>NW_023416314.1:62986080-63413580 GCF_014108235.1 Myotis myotis
GGTATGTATATTCTCATTGTTAACTTGAAGTAGAGAAATGTTCATACTGTTTTCTAAATCTCCCAAACAGTCCTTAAATGAACTTTGTGAGTCATTCAGATTTTTACATACAGCTCTTTTCCCAGGGCTTGAGTTTGGTTTCACCAATATAGGCATCATATTAACATTTGTATCTGAATTCTTAAGAAATACTTTAAGATTATCACTGAAAACTGCGGATGAAATGGGGTATTCAACTGCAGTGTCATAGGGAATAGTTAGTCCAGGCTTCTCTGAAGTATCCTTACAGATTTGCTGAACAGCTGAAGTTTGTTTAAGTGGTAGTGTACTGCACTCACTTTTATTATTTACCAGTTGTATTTGTTCTATTTTACACTGTTTATCATCTAATATAACATCACTTGAGTCATGTAAATTGTATCTTTGACACTGAACAGGATTCTTTTTTACATCCAGAGATGAATCCAAATCTATTTTAGCTTGGTCACTGTTTGTAATTGTCTTCTTTGTAGCATTTTCTTGAGTCTCTGGAAGCAATCTAAACTGTTGTTCAGAAACATTTTTTTTATGATTTGTACTGTGAGCCATCTCATTTAAGACACTGTTAAATGATATTCTGTTACTTTCAACCTCCAGATGTAAATCTGGACGGTGAACATCGAATCCTTCAGTTCTTTCTAGGTGTATGCTGTCTGTTTCTATTGATATATCTGCCTCTAAAAAAGAATTATTTGGTGATTTAAATTCTGTGGATTCATTGTCTCTTTCCAAGCCCATCTTGTCTTTTATTTCTGTAGTAGCTGCTTTTCTAAAGTCAGTAACATTCAAGGTTTGTCCTTGACTAATTAATTCTTTTTCTATGCAGAGGGTTTTGCTTATAGAGATTTCGCTTTGCTTCTCATCTTGAGGTACACTAGGATCAATTTCATTCTTGGAGATTTTTTCAGTATGCTGTATATCTGTCATGATGAGAACACAGTAAATTTTTATACACTACAACAAATGTACTTTTGATTTAAAACAAGACACGTTGAGGGTATTATAAAAATGGTTTTTATTTCTCTAGTCAAGTCCATATAAACACAGAGCTGATTCGATAAAATCAATTTATCCTAACAATTTATACTCTTAATTTCTATTACTACTTAGATCCAGAAATTGCTAGCTGGCTTCTTCAATACTCTTATCACTTTTTAAATTTACTACCTTGTAAATATATTTTGCTTTTGGAATACTTTTGGCCAAGTGTATAAAATGTCTACTTAAGACATTAATTTTTATTCATTTGGGTTCCAACCATAGATTTCAAAAATTCAGTATAATCACAATAATCTGGAATATAAAGTTCAGAGCTTGTAGGGCTTTTTTAGTCTGACCATTCTCTCTACAACATCTCCACCAAGTGGTTGTTCGGCCTAGTTTTGAACACTTTCAAATAATTAATTAGTCAAGGACAAAACTTGGAATGTTACTGTCTTTAAACAACTTTTTTTCAAGCTGGATGAATTAGTAAATTATTTGAACAGTTTTAGAAAGGCCATTTGATGTAACATGCTCTAGGTCTGGTCATCAGAAGGTTATTGGAAGTCCATTGGACATTCTCAGTAAAACAGTGAAGGCATAAACCAGAATGCAAAAAGGAAAGAAGTGATGAATAGGCAGAAATGTACTTTCCCCCAAAAAATATTGGCTGTAAAGCAGTGGTTCTCAACCTGTGGGTCGCGACCCCTTTGGCGGTCGAACGACCCTTTCACAGGGGTCGCCTAAGACCATCCTGCATATCAGATATTTACATTACGATTCATAACAGTAGCAACATTACAGTTATGAAGTAGCAATGAATAATTTTATGATTGGGTCACAACATGAGGAACTCTATTTAAAGGGCCAGAAGGTTGAGAACCACTGCTGTAAAGAATAGCACAAAGGGACCCTGTTTTGTTAAGATATATACAAATAATGTATTTCTCCAACTACATTACAAGGTCCCCAAAGCAAAGGGTATAACTGAATTCCTCTACAAAGCTCAATATACAAATTAGAAAATATCAATATAATCTTAGGTTACCTTCTATAATGATTTCTTCTGTAAGTGGTCCTTCTTTCTTTTTCTCCTTTTCTCTATATTCAGTATCTAAACAAAAATTCACTTTATTTTCTTCCCTTATTTCTTGCCTAGAATTATATTTCTGTGTGGTGTTTTGTAATTTTCCCATTGACATATCACTGTTTTCAGTATTTACTTCTGGAAGATTCTAGTGTAAAATGGAAAAGGTTCCTTTAATGTAAAAACAGAATTTAAAACAATGGGGGGGGGGGATGAGTGGAGAGGGGAAAATGGGGGACATCTGAATACTTTCAACAAAATAAATTTGTTTTAAAAAAGTATAAAACATTTAAATTGTGCTGATAAAGTAGGATTACAACTAAAATACAAAAAATTCTAAATAATCAACTGAAGACTAGCTGGAGAGAACCCTGATAAGCAGTGGTGCAAAAGGGCTGGCCGGGTTCCCACAGACAGCAGACAAGAAGAAGAAATAAAAGGCATTCCAATTGGAAAGGAGGAAATAAAATTCTCATTCACAGATGACATCAGATATCGTACATAGAAAACCCTAAAGACTCCACCAAAAAACTATTTAATAAATGAATTTGGCAATGTAGCAGGATTCAAAATCAACACTAAAAAAACGATGGTTTTTTTTGTATATACCAATAATGAACTCTCATAAAGAGTAACAAAAACAAACAATTCCATTTACCCTTTGCAACAAAAAAAAATTGAGATACTTTTATTTGTTGCAAAAAAATTGAGATACTTATCCAATGAAGTAAAAGACTTGTACTTGGAAAACTACAGGATGTTGAAAAAAGTGATAGAGGAAGATATAACAAGCGGAAGAATATACTATGTTCATGAATTTGTAGAATTAGCATCATTAAAATGTCCATACTAACCAAGGCAATCTATAGATTCAATGCAAACCCTATCAAAATACCAACAGCATATTTCACATATCTAGAACAAATACTCCAAAAATTTATATGGAACAAAAAAAGACCCCAAATAGCTGCAGCAATCTTGAGAAAGAACAAAGTTGGAGGATCACAATACCAGATATCAAGTTATACTACAAAGCCACTGTAATCAAAACAGCTTGGTACTGGCACAAGAACAGGCATATAGGTCAATGGAACAGAACAGAGACCCCAGAAATCGACACAAGCCATTATGCTCAATTAATATTTGACAAAGGAGGCAAAAGCATACAATGGAATCAAGACTGTCTCTTCAATAATAAATGGTATTGGGAAAATTAGGCAGATACATTCAAAAAAATGAAACTAGATCACCAACTTATACCATACACAAGAATAAATGCAAAATGGATAAAATACTTAAATTAAGTCATGAAACCATAAAATTCCTGGAAGAAACCATGGGTAGCAAAATCTCAGACATCTCTCATAGCAGTATGTTTACAGACACATCTAGGGCAAAGGAACTAAGGAAAAAAATAAACAAATGGGACTACATCAAAATAAAAAGCTACACAGCAAAAGAAACCAGCATCAAATTGAAGGGGTAACCCACTGTATGTGAGAAACTGAAAAATCAAGAGTTACATATATAACAATTTATATTAAACAAAGTCACCTTTAGTGAATTTTATCAAGTTGGTATTTAAATATAAAGTATATTAGTAAAACTAGATTAGTATAGTATTAGAATAACATAGTATAATTGGCATAATAGTCTAAAATATAATCTTTCCCAAAATACAGATTTCATAAACTCATAAATAGTAACTTCTGTGTTATTCTTGTAAAAGAATTGAAAGGCAATGAAATAGATATTAAAATAGAAAAATCAATTTTAGGGTTCACCAATTTTTAAAGTGAACCTTTATATTACTAATTTACACTTTTATTATCTATTTCACTAATATTAACATTTATTAGCAAACATGTGGTTTAAGAAAATAGCCATGTTTATAACATCAAGTCTTATGATAAAATGTTAACACTATAGAACTCAACTATTATCTACATGTTCTAAACATGGCTTTAATACATCTCAACAAAACTGCTGAGGAAAGCTAAATAGATCAGCCAACAATAATATCTTATATAATTCCTTATTTTAATAATTTACTACAATATTATTAATGATTTTATGAAAAGGTAAATTAATTTTTGTTACATATGGGAAGTCATTCAATTTACACACACACACATGTGTGGTTTTTCATGCATAAAAGCAATACAGGGAATTTTATTAAATTTAGCTTTTTAAAAAGCATTCACTTCTTAGAAATATAAGTGCAAGAAGGAAATGTGTCTGACTATTCCTACATTATTTTTGCGATATTTCTTTTGCATTTAATAGTTATTTTAAATGTCTACAACTATTCAAAATATTTAAATATTTAATAAACCTACATGCTTTCCCCCAGTTCTTAATGCTTTCTCATGCTCATTTTGAAGATTAAGGAACTTTTCTTCATTTTCTTTTAACTTCTCCCTTTGCAGCTCATTATCTCTTTCAAGGGTCTGCAATAAAATTAATTATCCAAAAAATAATCAATACCACATTAATGAATTTTGATGTGTTTTATGTTGCTTAGACCTTTGCTTCTAACATGCTGCAAGTGCCATACAGATCAGTGATAATGTGCTATCTCAACAATAATTTTCATAAATTAACAGAAAGGTGCTTATAGTTTAGTTAACAGGAAAAGAGGGGGAGGTTATGAAAAAGAAATGACTATAAAAGGACATAAAAACATTGCCATTATTCAGTTTCACCACATAAGTTTTAATGTACTGAAAAAGTAATATAAACTACAGCATTGAAAAATATGAAATGTAGCATAATCCAGCATATAACACTACTAAAAAATTTTAACTACCACAGAACATTTTTCCATATCTGTTTATTTTAGGAAGTAACTGGCTAGAGAGCCCTTAAATACAATGTTAATTTTTAATTTCAAATTAACACATTTTAAGTAGAGTTTTAATATTTACTCTATTAATCAATTACTTTATAAAATAACATAATATAAACACCATCACACTACCCTCTCTCCCCGCCCCCAAAGAAAACCTTTAAAGACTAAAACCACTACTGTTTTCTAAGACACGGGTGTTAAAGCTATTGGTATCAGTGTCACCAATATTATTAGGTTTCTCTAATGTCTGCTGATAATCCAAATGAACCTCTGTAAAAAGACAAGTAGTAAGAACTCTACCTATATGCCTACTATATCTGGAATTTTTAAGTTCATTTGTTGATCATTATTAAAGCTATCTATGTACATTCAGGGTAAACATTTCCAGCCACACAAAGAAAAGGTAAGGTTTTCCAATTCCCTCCTCAGAGGTAACCACTCAGGCAGTTTCTTGTGTACCCTTCCAGAAATTGTCATATAAGCATAAAGAATATAGTACTATACATACCATATTATTCTGCATCTGTTTTGAAAAAATTAATATGTCTTCCTTACTTTCGATATCATTATATATAGACCTATCTCATTTTAAAGGCTTCACAGTGTTTCATCTATATAGAGTTCTCAATTATATCTAAAATGTCAATCTTCAGGCAAAATTATGGAAACATAATTTTACAATTTTAACATAAAGATTCTCCTCTAGCTCATAAAGAACTAAACATTTAATGAGCTCCTAATATGTGCCAGATACAGATACTCTTATATGCTCTTATGCTATAGAGGTGAAAATTTACTGTTCTATTGGAAGTTATACTCTATCAAGAGATTATTTGGTACTAGAGACCCAGTGCACGAAAATTAGTGCACTCAGGGAGGCAGGGATCCTTCAGCCCGACCTGAGCCCTCTCACAGGCCGGGAGCCTGCTCCCTGTGGGCCTAAACCACAGTCTGGCCTCCCTCTGCGGGAGGCAACCAGGTGGTGATCAGGGGACGGCTGTGGCCGAAAGCGGCTGGCCCCACCCCCCCATCACCATCCCCTCCCTCTGCCCACTGGCACATGCCTTGGCTGGCCTGGCACCACCTGCTCGTTGGCCCCGCCCCTTGTCAACTGGTTGTTCCGCTGTTTGGTCGATTTGCTTATTACGCTTTTATTACATAGGATTGTTTGCATCTGGATTAACAATCAAAAACCCTAGCTGAAAAAATGGATATTGTGGAAAGTCAAAATAAAAACACCTGTTAATATTTTAATATATCCCAAACTGAGTAAATTATCCTGGTTAATACTATGATTACGGCAGCAAACTAAGTAAATTATTCTTATTAACACTATGCCTATGGCAGTATAACTATACTTATATCTGGACTAAACTATAATTAAATCATAGTATAAAATATTCTCCATCATGAGAATTTATTTCTCTATGCTCCAAACTGTACAATAAAAATATAAGACAGATGGCAGCATTACCGCACAGTGCTGAAACACAGTAGGCCATTATGAAGAGTAATGATCCCTTTTAGTACAGGTGGATTTAGAATGTTCAAGAAAACACTTGAGATATCTATGCAGCATAATCCTCAGCAACAGTTCTACATTAATATTTTCTTATGCTATATAGCAGTGGTTCTCCAGCACCAGTCTGCAAACAAGCACTGATTGCAAACAAGCATGGCAAAAATTTCACTAGCCATGGCAAAAAAATGTCAATTGGAGGGCATCATGTCTTTTCTTGTAACAGACTCTCCTTTTACCTGAGCTTATATTCTTACTATACTTTTAGTGTTAAAATGTTCTCTTTCATAAAATGAAAAAGATGATAGATGGTATTAGTTATTTTTTAATGTCCTTATTCAAATAAAAAGCTGACAATTCTGTTTTTGCCAATACTCTGAAATTTTACTATATGAAATCTAGTTTCTCTCTATATAATAAAGGCGCAGGTAATAATGGTGCTAGTTAAAGAGAGAGGCATTTGGAGTACCCAAGATTTTAGTAGTGTCATTAAAAGATCCTGGAACCATAGTTACAGTCATCATGAACTCAAACAGATGACTCTCTCTCTCTCTCTCTCTCTCTCTCTCTCTCTCTCTCTCTCTCTCTCTCTCTCTCTCTCTCTATATATATATATATATATATATATATATATATATATATATATAATTGTAACTACTCTAGGCCCTGTAGAATTCAATGATACATAAACATTGGATTTAGAATGCATGGAAAACAATTTAAAAGTTGTGGTTTTCATATAATGAATCTAACAAAAGTGGCAGCTCTCACAGGTCTAGGAAAAATACTAACAATGTAATGTAGAAACAGTGCTGGAATAGAGTCAGGACAAATATTTAATCCTGGTTTTGCCACTAATTATGAGACTTTGAACTACAAGCTTATACTTTCTGGATCTCTAGCTAATCATGAAATGATGATTAGACTAGCTAATCTCTAATATTTTGTTCATCCTAAAAACTGAGGTTTCCACTCCTTTAAGGGATTAGAAGACAAGTATGATAACTGCTACTCATAAAGAATGTGGATAAACTACATCACATATTTCTTGGGAGGAGGTTCAACATATCAGAGAAATGGTTCCAAATTATCCATCTGTAGGGTGGGTGGAGAAGGTATCGGGGATACTTGCTTATACCTGGACTTTCAGAGAAATGATTTCTACTTGTCTTTTATTTGAGTAGGTGAAGAGGTTAAGAGGAGGAAGAGGTTTGACTCAAGCACACCTCTTCCTTCTTCCTCTTCTAGGTCTAATTCCTGCAGAGGCCAGAGAAATAAGGAAGGCAAAACTTTCTTTGCATGACTAGTCAAAAAACATCAATGATAAGATAAATCTTGCACCGCTAAGGTTAGGTTTGGTTCCATTCAAAGGTAATGGACTCAGCATAATTTGTGAGGCGCGGTGCAAAAATTAAAAAAAAAAAAGGAGGCAGGGGAAAAAGTGCTATTAAAGATATTACAAAAGTTTTTTCTTTCTTCATGGTCCTTCCCTCCTCCCTTCCTCTCTATCCCCATCAACCTATCATGGGGCTTTTTATTTTCTATTTAATGCCATAGTCCCTGAGCAGAAGGGACAAATGCAGATCCTCACAGATGCCTAAAGCCTTGCCACTTGACTCAGCATAAGTACAAGCTACCAGTTACTGAAGTCTACCTACGGCAAGTGGCTGGACCCATGTACTATGTCCTGGCTGTGGGTGAGGGAGGCCAATCTCCTGTCTCATGGGCCCTTTGCCCAACCCATGGCAAATGGGTAACCCTCAAGGGATTGCAACTGCCAGGCAGAGATGCACCTCTGTACCTGAACTGGAGACTCACTTCCTGCCAAGTCACCTATCTAACATGCTAAATGCCAAGATATTACCAACCCAGGATACAGGATGCTGCAGGGCACATGCACTCCACTCAGACCCTCCCTCCTGCATCTGGGCCTCCAGCAGGGGTATAGGGCAACAGTAGAATACAGGCCTCTCACCACCAATGTGAACTAGTTGCAAGTCTCGAGACAGGAGCAGGGAAGATGAGGCCAGGCAGGGCCCAGGGCGCAGAAGGGTAGAAGAGCCAGCAGCCAGGAGGTGGTCCTGGGAGGCAGTGGGAGACTGGGAGCTGAGGCTCAAGCTCCTAGTGCCATCATCAGACTTAATTTACAAAACATACATTCAAAGATAAAAATTCATTAAGATTTGAAGACAGTAACCACAGAACACTAAACCTGAAGCACAAGGCCCTTCTGAGACTGGGTCCATATGCAACTGCATTGGTTACATACCCACGAAGCTGGCCCTGGTCTCTGCTGATGGTCTTTACACAGGAGGTGATTGTAGTTTTCTTAGGAAATGTTCAGCATCACCCTGGATTCCCAAGAATCCCTTTAGAGGGGCATAAATCCTTCTACTGGCCACCCCAGTGGAACAGGTCCCCAGCTCCTCCTAAGCTGTACATCCCATTACTGGGCTCAGTAGCAAACAGGGCAGTTCCTACCCTTCCACTAACCTCCGTGATCCTTCCTGTGGATTCAAGGCACCATCAAAGTTCTCTCTTCTGCATCCTTCCAGGTACGTTCAGTATTGGAACAAGCATAATACACTTCAAGCCCCTTTGGCACAGATTATTCCAAAGACTTTCCTCGAAATTTCTAGACCATAACTGAGCGTTAGTCTGAAAGTTCTTGATACACTTCCAAACCTCAAGAAACATGTCAAGTCCTTCCACATCAACTTATCTCACTCTACTGGCAGCACCACAGTGAACATTAAGGTTTCTATCCATCTAAGAAACAAGAGGGCAGTCTGCCCTTCCCCTTTTTTGTACCACAATCTTTACACGTGATTTTCCTATAGACTCCTTCACTTAGCTTTGTGAGGGGAAATGGGTGCTCCTCCACTAGGAATGCAAAAAAAAAAAAAAAGCTGCTTATTGAACCCTCACTCCCAAACATCAGTGACCATAACTTCGTCCCCTCCTCAATCACTTTCTTACATATACTGGAAAGAGGATGAGTGAATGTTGAGGTGACAGGGCCAGTTCTATCATACTAGTATTTCTGTAAAGAGGGATCTGTCCCAATTCCTAGGAGCTCACTGATTGCTCCCTTAGAATATGGTGTACTTGTTGTCACCTTATTTTCAGTTGTGATCTTGGCCACAATTCTAAGACACAAAAAAAATCACATTCAATGTATTACAAAATTAAATCAGATATTGATACAATTGAACATTTACCTAGTGACTTCAATGTTTAAAAGTATGCTCCTTACTTAGCAAGTTGAATAAGGCCATATCTTGTTCCTAAAATTTAAAATGATCTCAGATAAAGTTAAACAGATGACTGCAATTAAACAGGCAGAGCTCATTAGATGGAAATATACTTTAAAAATATATAAATATAACCTGATTATTTTCTCTTTGCACCTTTAATTCTGCTTCCAATTCAGTATTAGCTTGGGTCTGTTGCTGGAGTAATTGCTGCATATGTTGAAAAGAAATGATGATATCCTTTAAAAAATATATAAACATATCAATTTTAAAACTTTAATAGGGATGTTTCTCTTTTAAAAATATGTTTTAGTTTCTTATCTTCAGAGTTTAATTTTTTTTATTGTCTAAAGTTTTACATATGTCTTCTTTTACCCCAATTAACCTCCCCCCCCTCACTCCAGCAATTCCCACCCCAGGCAAGCCCCCACTGCCCCAGTGTCTGTGTCCATTGGTTATGCTAATATGCATGCATACAAGTCCTTTGGTTTCTCTCTAACCACCCCTCATAGTTTAATTTTAACACCATAATAAAGAATATACTGAAAAAAGCTAATGACACATTTTACTAATTTAATATCTGAATGAATCTATATTACATAATTTTTTACAAAGTATCATTTCCAAGAGTTCCTCAAAGTAATTAAAGTTCTTTGAAATGGACCATGGATTCTGAGACACTATTGCAAAATGTGAAGAATTCAAGACAAAAACTTTTGTTGGTTTGCCCCCAAACTAGTAAACATATCCCTACTAAAATGTCATATGACCAATGGCCTAGGATGCCATGGAATGCATTCAGAATCAAATGGAGGAAAAGCAAAAGATAGAAAAACAAAACAAAACAGGAGTTTTCTTTCATATACCATTTAAAAAAAAATAGATTATTATAAATAAATGTTTAAATGAGTATACTATCCCATAAACATATGTTCTAAGCATACATACATTTCAATAATTATCTGCCAGAGTATCATGGTCTAAAATATCAAGGAAAAATTGATTTATTTTATTCTTTATTTATTTAAAAATATTTAAATGTAATATTTTTTCCAATTTTACTGAGATATAATTGACATAAACAATGTATAAGCTTAAGGTGTCCAAGGTAATGATATGATACCAGTATATATTGTGAAATTATTACCACAATAAGGTTAACATCTCTTTCAGCTCATATAATTACCATTTTGTGTGTGTGTGGTGAGAACATGTGTGATCTACTCTCCTAGCAAGTTTCAAGTATATAATACAATATGTTAACTAAAGTCATGCTGTACATTAAATCCCCAGAAGTTGCTCATCTTATAACTAGAAGTTTGTAACCTTTGACGAACATCTCCCCATATCCCCTTATTTATTTATTTATTTATTTATTTATTTATTTTATTTATTTATTTATTTATTTATTTATTTTAATCCTCACCCGAGGATAATTTTCCCCATTGACTTTTAAAGAGTAGGAGGGAGGGAGGTGGGAAAATAGGGAGGGAGAGAGAGAGGAAAACATCCAATGCGACCAAGGCCAAGGCAGGGAAAAACCTGAAACCGAGGTATATGTCTTTTGGTCCTTGGGCTGATGCTCTACCAGGGGTGGGCAAACTTTTTGACTCGAGGGCCACAATGGGTTCTTAAACTGGACCGGAGGGCCGGAACAAAAGCATGGATGGAGTGTTTGTGTGAACTAATATAAATTCAAAGTAAACATCATTACATAAAAGGGTACGGTCTGTTTTTTTTTTAGTTTTATTCATTTCAAACGGGCTGAATCCGGCCCACGGGCCGTAGTTTGCCCACGGCTGCTAACCACTGCACAACCATCCAGGACCTAATTTATTATTTAATGGGAGTATGTAAGAGACCTGACTCAAAATGTGCAAATGTCTCCATTTAATACTCACTAACTGAGGGCTCTCACTATGTGCTAGGAACTGACTTAGGCATGATTTCATCTGTTATTTATTTCCCACATTGTATCTAGTTTTAAAAATATTTACTGACTTCCAAAATATCTTATGATTGCTTGCCTGTTTTTCTTCTTGAATATGAGTAATTTCTTCTGTTATCTTCTTATTTAATTCCAATTCCTTAAAAAATTTGAACAATTTTATGTTATGATAGAAAATTCAGCAAATTCTACATTCAATTCAGTGCTCAACAAATTTCGGTGTTCATGAGTGCCAACGTCTGTCTGCTGTTGAAGCAGTGACTCTAGTGAACTAAAGATGGTATTATATAACCAATATAGGCTGGCACAGACTTATACATGCCCATGTTCAATTAACAGAATTTCTCATCTCCAAAAACTTTTCAGGAGATACCACTATACCCTAAGACAGTGGTTGGCAAACTGCAGCTCGCGAGCCACATGCGGCTCTTTGGCCCCTTGAATGTGGCTCTTCCTAAGCCTTAGGAGTACCCTAATTAAGTTAATAACAGTGTACCTACCTATATAGTTTAAGTTTAAAAAATTTGGCTCTCAAAAGAAATTTTAATCGTTGTACTGTTGATATTTGGCTCTGTTGACTAATGAGTTCTGTTGATTAATGAGTTTGCCAACCACTGCCCTAAGATAATCTGACACCATGTTAAAGTGCAAAGAAAATTACTATGACCAAATTTTATTGTCTTAAAGCCTTGCTGATAATGGCAAAAATCTAATAATTAAAAAGATTCATACTACTGTTTTCTCTATGTATATTAACTTTACAGAGAAGGAACATTTTGGTATTATAATCATGAATATATCAATTAAATACCATGTTGAGTCTTTCTTGAAGTTCCTGAATTTTTTGTTCTTTAATTGTTAAATTGATGTTTTCTTCTCCCATCTTATGTTGCCATGTGACTTTGGACTTTATCAAGTCTGAGGTTACTTTTTTTAGTTCCTTAAGTAACATGAAACAAAAAATTCACTATGCATATTTCATCAGAGCAAGGTACTTTTCTGACAGTTTAAAAGCCAATTTTAAACCTATCAGTATAATTTACAATATTTCATATATCAAGATGATACTATTCCCAGGTCCAACAAGGTGTATTTCCCCTATTTCTATTGCAAGGTAATTAGCCAAGGTGAGAACATTATTAGTGACTATGGAATATGCAAACACAATGACACAGGGGAAGAAAGCATGATCTTTGCTCTTAAAAGGAGCATGGTAACTAAATGCACTAACCAACCATAAGTAGAATATTTTCTTTCATTAATTATGCAACAAAAATCTTCTGATATAAAGAGATGATTAAATTCCCAAGTTCATTAGAATCTAATAAGAAAAAATTTGTGTAAGAAATAATTACAATATAATGTGATGAGTGCTATATTTCGGAATGCAGAGAAGCATGAAGAACATAGTTGGCTGAGGGCATCAAGAAGGCATTACATAGAAAAGTAGTAGTTGAATTAAGTCTTTAAAAGATAAATTTGCAAAGACAAAAAAGGATTAGATATTCCAAGCAAAACTATTCCACATGCAAAAATGTACAGAAACATGGAAGATTTTTCAGGGAAACAAAATTAATATGATATGGCTAGAACTCATATGTTATAGCTAAGGGGGAAGAATAGAATATTGGTAACAGTGGCTAGAAATTTGGCAGAACCCAAATATTGAATGAAAGGGATTTGCAGGCCAAACTAGAGTTTTAATTTTATCCTACAGGCAATGAAGAATTAACCATTGAAGGATTTTGAATAGAACAACATAAAAAGATTTGCATTTTAGAAAAATAATTCTGGCCTCATAGTACAGGATAGAATTGAAGAGAATATAAAAGAAGCCTTAATTTGTGAATTTACATGCCCACT
Organism: Myotis myotis; assembly: GCF_014108235.1. Classification (NCBI taxonomy): domain Eukaryota; kingdom Metazoa; phylum Chordata; class Mammalia; order Chiroptera; family Vespertilionidae; genus Myotis; species Myotis myotis. The sequence goes on from NW_023416314.1 coordinate 62,999,623, forward strand.
GAGATTAACAGATACCATCCAAATACATAAAATCCTGAAATAAAAACTTCTCTTACTATACCTGTGTACTTACTTGTGTACTTACCCTACTGCTGTCCTCTGTATGCTGCCTATGTTAAATACTCAAAGATCTGATTTTCACATTCTTTTAAGTGTTTTTAATTTTTAGTTAATCCTCACCCGAGGATATTTTTCCATTGATGTTTTAGAGAGAGTGGAAGGGAGAGACAGAGAGAAACATTGATTGGTTGCCTCCTGCACAAACCCCAACCAGGGCCGGAGAACCTGAACCAAAGTACGTGCCCTTGACTGGAATCGAACCTGGGACTCTTCAGTCCACCAGCTGACGCCCTATGCACTGAGCCAAACCAGCTAGGGTTGACTTTCACATTTTTGACTACACAGGATCTGAACTCCCTTTGGATTTTAGGAGCTCTACAATATAAGAGCCCACCAGAGAAGTCAGAAATGTCAGCTTTATAAGCATGAGACCAGGCTCTGCTGATCAGATGCACCTGTCTTGAATACTGTATTGGGAACTAGTATAACAAAGAACAAGAAGTGTTGCAAATCCATTTGTTGGTAGACAGCAGGTACGTGCTAGGAACTTCAAGCTTCCATGGAAAACACTGATACCATTGCAGCAGGTAGCAGCTCCCACTATGGTCAACAGTGATATACAAACTGCAGTGCACAGTATTCAGTAGTGGAAGTTGGTTTTATGCTGTGTGGTCTTGGATACTGCATAGCTTCCCCTGTTTCTGAGTCTAAGATGACCAACATCCAAATTCCTTTCCTGACAAAATCATCTTACAATTGAGAAACTTGACTAATATACTTCAATTTTTAAAAGGCTACATTTTTCAACAACTAAATACATGGAGCTGTTTTATCAGCCACATTTCATAGGAGATTCTCTAAAGTGCATCAATTCCTATTACAATCATTGTTATGAAACAACAGAGATGTGGGAAGGAGGAGGTGGGGTGAAAACCTAGTATGTGACTGTCAAAAGTAAAAACTAACTGCTTATGTCTTCTACTCATATATTAATTACTTAATCTTAAGAGCATAATAAATTAAGAGACCTCCATGAAATGATTTTCCACTGAAAATATGCTTGTGATTTTATAGCCTTTATAGCTTTTAAATATCCTGAACTTTTAGTATTGTCTGTTTTCTAACCATTTTATTTAAAACTGTAAGTGCAGCAAATAAACAGCACATGCTTTGATCTCATTAAATTACAACCTATAGTTCCTAGAGTCATAAATATTGTGCCCTTTTCTCCTTTTCCCCTCCTTTTCTGGTATGGGGTAGTCTGTTAAATATCACTATCTCCTTGAGTGCTCTGACGTTTACTCAGACAAACAGCAGAGGTTATGAATTCTGCTCACAGATAGTATCGGGAATTCTTCATGATGGCCATAATAGTGAACCCAGCATTCAGACCTGGAATACCTACTTTAATCTAACAACTAAGTTTCGTCTGTTTAACTTTGCTGCACAAAGATAGAATCCCATCTTATCACAAACCAATAATTTAAATGCTCTGGACAAAATCACAAAACAGTATAAAATAAAAATAAAATTATCTCTGGGGCAATTAATGGTTAGAAGTTTTAAATAAGTGATATAACCAAAGCTACTAAACTTAATTAGCTTCTGAAAAGGAAAATAAAAAAAAGACAAGAATGTTTCTTAAAGTTAAAAATCAAGATTACTTTTAAAAATACAAAATGTTTATAAATAGATTGTTTGAAATATTAAAAATTGTCTGTTAAATGTATATATTTTTAAATTATCCTTTCAACTACTTGGATTTGGAACTCTCAAAGTTAATACAATTCTCTCACTTTTTTGGCAACATGGTCACTAACTGTAATGCTTTCTAGAGCGACAGGGGCCACCAGGGCATGATACACAGTACAATCTGGTAGCCCTGGCCCAGGCTCCTCTGGGGAAAAAGGACAAGCATGCTCTGAGACACAGTTTCACTTGTGCCTAAAAAGAGACAATTTTCATCCTTTTACATAGATCCACTAAGGCGTCTATCTCTCCTTAGATTTACATGAGCCTCGTCTCCATCTACAGGTCAGTCTTAAACTATACATTTGAAATATAAGTTTATTATGTTATAAAGAAACATTTGTCTCCAGTAAAGAATACATAATTTAGTATGGAAATTTATGAGGCATAATCTTTTCATAATGCAAAAGCTAACTGAATTAATATTTTAATATAGTCATCAAAATTAATTATGTAATAGCTTAAGTTATTGATCAAAAATATTAAATCAAAAATAAATGAACCAAAGAGCGATCACTGAAAACACAACTACTCAGCGAGTATTTAGCATTTGAAGTTTATACTGACAAAAATTAGTGGTCTTAACTGTTTTTTGATTTGAGACTACAGACAAATTTTTCAAATTGCAGCTTTTCCTCTTCATATGGAAAAGAGCCATTTTTAATATTCTAGGATGTGACCGAAAAGAAAACGTTCAGATGCCAATCACAAGTTTAAGCATTTCTGACTGATAAGCTACAAACAGATTCCTAGGACACACTCCTTGGGTTCAATTAATTGATTAGAGTTGTTCAGAGACTCAGGAAAAACACTTAGGTTTACCAGCTTATCAAAGAATATAGTAAGGATACAGATGAACAGCCAGATGAAGGATACGCAGGGCCAGATTTAGGAGGGTCCCAAGCACAGAGCTTCTGTTTCTATGAAGTTTGGGTGTGTTACCCTCCCAGTACATGGATGTGTTCAACCTGGAAGCTCTCCAAAACCCATACTATTGGATTTTTATGAAGGCTTCCTCACATAGGCATGATCAATTATTAACTCCTTTTCTAGCCCCTCTCCCCTCTCTGGAGAAGTGAGTGGTATGGAGGAACAGGGCTGAAATTTTCAAGTTTCTAATCATGGCTTCGTCATTCTATTGATCAGCCCCCATTGAGGAGCCCACCCAGAGTCACCTCATTAGAACAAAAGATGCTCCTATCACTTAGAACATTCATTACAAGGATTTTAAGAGTTCTGTGCCAGGAACTGTGGGCAGAGACCAATACATATATTTTCTATTACCTCACCCTTTTCTATATACCAACAGTGAACAAGTTGAATTTGAAAATAGAAACACATTACCATTAACATTAGCACCCTACAAAATGAAATATATAAGTATCAATGTAACAAAATATAAAATATCTATGAGAAAAACTACAAGACTCTGATGAAAGATATCAAAGAAAGACTAAATACTTATGGATAGGAAGACCCAATATTTTCAAGATGTCAATTCTTCCCAACTTGATCTATTGATTCATTACAATTCCAATCAAAATCCCAGCAAATTATTTTGTGGATATCAGCAAACTAATTCTAAAGTTTATATGGAGAGGCAAAACCAGAACAGTTCATTCAACAGTGTAAGAGGATTGACACTACCCAGCTTCAAGACTTTAAAAGACAATTAAATCAGTGGAACAGAAATGAGAACCCAGAATAGACCCACATAAATACCATCAACTAGTATTTAATAAAGGAGCAAAGAAAATACAATGGAGCAAAGATAATCTTTTCAACAAACGGTGATGGAACAATGGGACATTCACATGCAAAAAAGAATCTAGATAACTATATACCCTTCACAAAAACTCAAATGGATCATAGACCTAGATGTAAAATACAAAGCTATAAAACTCCTAGAACATAGAAGAAAATATAGAGGACCCTGTATATAACTGACTTTTTAGGTAAAATGCCAAAGGCACCAAAAGAAATAACTGATAAGATAGACTTTATTAAAATTAAAAGCTTCTACTTTGCAAAAGACAACGTCAAGAGGAGGAAACAAGCCACAGAGTGGGATAAAATATTTATAAAAGACACATCTGATAAAGGACTGTTACCCAACTATAGATAAAATTCTTAAATTCAGCAATAAGAAAATAAACAACCCAATTAAAAACAAGTAAAAGATCTGAATAGGCACCTCACTAAAGATGTACAGATGTCAAGTAAGGGGATATTGATGCTCAGTCAGCAATCAATAAATATCCAATGCATTCTTTCCCTTGTGATGCTCCAGCCACACCACACTTGTCCTAGTTCTTCACATAAACTAAACTCTTTCCTGCCTCAAGGCTTTTGCATATGCTGCTTCTCTTGCCTGAAACTTAATTCTCTTCCCTTCCTCACCCCTTTACCTCCAATGTAATAATGTCACCTGTTATAAGGTCACTATATCATTTACTTTTTCTTCATATCCCTTATAACAGTTTAAAATTATTTAATCTATGTGATTTGTTTTATGTCCAGCTCCTCCACTAAATTATAAACTTCAATAAAGCAGGATGTGTTTTGCTTTCCTCATACTGTATCCTCAGTGCCACATAATACCTGGCATAATGAATCACTCAAGTATTGATTGAATGAATGAAATGACATAGAGTGAATGCTTATAGGCTATTCATGTTTCCAGAAAAATGCATGCCACTGGTGACAGGTCAAACAATATTTCAGATAGATTAGAATAAACTTATTCATTACATTTATTGGAATCATAACTAAAAATTTATGAACCTGTATTCGAAATTTTATTTATAAAAAACTATCAAAAATTTTCTAGTAATATTTTATAAACTATTTGACTATAATTTTATTTAATACTACAACACTGTATCAGCCATACCTTTTTTAAACTGCATAATTCAGATTCTTGTTTTTTATTTAAAGCTGAAAGTCTTTTGTTTAACTGTATTGCTTCCTGTACTGCAACATGAAAGACATTTAGGAAAATATTATATTCAGTTTACATTTTAAAGAATACATCATTAACATGGACAAGGAAAATAGCCTCAATGCAATGTGTATGAATATTACTGAATTTAAATAAAATTCACTATTACTAATCTCAGTTAACTTCAATTTATTCATTATAAATAAGTCCATTTAAACATTTCCTATTAAATATATGTTTAAATAAGACAGCACCTACCATTTTGTTCTAACTTTCCATGACTCTCTTTTACCAATCCAAACTGCCCTGTTATTGTGGCATAGTATTTCTCAATTTCATTCAGTTGCTTCTGATGATCTTCTTTAGCCAGAAGCTGTAACTGGAGTTTTTGTTCCTATTTTGAAGAGTTGTTTTAAATGTTATACATACATAACACACACATACAAATATGCAGACATATATATTAAACATATAAAGTTATTGTTTTTAATACCTGTCATTAACATAAATGTGCCATGAAAAAGTATTGAGTATACCATAGGGAGGAAATATTAGCAGATATTTCTAAATCTATATAAAATTAAAGCATGTTTTCCCCATAACAAAACAGTGACTTATGATTATATTTCTCTTGTTTACAGTTTCCTTTTTCAAAAATCAACTGGTTGCCCTAGCTGGTTTGGCTCAGTAGATAAGAGTGTCAGTCTGCAGGCTTGATGCCCAGTAGGGGGCATGCAGGAGGCAGCCAAGCAATGATTCTTTCCCATCACTGATGTTTCTATCTCTCTTCCTCTCTGACATCAATAAAAAAATATATTTTTAAAATCAACTGGTTTTATTTATTGAAAAGTTAGTGCAGTCTACTAAGCAAAGTGGGGGCAATATTAAAGCAACTAGAGGCCTGATGCACAAAGATTCATGCAACAATAGGCCTTCCTTCCCCTGGCTGCCGGAACTGCCTTCGCTTCAGCCAGAGCCGTCTTTCCTCCTTCACTCCGGCCAAGAGCTGCCTTCCGCCTTCGCTCCAGCCCGGAGCTGCCTTCCGCCTTCTTGCACTGCCCAGAGGCCTGGAGCAGCAGGGGCAGGGTGGAATGCCTGCATCGTTGCCATGGCGACGATGCAAGTGCCCTGGCCAGTCCGCCACCATCAATTTGCATATTCCCTCCTTATGGGCTGTGGGCGCCGCCATCTTTGTCATGAAGTGATGGTCAATTTGCATATCCTGTCTTTATTAGATAAGGATATTTTGATAATTTAGGAAAGAATGTTTTTCTCTAAATTTGCTGGCATAATTATGATGTGTATGATCAAAATTCAGGCATTTTTTCTGAGATTAGTTTTAATGAATATAGCACCTTCTCATTGCATTAAAAATTAAAATGATGAGGATAATATTTATTAGTGACAGGGAGGCAACATAGTATAGTAAAAAGTCTACTTAAGCTGAGAGATATAACTGGTAAAAATTGGACTCTACACACAGTATGGGCCTTCATGCTTTTAGCTAAAGGAGTTTGTTTTTACCATACTTTTGAAATATGACTTTACATTTTAAAGAAAAATGTTATTTTAATAGAATCAATAACATTTTTAAAGGTCATGATCTGGACTTAGCATTAACAGAATCATTGACTGGTTTCACTGCATCACAACTTTCATTCATTTTTGCCACATGCTTCAGCTTCTATAATGAGCAGTGATAGAGAACAGTGTAGGCCAATTGACTGGCACTCAGTAATTATTTTCTGAATGAACCCCATAGAGTTCCAACAGTGGAAATTTGTTAAATTTGCCTGGCAACCTGTCTCCCTTACTCAACAATAACACAACTTCAAGTATTTTTTTATATATATATTTTTCCTCATTACAATCTAGTAGGGCTAAAATTTAGGGCTCCTCTTTTTCCCTAGTCAAGTGAAGGGCCTACCTTATTACCCAAAATAAACCAATTGATTTCTACCTTTTGGGAATTTAAATCTTGAGCAAAAAGAATATAACACTAAAGAAGTTCAGTGATGATCGATCCCATCCAGACTGATGTGAGACTTCTCTTCTGGGTTCCTACCTCCTGCTTCACAAACTCGGGAATTACCCTGCTCACTGTTCATTCTCAAGCCCATTCTTCACTTTCTGATTTATTGTGAGGGCCTCCACTAAGTCTCTATTTGCATAAGTTAACTAGAGCTATCTCTGCTAAAAAGCAAGGACAGGCAGTATAGAGTGGTCAAAAGATAATCTACCTATGTTTAAATAGTACTTCTGTAATTCAGTTGCTGTATGACCTTGGGAAACTCATATACCCTGTCTTTAAAATGAAGATCATTGTAGTATCTCCCTCAAGGGGTTGCTGTGAGGATAAAATAATACATATAAGGCACCGAGAACAGGACTGTCACATAAGTACATCACAGTATTTTATTATTATTCCTTAACTGATTAAAGTATCTTTATAGTTTTAATTTTTATTTGAAATAAGAACAGCCCTAATATTAAGAGAACACACATTACAATTTAAGTTGTATCTGACTAATTATCTTGGAAAATTTGTTGATAATTTTAACTTTTTCAAAGACACTTCTTAATGATTTTAAGAAAAGTGATAATATCAATGATAATGATTATGACGATCAGTTGAAAGTTTCTCATGCACATCATGGTCTTTTCAAATTTACTACTTAGTCATTTGAGTGAATTGTGCAGCAGTTATTAAAGCAAACAAGCTGACAAGTGTACTTACCTCCTGAGATCTTATGCCTGAGTAGTCACTATTATCAATAACTGAACAATGAACAATAATGAACCACATTTCATTCCTCTAAAATACCACTTAATTCTCTAACCCAGAGAATTATATTTGCTTTCAGCAGATATGAAGAAACCTCAGACAATTCCACTAAAAAACCGGTCTAAAGACATTTTTCCAATGCAAGGAATTTTTCAACTTAAATCAATTTATACATAGCCTCTATGAGAATATTGTCCCCTACATATGGATGGAGACTTCTTTAACTTTCAGTGAAAAAGTGGTGAATAAAATAGCCTGTTAATGCCTACAAACGTTAATAATCCCGATTAACTAAAAATGCGGCAAAAATCAAGTGATTTCATACATATTCTCTACATACAGAGCTCTTATACACACAATAATTTGTGATATTCTCTACTCCAACATCCTTTCCTTGAGGCCAAAGTTGAATTCAATTAAAATGCAGTTTCATTTGTTTGCATAACATGATTCTTATTTTCACACATTAGTCTATTCCAGTGGTCGCCAACCTTTCGGACCTCCGCGGACCATGGGCTGGCGACTGCTGCTTCAAGTTTTCCTTAAACCAGCAGTCGCCAACCTTTTGGACCTCATGGACCACCAGTGGCGACCGCTGGTCTATTTAATAGCCACATTAAATACCATATGAGCTCCTATAGCTTATTAGCCCATACAGGCCTATATGGAACTGTTCATACATGAATCTCATGGGCTGTCTTGATAGTGAGATGAAGAGGCCAGTTGTCAAGTTTGCCACTAACTGCATGACTGTCAGCAAATAGTGTAAATTCTTTGGGAGATAACAACAAAAAAATAGATTGGTAACACCTGCCTGAGAAACCTAAGAACACTTTAAAAAATACAAATAAATTTGTGTTATTCCAACTTTAATAATCACATATTATGCCATAATAAAAATTATTTTATTGAGATGATTAGAAAATAGCTAAGTACATAAATAGCTAAGTACATTGTTCTTTTTACCTTTGTGAATTTGTTCAAGCTATTTATTCTTTTACATGATTTTACTACTAAATGCAAAGAATCTGTCCACAAGAAAATAATGCCAAGATTAATTGCTTTCCAAGTACATGTGTACCTCATTTTAAATAAACTTAATCTATGAAAATCAAGATTAAAGAAAGAAAAGCTAGAACATGCATAATTAATGAGTAGGGGCGTGTGTGTGTGTGTGTGTGTGTGTGTACATTAATTAAAAGCCTCAAGGCATTTAAAATAGGAATCATTTAAAAATATTTACATACAACTTTTTATTAAGGCATTACATGTGTCCTTATCCCCCCATTGCCTCCCTACCCCCAATCGTGCGCTCACCCCCCCTAGTGCCTGTGTCCACTGGTTATGCTTATATGCATGCATACAAGTCCTTTGATTGATCTCTCCCCCCAACCTTTCCCTGCCTTCCCTCTGAGGTTTGATGGTCTGATTGATGCTTCTCTGTCTCTGGATTTGTTTTTGTTCATAAGTTTATGGTGTTGATTATATTCCACAAATGAGTGAGATCATGTGATATTTATCTTTCTCTGACTTATTTCGCTTAGCATAATGCTCTCCAGGTCCATCCATGCTGTTGCAAATGGTAGGAGTTCCTTCCTTTTTACAGCAGCATAGTAGTTCATTGTGTAGATGTACCACTGTTTTTTAATCCACTTATCTGCTGCTGGATACTTAGGCTGTTTCCAAATCTTAGCTATTGTAAGTTGTGCTGCTATATACACAGGGGTGCATATATCCTTTCTGACTGGTGTTTCTAGTTTCATGGAATATATTCCTAGAAGTGGGATCACTGGGTCAAATGGGAGTTCCATTTTCAGATTTCTGAGGAAACTCCATACAGTTCTCCACAGTGGCTGCACCAGTCTGCATTCCCACCAGCAGTGCACGAGGGTTCCTTTTTCTCCACATCCTCGCCATCACTTGTCATTTGTTGATAGCCATTTTGACAGGTGTGAGATGGTATCTCATTGTTTTGATTTGCATCTCTCAGATGATTAGTGACTTTGAGCATGTTTTCATATGTCTCTTGGCCTTCTGTATGTCCTCTTTCGAAAAGTACCTATTTAGGTCCGTTGCCCATTTTTGATTGGGTTGCATATCTTCCTTTTGTTAAGTTCCCTGAGTTCCCTGTAAATGTTGGAGATTAAACCCTTATCGGTGATAACATTGGCAAATATGTTCTCCCATGCAGTGGGCTTTCTTGTTTTGTTGATGGTTTCTTTTGCTGTGCAGCAGCTTTTTATTTTGATGTAGACCATTTGTTTATTTTCTCCTTAGTTTCCATTGCCCTAGGAGCTGTATTGGTGAAGATATTGCTACGACATAATGTGTAAGATTTTGCTGCCTGTGGATTCCTCTAAGATTTTTATGGTTTCCCGTCTTATGTTTAAGTCCTTTATCCATTTTGAGTTTATTTTTGAGTATGGTGTAAGTTGGTGGCCCAGTTTCATTTCTTTTTTTGCACGTATCTGTCCAATTTTCCCAACACCATTTATTGAAGAGACTGTCTTGACTTCTACATGCAAGTTTTTAGAGCTACATTTACTAATAAATGGTATAGCAGCTCATTTCTCCCTTTTCTCATTTCCTTATGAAGACTGATTTGAAAACCTTTCAAAATAAAATTAATTTCCCATGGGACACCTAACACATAAGTAAATCTTAGAGAAAAAGATAAAAAACCAAAAACTTCATATATTCTTCATTTCTAATTTTGCAACTTACTTTCAATTTCTTCAATATAAACCCAATATAGCAATGGGATTATAAAACTCACTTTTTAAAAATATGGCATATGTAAGATACTTTCTCTTTTTTGTTTGTGTTTTGTTTTTTACCTCTTCTAAGTTTTATATGTGACATTCTAACTCAGAGTTGTTTTAAAATATACAAATATCATCATTCATCAAATATTTTTAAACAAAGGAAAACATATGTAGTACCTACATTTACCAAACAATCTCTTATCCAAGCATTTTAAGTTAGAAAGGTCGAGTATCTCTGAGTCCAAGAAACATTCCATCAGTTCAAGGAGATGAAATATTATATGAAGAAAGTTATATCCCAAAGATGCTCAACACCACGGCTTCACAATAGACATTTATTCCCCATAATATACAATGCAGCACATAATAGAGGAAGACAGCACTCAGGAATATAGCCATGAGGTAGCCTCTCATGGCTGGCTCTCCTGGACTTTTAAGGAATCCATTTCCAAAGGCCCTCTGTTCCTTAAGATGAAGAATGTGGTAAGGGTGCCGGAGCTTCAGGAGGCTGTCTGCCCAATCGTTGTGCCACTAGAAATTATCCAAGACAAAGGTTGTGCTGCTCCTTCACTTGTAAGCACTGTCCCCAAAATACGTGACAGAATGATGAAATTGCCAAAAACAAAACAAAAAAATCCAACAGCACACCCAGCAGCACCTATTACATTACTGTAGTTCATGGCTGGTTATCCATAGGATCCAGCTCCGTCTCCTTGAAAAAAATAACATGTCCAGCTCAATTAACCCAAAGCAACCTGGTAATGAAAGAACCATCTGTCTTATTTTTCAGTTTCTCTCTACACATACACACAGCTTTATTGTTACATGCGGAGGTGAGAGAAGGAGCTGTTGCTCTGAAAACCCTCTGATGAGAGGGCTGTAGGATACTTTCTTAGTCACAAAAATAAGATATGTATATTACTTAAAGAATCGAAATTTATATTTTGTATGTGTGTACTGATATACATAATCATTATAATTATGAAGATTATTTCCAGACAAGTCTTCAGTCTAAAAATATTCGACTCTGAAAGAAAATATGTGGTAATTCTAAGTCATATAAAAACCTTCAATATTGTTTTTTAAGATCCTCACCCATGGATATTTTTTCCATTGATTTCTAGAGAGAGATGGAGGGAGGGAGGAAAGGGTGATATATATATATAGAGAAACATGGACGTGAGAGTGAGAGAGGCATATCAATTGGTTGTCTCCTGCATGCAGGGCTAGGGAGGCTGGGGAACCTGCAACCAAGGTATGTGCCCTTGACCTGGAATCGAACCTGTGACCCATGACGCTCTAACCACTGAACCAAACTGGTCAGGGTGAAATTCTTCAATATTGAAACTTTATTTTAATAAAGAAAAATAAATTCCTAAGTATTTTCTTTAGAGGAAAGGGATATACAAAAATAAATAAAATATAACTAAAAGATGGTTGGATAAATGTTTACTTCATTCATTAAGCTCTATTAGCTACTCAACATAGTCACCTCAATGATCGAATCACAATGACAGTTATTCAGATGTTCTCTGGTTTGTTTTTATCATGTTTTATTGCATTCTTTTTATTAGTAATAATCAATGTGATCCTTTGTTCAAAAGAAGATTTGAGTACCTTTAGAAATAGATGCATCTCTCAATTCATAACTCTGTTAATTTAGAGACAAACTCCACAAAAACGAGCTTATTGAATCCACAAAAAACAGAAACTTAGTAGTAGTTAAGTAACTAAGTAGTAGTTAAGTAGTAGTAAACTAAGTAGTAAGATCACCAAAAGAAGATCATAAACTTCTTTGAAAGTTTCTTAATGCTATTTTTCAAATTATTTCTTTCAGCACACGACTTTATTAATTACTCCCCAAAGTCCGACATTGACACAGTGACCACCTTGCTTCCTTTTCCTGTCTTGCCCATAGAGTCAAATAATATAAATGTACTAATTTAAATGAAATAAGATGAACTGAAGTACTGAATATTGTATAGCACTTTAAATAATGAAAAGATCATCTGACCCTGACTGATGTGGCTCAGTTGGTTGAGCCAGTTGTCCAGTGCACTGAAAGGTCGCCAGTTCAATCCCAGTGCGTGTATAAGAGGCAACTGATCGATGTTTCTCTCTCACATCGATGTTTCTCTCTCTCTCTCCTTTCCTCTCTAAAATCAATTTTAAAAATCTATAAAAATAAATAAAAGTGGCAAAATATCCTTATTAAAAAATATCTCATCTGAATTATATAAAAATAATGTAAAAAGAAGAGTGTACGAATCTTCAGGGGAAAAAAAGACTATATTTAACTTTAAGATCAATTATCTCAAAACATACAATATTCTGCCATAATGGGCATAAATATTAAATGTACATCTCTCTATATAAAGTTTTTTAATGGAAAGTGACTGAAGGCTTTGAACTGTCAGAAAAAATATAACTATAACTCAAATAGCATTTTAGTAGATTCTTTAGAGGCTGTAATTCATAGTAACAAAATGCTCAGAAGTGGCCAAAGCCAACCATAAGTATACTGCATGTTTCCATGGTTTTTTAAGATTATGAATATCTGTTTGATGAAATTTTAAAGTGGAATAAATAAAACACATTTTATGTTGCTTTTACTCTTTAACTTGTAGCCTTATCTCTCAGGTCAGAGGGCACATTATTCAATTTCACTATATTTTGTGTAAAACCACTGTAGCGTTGAAGATGACTTTCAGTACAAATGTCATGGTACTTAAGGCTAAACTGGAATCTAGTTTTTCAGCTTTTTAATTAAAATAATAGTTTAAAACAGTCTGACAATATTATCTTTATTCTTTCCAGTTGAACAGTGACACAATTTTCACATCTTTTATTTAATCAAGCTTAGCAATCTTTCTATAGCTCTTTTATTTTCTAACACACCAAAACAATTTCAAGGAGAAAATACTTTGTTTTGTATTTAATGTCTGAAGGATAACCTTTCATTTCTTACTTCTCATTTATATATAATATATAAACTTTACTCATCAATTAATATTCCTTGCCCTATGGTCTGCTCCAAAGAAGGAAGACTGAAATAGGGTAAACCCACCAAAGAAGCCCTCTGAAGATTTAAGTTGATATAGGAGAATTTTGCTTATTCAAAAATACAAAAGTAAATCCTTCGAATCAAACCGGGATAAAAAGGGAAGATCAAAGTAAGTATTTCATAATATGTTATGCTGTAAAAGTGAAAATATTGACTTTTAATATGCTATAGAAGAGGAATACACAAACACTTGTTGCATGATAAAGGATGGATACCATACCACAAGTGCTGTATTCAAATGCTACATCATGTTATTGTTATTTTTCAGGCTATAATTAATAACTTCATGTTTGTATAAACACCTAGAAAAGATATGTTTAAAAGGTTTTCCTGTTCTTATTTCTTTGTTTTATTTTAATATAAAACCTCTACCAATACTACAGAACCTGTATTAAACTTATTTATCATATGTAAACACTATGTAATCTGGAAATAAATTTGTGAAATAGATTAAGTTATTTTTGTAATTCAGTCATTTAAAGAAGATATTAATATCCAATTTCAACCTTTTTTTGAGTCACATTTATATTGATAAAAGTACAATGCACATTATGTATCTGTCTGGGGGAGGGTGTATATTTTGTAACTTCCTTACCATTTCACTCACTTTCTTCTGTAAAGAATATTTAGAAACCTTGAAAACAAGTGGAAAATCTCATTAATTTTTTTAAAAATTAACTAGTTACAAATTCCTCCTGATAATAAAACTGAATGCTATGAAATGTGCCATTTACCTTCCATGCACTATTTATTTCCAGTGACTTTTTCCCCCCAAAATGTTATTTACCATAACTTTCTTCCTTTTAGCAAAGCAATACATTCATTTATTTATTCAGCACATATTATGGAGCACCTACTATATGCCAGGCACTTTTCTTGGATACAGCAGTGAACAAAACAAACTTCCTTTACTTAATAAGCTTTATGTCCAGTGGGGATAGTGATAGACAGACAAAATATAAGTAAGAAGTACAGAAGTTAAGAGAGTGACAACTACTATAAAGAAAAATAAGGCAAGAGGAATAGCAAGAGCAGTCTAGGTGAGTTTGTCATTTATTATTAGCTCTTCATTGAAGAAAATTTGATAAAAATCGATTGGGAATAGGAAAATTTGATAAAAATAGATTAGGAATAGGAAGAGGATAAACTTGTTTTAAACAAATCATCTCACAACCCAGAAATTGCAATCATTGATATTTTTATTCTAACATACTTGTTATGCATTTATACTTTAAAAGAGAGAGAGAAGGGAGAGGAATAATAATATATGTGCTACTTTGTACCCTATTTTTACCTAATATATAACAAACACCTTTTGTGACAAGTGAGCCTACAACATAACTTTTTAATGGCTACATAGTATTCCACATTTATATCATAGTTTATCACATCACTCTCATTTTTGTTTAGTTTATCTAGTTTACAGCTTTATGAAACTATTCTGAAATAAACATGCTTGAACCAAGAACTGTATAGTTATTCATTTTAGCAGGATAAATTCCAAGGAGCTGAATCCCTAAGTTTTGTTCATTTTTATAGACTTTTAACAATTTTACATAGTCCTCCAGAGTAGTTAACCAAGTTAAACCTCAATTAGCCATGTATGAGTGCTTATTTTCTTAAATCCTGCTCATATTTATTAATTTAAAAAAATACAATAATTACTTCATATTTCCTATGAAATAAATTTTTTAGCACACTGCCTTGAACAAGCTGATAATTGTAAACAGGAGACTTAATCCTGTATTTCTTGTTCCATCAACTTTAAAAAATATTTCTGTATATTGGATTCAACTTCACTTTACCACACTTTTTAATCAACAAGGTTAGTAACATTTAAGTTTTATTCTGTAGCCATAATTAAGTTTTCCATGCTTTATTTAAAGGTTAATTATACAAAAGATAAGCCAACAGTGTTTATGTTATGGCAATCAATATAAACATTGTTTAATGCAGAACCCCATAAGGGGCTAATACTACATTTCCTTCTCTACATACAGATTCAACATGCTACATGAAGGATAATTTTACTAGTGTCAGGACCTAACTACCTTCTCTCTTCTTATATTCCATCATCTGCTCAAAACCATCCCAAATTTTAATATGCTTTATGCCTTAATTATACAGTAATCTATTCTCCCTGGAGTTTTTAACCACTTCCTACTTTTGTGTTGTTGTTGAAGCAAGACAAAGGATTTTTTTACTACATCACTAATATCATCCAATCTGAGGCATGAAATCCATTCCCTTATTTTTACTGAAAACATTCTTCTTGGAACTCATTGACATTTTGTTGTACTTAATTTTTATTCACTTTGCTACATCAAAGCAACAAAGAAATCCAAAATAAAAACTGCCTAACATCTCAAATAGGGAGAATCTAAACAATGTTAAGACAACTGGATAAGAATCTAGAAAAATACAGACTTAGATTCATATCTCATACTCTGCTACAAAAATAAACTTCTAGTCATCAGAGATTAAATGTAAAATTTTAGTACATAGGAAGTAATAAAAGAAAATCTGGGTAAATCCCTTTATAACTTTGTAGTGGTAAAAGCCTTTCTAACCATTACAAAGCCTAAAAGTCATTAAAAATAATTAATAGCAAAAATTAAACAAAAATCAAAACACAAATGACAAACTGAAGAAACTATCTGGCCCAGCCCAGCATGGCTCAGCGGTTGAGTGCTGACCTAAGAACCAGGAGATCATGGTTCCATTCCCGGTCAGACTCCATCCCGTCGGGGGCGTGCAGGACGCAGCTGATCAATGATTCTCTCTCGTCATTGATGTTTCTATCCCTCTCTCCCTCTCCCTTCCTCTCTCTGAAATTGAAAGAAAAAAGTAACAATTTGAAGCTCAGAACACAGACAGCAAGGGCTAATTTGTGAGAAATGTAAAGAATTCATAGGAGTGATAGCAAGACTAGGAGGTCCCAGCACTTACACACACACACACACACACACACACACACACACACACACACACACATACACACACACTTTAACTACTACCTACAACTGAAAATATAGCCCTAGAGGAGCTATAGAGTACAATTAAGGAGCTGCAGCCCTGGCTTGTGTGGCTCAAAAATATTTTGAAACTCTGATACCAAAGCCAGACAAAGATACCACAAGACAAAAAAATTTTGACCAATATCCATGATGAACATACATGCAAAATTTTTCAATAAAATTCTAACAAACTGAATTCAACAGCATATTAAAAGGATAGTACACCATGACAAATGCAACTTATCCCTGTGCTACAAAGATAGTCCAACATAGCAAATCAAACGATGTGGTATTTATCACATTAACAGAATGACAAATAATCATGTTCATCTCAATAGATGCAGAAAAAGCCTTTGACAAAATTCATTATCTATTCATAATAAAATCTCTCAACAAAACAGTTATACAAGGAACTTATGTAAACACAAGGCCATCTATAAAAAGCCCACAGTAAAAATCATAATCAATTCAGTATAAGTCAAGGGTACCCATTCTTATCACTTCTATTCAGCACAGTACTAGAAGTCCTTGGCAGAGCAATTAGGCAAGGAAAAAAACAAACATCGAAATTAGAAGAAAAGAAATACTCTATTTAAAGATAACATGTTCATATATGTAGAAAATTCTAAAGACAACAAAAAATACACTGTTAAAACTAATAAATGAATTCATTAAAACTTCAGGTCACAACATCAACATACAAAAATCTGCCACATTTTTTTCTATCTACAAAAAACACACAAAATAACCGTAAAGGAAATAAAATTTTAAAAATTGAATTCACAATAGCAATAAAAAAATAACATACTTAGGAATAAATTTAACGAAAGTGGTAAAAGACTGATCACTGAGTATTATGAAACACAGATGAAGAAAATTTTAAGATACGGATAGATGGAAAGACATCCTGTGTACATGGATGCAAGAATTAATATTGTTAAAATAATCCTGGCTGGTTTCTCAGTGGTTAGAACATCAGCCCACAGACCAAAAAGGGTCTCAGGTTTGATTCCCAGTAAAGAACATGTACCCCTGTTCTGTTTATTCCCATCCCTGGTTGGCTGCAGGCAACCAATCAATGTGTCTCTCACATCGATGTTTCTCTCTCTCTCTTTCTTCCTCACTTCCTCCTTCCCTTCCACTCTCTCTAAAAACCAATGGAAAAAATATCCCCTAGTGAGGATTAAAAAAATATATATTGTTAAAATGTCCCTATTACCCAAAGTGATCTACAGATTCAATGTCAATCTCTACAGAAATAGAAGAAAACAATCCTAAGATTCATATTGCACCACTAAACACCCTGAACGGCTAAAGCAACTTTGAGCAAGATGAAAAAACTGACTTCAAAATATATTTCAAAATTGTGGTAATCAAAACAGTATGATAATGGCATAAAAACACATCTTGACCAATGGAACAGAATAGAGATTCCAGAAATAAATCCATGCATCTATTCCAACGGATCTTCAACAAGAGCGCCAAGATACATAGTGAGGAAAGGGCAGTCTTCAAAAAACGGTGTTGGATAGTTACATTCAGAAGACTGAAATTGGACCATTATCTCACACCATACACAAAATCTTGCATTATTACAAAAATCAACTAAAAATGTATTAAAGGCTTAAAAATAGGATCTCAAACAGTAAAACTACTAGAAGAAGAAAAAAAATGGGAAAAGAGCTTCTTGACATTAGTCTCTAGGGCCAGTGGTTCTCAACCTTCTGGCCCTTTAAATACAGTTCCTCATGTTGTGACCCAATCATAAAATTATTTTCATTGCTACTTCATAACTGTAATGTTGCTACTGTTATGAATCGTAATGTAAATATCTGATATGCAGGATGGTCTTAGGCGACTCCTGTGAAAGGGTTGTTCGACCGCCAAAGGAGTCGTGACCCACAGGTTGAGAACCGCTGGTCTAGGCCAACAAGGGCAAAAACAAACAGGCAAGTGGAATTGTATAAAACTAAAAAGCTTCTGCACAGCAAAGGAAATAATCATCAGAGTGAAAACACAACCTATAGAATGAGAGAAACATCTGCAAATATATCCAAAATATGTCAGGAATTCATATACTCACTAGCAAAACAAAACACAAATAATCTAATTCAAAAATGGACTGAGGACCTGAATAGACATGTCTCAAAATAAGACACATTGCCCTGACCAGTTTGGCTCAGTGGATAGAGCATCAGCCTGCGGACTGAAGGGTCCCAGGTTCGATTCCAGTCAAGGACATGTACTTTGATTGCGGGCACATCCCCAGTACAGGGTGTGCAGGAGGCAACTGATCGATGTTTCTCTCGCATCGATGTTTCTAACTCTCTGTCCCTCTCCCTTCCTCCATGTAAAAAAATCAATAAAATAATTTTTTAAAAAAAGAAGACACATACATGGCCAACAGGTATATGCAAATGTGCTCGACATCACTCATCATCAGGGGAATGTAAATCAAACCCACAATGAGGTATCACCTAACTCTTATTAGAATGGCTGTGATAAAAAAGATGAAGTTAATGAGGATGTGGAGAAAAACAGAACCCTTGTACTACCTTAATCAGACTAAAGGAAGAAAGTTTGTCATCTGCTTAAACAAGTTCACACTATGGTGTGAATTACCTGATTAAGGTAGTGACTTCCAGGATCCTTCCACTGTAAAAATGTATTTTGCTCTCTGTAGTTAATGTTATCTATAGGATGATATTTTGAAATCATGTGAATATCTTCCCTCCAATAATCTTTAATTTACTTTTTAATCTAATTTTAATGTTTGTATTCCCTATCAAAATGTAAGTGCACCAGGGCAGAGATTTTGTCCTTTTTAATCACTGCTGTATCCCCATTGCTTGGAAAAGTGCTCGGCACATAGACTATATATATATATACACACATATATACATACATATATATATATATATACATATATATATAAAATCATCATTAGTTGTACACCTCTGTATTCTCTGAGACTGTGAACAACTTAAAGGCAAATGTGATGTTTTCTTCATCTTTGTATTTACAGAAAATAACCAAATTATTTAGCAAGTAGTAATGACTCAATTAATGTTATTTAAAATTTTAGGAACCATGGGTGAATCTGTCATAGTATACACTCCTGACTTATTTTCCTTTAATACTTTAATCTGTAAAATATTAAAAACAATATATATCTAATTATATTACTATGAAAAATAATGAGTTATTTTAATATTTCTTTTTAAAATAAAAAATGAAGCAAAAATCTTTCTAATTTGAAATTCAAGGTTCTAAGATAAAAAGTACTAAATTATATATTATATATCATAGGTGATTTTTTTTATTAGCTTTGCATTGCTAGCTTACATGTTTAATGATATTTTACTGATACAATGCTAAAATGCCAAATTACTTTTTAAGCAATACTTATTACTTTACCTGTAATGCTTTTAATGTTTCTTTCAATCCTTCTATTTCTTTTTCTTTTATTTCTGTAGCAAGTTGATATTTTCCCTTTAAGTAAAAAACTATATTTCAGTATTTTCCTATGTAAATAATACTATTAATGTGGAAATATAAGAGCTTAAGAACCAAACTCTCCACTGCAAACGTAATACTTCACAGGCTTTACACTTGTATCCACACTACAACTTAAACTTCTAAAGACTTCAAAACATTGTAAAATTACAGTAAGTCATTTATGAGATTATAAATATCATGAAATGAAAAATCTTATAACAACTAATTTTATCAATACACCATTCTTGAGAACTTGTGAATACTGTATAATTAAGTACTTAATTCATATAGCTAGAATAAATATATTCTAATTAACAAAATACAGGTATGCTTGTCTTATAAATTTAAGGATATGGGAGAATTTTTAAAAGAAGGTCTTTAGCTAAAAATAACAAACCATAAATTATTAATATTATAAGTGATATGTTCACTGACATACTCAAAACATGTATTAACTATTAGATAGCTAGGAAAAATGTTTAATGCCAGATGAATTTCTAGGACTGTTTGGAGTTGTGTCCTCTTTTCCAGTTGGTTGGCACCCAGATGACAATCATTTTAATGTTTTTTAAAGAAGGTAATTGCATTAAAAAGCACTAAAAAATATTACACTTAATTGCAGTAGAGTGGAAATAGCATTAATTTGGGGGCTGAAGAGATCTGGGTTCTAGTCCCAACTTTACCACTTCAAAATGGGATACTAAACTTCAGAAAGTCTTGATAGGTCTCAATGTTCTCAACTGCAAAATAACAGTGGTCAAGTAACACGATTCCCTTGGGTCCTTTCTGTGTCTAACATTTTCAGCAATTAACAGTTTCCATTAGTGCATTACTAATGCTCCTTTCCATTATGGCAACAATTACTTAAATACATTTAACCATGCTTTAAATTGTTAAAAAATTAATTAATACCTTTTCTTCTTCCAAGGCACACATCTTCATTTGCAACTACAAACAATTATAAAGATTAAAACACAGGTAAGTAAACTGTTAACAGTGATTTACACAGTGAGATTATAGATATATTTTACATGATTATTGTTTGAACTTGATAAAATGTGAATATGCTTTTACAATGAATGAGAAAATAAATAATAAAACATGAATGGAAGGAAAAAGCCAGTCAACAAAGGAAATGAATTAGAGACAACAATCATTCTTGAAAGTTTAGTTTTGCCCTCCAGAAGTTTTTTCTTAAGTATTTCAGTAATTTGCTATCTACTCATAAATAATAACATAACATTTTCTAAGGGCACACTGTTATGAAATAAATACCATTTGTATTTGCATTGACAATATATCCTAAAAATTTAAAAAATGCATGTAACAGTATAATAAACAATGACTTTTTAAAACAGGAAAACTAAAGTAAACTTGCCAAAAAAAAAAAACTAGTTAAATATTCTAAGCACTGCAAGGATATTAGGCAAAGTTGTGTCTGAGCAACATCTTCACTGATACAGCTCCTATGGCAAAGGAAACTAAGGAGAAAATAAATAAATGAGACTATCCTATCTAATAAAAGAGAAACATGGTAATTAGCTTACATCCACTACTCTTCCCATTGGCTAATCAACGAGATATGCAAATTAACTGCCAGCCAAGACGGCGGCCGGCAGCCAAGCAGCTTGAAACTAACATGAGGCTTGCTTGCTTCAGTGACGGAGGACTCCAACGTTCCCCGCCTGCCTTGCCGGCTTCTGAGCTTGCAGTTTGAAACATTGTTACAAATATAGAAGCTAAACAAAACCCCAGAAACCTGCTTTCAGCCTGCCGGGATCTCAGAGCTGGAGTTGATACAGAGTTTCGATTATAGAACCCAAACAAACCAGATAACTGCTTTCAGCAGCAGAGGCCTCAGAGCTGGAGCCAGAGCTAAAGCTGGCCGAGAATAAAAAAAAAAAAAAGAAAAGAAGGAGCAGTTGGGAGCTTCAGTCACCCGCCAGCCTGAAAACAGCCCTCAGCCCCTCACCCAGACTGGCCAGGCACACCAGTGGGGACCCCCACCCTGAAGGGTGTGTGACCAGCTGCAAACAGCCATCATCCCCTCATCCAGGCTGGCCAGGCACCCCAGTGGGGACCCCCACCCTGATCCAGGACACCCTTCAGGGCAAACCAGCCAGCCCCCACCCGTGCACCAGGCCTCTATCTTATATAGTAATGGGGTAATATGCCTCCCAGCACCGGGATCAGCGGAGCCGCGAGGCCTCCCAGCACCGGGATCAGCGGAGCTGAGAGGCCTCCCGGCACCGGGATCAGTGTGACAGGGGGCAGCGCCCAAACCCCCAGATTGCCCTGCAGCTCTGTATGTGACAGGGGGCGGGGCCACAACCTCCCTATCTGCCCTGCTCTGTTCGTGACAGGGGAAGGCGCCCCAACCCCCTGATCAGCCCTACTCTGTGCCTGATAGGGGGGAGCTCCCCAACCCCTGATAGCCCTGCAGCTCTGTGTGTGACAGGGTGCGGCGCCCCAACCCCCACCTCCCCACGGGCCCTGCTCTGTGTGTGACGGGGTAGAGCCATAACCTCCCCATCGGCCCTGCCCTGAGTGTGAGAGTGGCGGCGCCCCAACCCCCTGATCGGCCCTGCTCTGTGGGTGATAGAGGGTGGCGCCCCAACCCCCTGATCCGCCCTGCTCTGTGCGTGACGGGGGGAGCTCCCCAATCCCCTGATGGGCCCTGCTCTGTGCGTGACAGGGTACGGAGCCCCAACCCCCCTGATGGGCCCTGCTCTGTGAGTGACAGGGGGCAGCGCCCCAACCGCCTGATTGGCCCTGCTCTGTGCGTGACATGGGGTGGCGCCGCAACCTCCCCATCAACCCTGCCTTGAGTGTGACAGGGGGCGGTGCCCCAACCCCCCAGTCGGCCCTACCCTGAGCATGACTGAGGGTGGCATCACAACCTCCCGATCCGCCCTGCTCTGTGCGTGACGGGGGGAGCTCCCCAATCCCCTGATGGGCCCTGCTCTGTGCGTGACAGGGTACGGAGCCCCAACCCCCCTGATGGGCCCTGCTCTGTGAGTGACAGGGGGCAGCGCCCCAACCGCCTGATTGGCCCTGCTCTGTGCGTGACATGGGGTGGCGCCGCAACCTCCCCATCAACCCTGCCTTGAGTGTGACAGGGGGCGGTGCCCCAACCCCCCAGTCGGCCCTACCCTGAGCATGACTGAGGGTGGCATCACAACCTCCCGATCCGCCCTGCTCTGTGCATGACAGGGGGTGGCGCCCCAACTCCCCAATTGGCCTTGCTCTGAGCCCGACCAGGGGCTGCACCTAGGGATTGGGCCTGCCCTCTGCTACTCGGGAGCAGGCCTAAGCCAGAAGGTCGTTATCTCCCGACGGATCCCAGACTGCGAGAGGGCACAGGCCGGACTGAGGGGCCCTCCCTCCCCCCCGAGTGCACAAATTTTTGTGCACCGGGCCTCTAGTATCAAAATAAAAAGCTGCTGCGCAGTTGAAGAAACCACCAATAAAACAATAAGAAAGCCCACTGCATGGGAGAACATATTTGCCAATGTTATCTACACTAATAAAAGACAAACATGCAAATTGATCGTACCTTCGCTACGCCTTAAGCCACGCCCACCAGCCAATCAGAGCGACTATATGCAAATTAACCCAACCAAGATGGCGGCCGGCAGCCATGGAGCTAGAGCAAACAGGAGGCTTAGATGGCCCAGTGATGAAGGAAGCCAAGCTTCCTGCCTGCTGCGGCCAGCTCTGAGCTCCACTCAAGGCAACAAAGGTTCAATTATAGAAGGTAAATAAACCCCAGATACCTGCTTTCAGATGGCCATGGCAATGGAGCTGGAGAGAGCAAGAGGCTTGGGTTGCCCCAGTGATGGAGGAAGCCAAGCTTCCCACCAGCTGAGGCCGGCTCTGAGCTCCACTCAAGGCAACAAAGTTTCAATTATAGGAGATAAATCCCAGAATAAAAAAATAAATAAATAAAGCAGAGGCTGGGAGCTTCCATCGCCTGGGAGCTTGGCCAGCCTGAAAACAGCCCTCAGCCCCTCACCCAGACTGGCCAGGCACCCCAGTGGGGACCCCTTACCCTAAAGGGGGTGTGGCCAGCCTGAAAACAGCCCTCAGCCCCTCACCCAGGCTGGCCAAACCTCCATGGGGTGAGGATCCCCACTGGGAGGGGGGCTTGACCAGCCTGCGAAGAGCCATCAGCCCCTCACCCAGGCTGGTCAGGCACCCCAGTGGGGATCCCCACCCTGAAGGGGTTGTAACCAGCTGCAAACAGCCATCAGCCCCTCACCCAGGCTGGCCAGGCACCCCAGCAGGACCCCCACCCTGATCCGGGACACCCTTCAGGGCAAACCAGGTAGCCCCCACCCATGCACTAGGCCTCTATCCTATATAATAAAAGGATATTATGCAAATTGACCCTAACAGCAGAACGACTAGGAATGACTGATCACTATGATACACACTGACCACCAGAGGGCAGATGCTCAATGCAGGAGCTGTCCCCTGGTGGTCAGGGCGCTCCCACAGGGGAGCTCTGTTCAGCCACAAGCCAGACTGATGGCTGCCAGCACAGCGGTGGTGGCGGGAGCCTCTCCCGCCTCCTCAGCAGCACTAAGGATGTCTGACTGCAGCTTAGGCCTACTCCCTGCTGGTAAGTGGACATCCCCCAAGGGCTGCCAGGCTGCCAGAGGGATGTCTGACTGCCAGCTTGGACCCGATCCCCCAGGGAGCGGGCCTAAGCCAGCAGGTGGACATCCTCCGAGGGGTCCCAGACTGCAAGAGGGCATAGGCCGGGCTGAGGGACCCCCCCGAGTGCACAAATTTTTGTGCACTGGGCCTCTAGTATCTAATAAGGGCATAACCTCCAAAATGTATAGGGAACTCATACATCTTAACAAAAAGAAGATAAACAATCCAATCAAAATATGAGCAAAGGACTTAGACACTTTTTGAAAGTGAACAACAGAAGGCCAAGAGACATATGAAAACATGCTGAAAGTCACTAATCATCTGAGAGATGCAAATCAAAACGACAATGAGATATCATCTCACATCTGTCAGAATGGCTATCATCAACAAATCAACAAATGACAAGTGATGGCGAGGATGCGGAGAAAAAGGAACCCTCATGCACTGCTGGTGGGAATGCAGACTGGTGCAACCAGTGTGGAAAACAGTATGAAGTTTCCTCAAAAAATTAAAAATGAAACTCCAGTTTGACCCAGTAATCCTACTTCTAGGAATATATTCCAAGAAACTAGAAACACTGCCGGGAGCCGGTCCATGCTTGCTGTTTCAAGGGACCTGGCATATATGGCATACTGTTCTTAATATGTTTGCTCACCTTCTTGGCACTATGTGTTTTAACCAAGGTCTCTGAGAAAGGTTGTTTCCCCAGGTAGGGATTTTCCCCTGAAGTTAGGGAGGGAATAAAACCTCTTAACTAAGTGCCAGGCGGGTAATTAATCACTTTAACTACGAACAATCGTGCTTAAGCTACATAATCTTTACTCCCTGGAATGAAGATAAGAAACGCCCTAACCTTTGTAATAGAGATTGATAGGATTGAATCAACTGGTATAAATACAGATGCAACAAGAACAGCAAGAGACAGAACTTAGAACACAGAACTTAGAACACAGAACTAAGAAGAAGACAGAACCAGGAGGCACAGAACCTACACAGAACGTTCTCTAGAGACAGAAGAACTTCACTGGAGAGAACATGGCAAAAGATCCTGGACAGAAACTGGCCTCAGAACCTAGAGACAGAACCTAGCGAGAGAACATGGCAAAAGATCCTGGACTGAACCTGACTACAGAAATTGGCAAGAGAACCTGACTAGAACCTGGTGACTGAACCTGGCTGGAGAACCTGGACAGAACCTGGCTGAAGAACCTAGCGAGGGAACATGGCTACAGAACCTGGCTGGAGAACCTGGAGAACCTAGCAAGAGAACATGGACACAGAACCTGGCTGGAGATCCAAAGCAGAACCTCTCTGGAGATCCAGACCAGAACCTGGCTGGAGATCCTGGCTAGGCTGCTGATCAACTGAATGCTGTCTCTGTGTTATTCCTTCTTCGCCAACTCCGTCTACGCCTTTGGGAACCCCTGGACCTGCTGGGGCTGGACTCCGGCAAAACACCAGTCAGAAAGGTCATATACATCCCTATGTTCATGGCAGCACAATTTACAATAGCTAAAATTTGGAAACAGCCTAATTGCCCATCAGCAGACGAGTGGATTAAAAAACAGTGGTACTTCTACACAATGGAATATTACACTGCTGTATAAAAGAACTCTTATCATTTGCAACAACATGGATGGGCATGGAGAGTATTATGCTAAGTGAAATAAGTCAGTTAGAGAAAGATAAATATCACATGATCTCACTCATTTGTGGAATATAATGAACATAAACTGATGAACAAAAATAGAGACAGAGAAGCATCAAACAGACTGTCAAACTTCAGAGGGAAGGCAGGGGAGGGTATGTGTGGAGGGGTAAGAGATCAACCAAAGGACTTGTATGCATGCATATAAGCACAACCAATGGACAGAGACAGTAGGGAAGTGAGAGAATGTGTTGGGGAGGAGGGAAGGGGTGGCTGGGGAGAGGTAAGGGGGGAAAAGGAGACATATGTAATACTATATGTAATCCTTTAAACAGTAAAGAATTTAAAAAAAAGAAATGAAATTTTTCTTTGGAATTTCTACATCTAATTTCCTATATGTCTTGTTACATTCTAGAATCCTTAAAAATAAATAAATAAATAAATAAATAAATAAAAAGAATCCCAAAGCACTCTCTCCTCTATTCTTGAGATACCTGGATATCCTTATCTAGCTCAAAGTCCCTTGTGATATCGGAAATAAACACTTGCTCTCTCTCCTAAAGAAGATTATGCTATATACATTTGGCTTCTGCTTCCTTACCCTTCAATTAAAACTCCCATAATTTTGATGAGGCCAATCTCAGACTAAAAAAAAGTTTATCATTTGCCTAAATAAATCTATGCTAAAGTATAAATTACCAATGACTTTAACCCACTAGTGATTTACAGTGTATAGGTTTATTTCTTTTTATACATTTGTTTTTCTAAACACACCTATATGGAGATGAAGACAAAAAGGGGGGGGAATGAATTTTTTAAAGTCATGTTGGAAAGGCTATAAGAAAAAACACTTCCAGAGGATATTTTTCAGGAACATATTTCTTACACTTATATTTTCTAACTAGGGACTGAAGAGAGAAATTTGAGGTTGTAAAGAAGAGCTATAGAATTCAAAATAACAAAAGAGTTGCTATTTGGTTCTTTAAAAATATTTTTCTTTTCCTTTTTTTCTATTTCTCTACTAGTCTTACTTAGTTGCTGGTGGTTAATATTTATGGAGGCTTCAGTGCATGATAATCACATCCCCTCATCTTTTACATCTCCCTATTTGCAGCTCTGCTTTTCATCAGTGATACAATTCTAGCTTGGGTAAAGAAGTAATGTTGAAAGGGTTAAGATCCTAGAATACTCTAATTAAACAGAGGAAGGGGAAAAGGGAGAGAAAAAGAACACCCACATCATTACCCTGATTTATTCAGAACAGATGAACACACATCTACAAGAAAATAGTTTTCCCAATTTCTCTCCATAACTAACTCATTCTACCACATTATACTCTTTATTATGTTATGATTCAAAATAACCTTATTAATTTCCTGCTTCCAATAATATGTTTTTGTATGTGTCTTCAGGGTGTATGGAGAGCAGCTTATAATATTCATAAAGAGGAGATGTTATATTTAATACTATAGTGTTAGTCTATCCATATGAAATTACCTGCTTTTTAAAAACTGCCATTGCTTCTTTGTGTTGCTTTGTTAATGTTTCCTTTTGATTCTGAAGAGTTTCCTATTTTAAAAAATGATAAAAAGTTAAGACATAAATTCTAGCAACTCTTTCAGTTTAAACTTTAATTGGCTTCACTATGTAAATAAAAGTTAAGTGTATTTGTTGCATATATAATTTCATGCTCTTGAAATGCAATTTTAAACCAATTTTATGTTTTTACTGTCGTGGAATCATCAAACAATTATTTTGCTTCCAGCTGCTTTTTTATGATAAAACTAGAGACCCGGTGCATGAATTTGTGCATGAGTGAAGTCCCAAGGCCTGGCCAGTGATCGGGACCAATCAGGGCTGGCTAGCCATGGGAGGTTGGCTGTGGGAGCGCACTAACCACCAGTGGGCAGCTCCTGAATTGAGCATCTGCTCCCTGGTGATCAGTGTGTGTCATAGCAACTGGTCACAAGGGTCATTAGGCTTTTATATATCTAGTAGAGGCCTGTTGCACAAAGAGATTCATGCAATAGGCCTTCCTTCCCCTGGCTGCTGGCACCGATTTTCCTCCAGCACCTGGGACCCAGGCCTTCGCTCCGGCCGCAGCGGAGAAGCCAAGCCTCTTTAGTCTTTAGTCGTCTTCAGTCTTTGTTTGGGCTGGAGCTTTCAGTCTTCGCTCCACGCCTACATATGCAAATTAACTGCCATCTTTGTTGGGTTAATTTGCATACTCATCCTGATTGGCTGGCGGGCATAGCAGAGTGATGCCAA
Source organism: Myotis myotis (assembly GCF_014108235.1). Taxonomy (NCBI): domain Eukaryota; kingdom Metazoa; phylum Chordata; class Mammalia; order Chiroptera; family Vespertilionidae; genus Myotis; species Myotis myotis. The sequence continues at coordinate 63,028,080 of NW_023416314.1, forward strand.
TTTGCATGTTTCCCTTTTATTCATATAGATAGATACATTACTTTATTAAAATTTAAACTCTAAACATAGCTTGCTGCAAAGCTTTCTTCAAGAAAATATCTTTCATCAAAAGTTATTAACATTCCTTGTACACAAGCAGACTGTAGTCTTAGAATTTCCAAATAAACCAATTTTATGACCTAGGCACAAATGTTCATATAGCAACATATGATTCTTTAAATGCAATGAAATTCTACTAAGTTTTTACAAAACCATAGCTATCACAGGGCATTTAAAATTTTTAATTTTATTTTTTGGTTAGTTTACATTCAATACTATTTTGTGTTACTTTCAGCTGTACAGCTTAGTGGTTACCAGGGGTGGGCAAACTTTTTGACTCGAGGGCCACAATGGGTTCTTAAACTGGTCCGATGGGCCGGAACAAAAGCATGGATGGAGTGTTTGTGTGAACTAATATAAATTCAAAGTAAACATCATTACATAAAAGGGTACGGTCTTTTTTTTTTTTTTTTTAGTTTTATTCATTTCAAATGGGCCGGATCTGGCCCGCGGGCCATAGTTTGCCCACGGCTGGGTTAGACAATCATATATTTTACAAAGTGTTCCCCTTACTATTTCCAGTACCCATTTGACACTGTACATAGTTATTACAATATTATTAACAATATTCCCTATGTTGTACTTTACATCCCTGTGACTATTTTGTAACGACCATTTTGTATTTTTTAATCCTTTTGCCTTTTTCTCCCAGCCCCCCAACTCCCCTCACCTCTGGCTACCATTAGTTTGTTCTCTGTATCTATGAGTCTGTTTCAATTTTGTTTGTTTATTCTGTCCTTTAGATTCCACTAAGTGAAATCATACTGTATTTGTCTTTCTCTGATTGGCTTATTTCACTTAGCATAATACTCTCTAGATCCATCCATGCTGTCACAAATGTTAAGATTTTATTCTTTTTATACCTAAATAACATTCCATTGTATATATGTACCACCACTTTTTTATCCACTCGTCTATTGATGGGCACTTGGGCTGCTTCCACAATCTGGCAATTATAAATAATGCTGCAATGAACATAAGGGTGCATGTATTCTTTCAACTTAGTGTTTTTGGTTTCTTTGGATACATACTCAGGAGTGAAACCACTGGATCATAAGGCAATTCCACATTTAATGTTTTGAGGAGCCTCCATACTGCTTACCACAGTGGCTGCACCAACCTGCATTCCCAACAACAGTGCGTGAGGGTTCCCTTTTCTCCACATCCTCACCAACACTTGTTTGTTGATTTACTGAGGATAGCCATTCTGACAGGTGTGAGGTGATACCTCATTGTGGTTTTAGTTTGCATTTTTCTGATGATTAGTAACATTGAGCATCTTTTCATATGTATCTTGGCCAACTGTTTGCCCACTTTGGAGAAGTGTCCGTTTGGGTCCTTTACCCATTTCTTAAATGGACTGTTTTTATGGTGTCAAGTTGTATAAGTTCTTTATATATTTTGGATATTAACCCCTCATCTACTGTACTATGGCAAATATCTTCTCCCATTCAGTAGGTTGTCTTTTCATTGTTGATGGTTTCCTTTGCTGTGCAAAAACTTTTAGTCTGATGCAGTCCCACTTGTTTATTTTTTTCTTTTGTTTCCCTTACCCAAGGAGATATAGAAGAAAAAATATTGCTAAGAGAAATATCAGAGATTTTACTCTACCACAGGGCATTTTTGAAAAAAATCCACATATATGATTCCATTTCTTTTTTCCCTTCCCTCCCCACCCTTTTTGGTAGAAGTTCTATGTTCTGTTCTTCAGATTCAGGATAACATTATATTTTTTCTTCTATTTTTATCAAACAATCCTCTTAATTTAAAACTGTTAGGCCTAAAAGTAGCAACCACTTTCAAATATTTCTGTTATTAGACTCCATGTCTCTTAATATATGTTGATTAAACAACGTAAAAGTTTATCTATTGATCTCCTATTATGATAGTTTAGCTTTCTTGTACAGTCATTAACCTACATCTTCTCCCTCTATTCTTCCAACAATTATATAAAAATTGTGGCTTAAGTTAATAGTATTTTTACACTCTATGTAAGTTTTATTCAATGCAGAGTGATATAAGCATATCACAATTACATTTCTACTCTCACACAACTTTTATTTCTCCAGAAGTTAGCAATTGCATTAAAATATTTTAATTCTCATAGCTAATTTTTAATAATTATCCTTTGCCACTTGAATTCTGATTCTTTTATGTTACCTCCTGTTCCTATTTCAATATTGCCAAATAGTGAGAAGGGCCATCATAATTAATCTTTCATTATTTAGTGGTTAAGATTACGTTGGTGGAAAGGCACAAGAAGCATTATAAAAATGCTTTTAATATAGATAAGGCTAGAGAGAAAATCAGATCTAATATTCTTTTTATAAAAATATTTGGTTACAGTATATAACAACAACCTAGGAACACATGTACAGTTCTGAGGTTTCACTTCTTAAAAAAATATTTTGACTCCTCTAAAACATACAACATATTTCTCAGATGTGAAATAGTTCAGTTTTCAGCATTATACTCAGTATTATTCTTAGTTATTTTATCAGAAAGACTGAATAAAAATTATTCTCAATTTTTTGGAAGCCCAAATGTTAACAGTTTTAGTGGGAACTTTAATATTCTGAATATGTTTAGAAAATTTAAAAATTAACTTTGCAATCAAAGATTAGAATACATTTAAAAACAATTGCTAAGAATGCTAATCTGAGAAAAAAATATACTCACATTTTGCCATTTAAGTTCTTGTGTCTCCACAATAATTTTACCAATCTGCTCTTCATATTGAATTTCTGCTTCCTACATCAAAAAGAAGAAAGATGTTAGGGAAATTAAGACCTTAAATCTTCCAGTTTTAGCTCTTTCTATAGAGATAAAAAGATCATGTTCTAACCCTTACAACAAGACAAAAACTGAACAAATTGCAAACTTGCTTACCTGAGACATAAACTACTGAGTACTGATAAGAAACCTCAGCTAAAAGATCTTAATAAATTGCTGAAGACAGAATGTGGGCTAGTGTAAGATTGTGAATCCCCTGAGGGGCCCCAAGGTAAGGAAGTTTATACCTTCTACCAGGCTTTTTTTATTTTTATTTTTTTCTAGGAAGCCCACTAGATACTTACAGTGAAGGATGGGGAAAATCCTGAGAAAGCTTTCTCTGGTGGTACTGGCTGGGATGAAGAGCAATTATAAGTCACCTTCTCTATTTCCCCTCCATACCAAAAACCTTAATCTGTTGGGGAAAGAACAAAAAACAAAACAAAACAAACCCACAAAACAACAACAGCACTAAAGCTAAGGACACTAGTGGAACTGACCCAGGGGAAGGGAACTAACAGCCACAACTGAAAATTCTACCTTCCTTATCTCCCCTAAGGAACAAAAGTCTAATCTACAGAGGGAAGGGCAATAAAAACTGCAGCACGAGAGCACCCGTGGAAACCCACTGCAGGTAGGAGAGAAGAAGGCTAGGAAAATAAAACAGCTCTAGGAGGAGCAGGAATACAGGCTTCATTCAGCATTAAATATGAGGGAGGGATCAAAACTCTTGTGAAGACCCCACCCTGATAATCAGCCTTAATAAGAACATCAGAGAATGCCCTGTTCTCCCACCTACTATGACCACCCCCACTAACAAGAAGAGGAGCTGCAAAGACAGACTCTCTGGGAAGCAGCACAAAGGAAAGGAAAAGGCCCAAAGCCAGACAGGAAGCAGTTATGTAGAAACCCCCTCTGATTCTGTTTAAAATAATGTAATACTCCAGAATTAGTCCACACCATAACACAAGGTATCACTGGAGAAATCTAAAGCTTCCGTTGAAAACTTCAACAGGCAGACTTGAAAACTGCCTGGTTGACTACTGAAGGTGTGCCACACACACACGCAGGGAGCCCTTCTGCAAAGACTGGGAGGTGTGTGCTTTTTCCCTTTGGCCCCATGTATTTAGGGAAATCTCTGTCAAGCAAAGCTGATAAGCTAAAAAAGCACAATGATGACTTCAATAGCCATATATTACAAAAACTGCAGCCTTTACAAAATTATTTCAGAAATGTCAAAAACAAATAATGACAAGCAGCAATCTTGGTGAGAAAGAGAAAACTGATTTCTAGGGTTGCCACGTATTCAAAAGGGTCATGTCTAGTTTTAAACAAAATATTACAAGGCATGGAAGAAAAAAAACAACAGGAAAGTGTGATCCATACACAGGAAAGAAATGAAGAGGAACTGTCCTTGAGCAATTACAGATGATGAACTTACTAGACAAAGACTTTAAATGAATAATTTTAACTATGCTCAAGAGCTAAAAGAAACCATATACAAAGACACTGCAGCCATTAAAAAGTTCATAAGACATGCTATGAACAAGGTCATGCTCTTAAATTTGACAAGTTACAGAAGTACACCAATTCTTCAAAAACCATAAAACTACCAAACCTCAACCAAGGTGATATAGACAATCTAAATAGCTCTACAACCATTAAGTTAATAGCTCCTAAATAAAGAAGTTTCCAGGCCAAATGGTTTCACTGAAGAACTCTACCAAATATTTCAAGACTAGAGGCATGATGCATGAAATTCATGCAAGAGTGGGCCTTCCTTCCCCTGGCTTCCGGCACAGGCTTCCCTGTGGCACCCGGGACTGGGCTTCCCTCGCAGCCCCAGCTTCATCTGGAAGGTTGCCCGGAAGCTCATCTGGCCTAATTAGCGTATTATGATTTTATTATTATAGATAAATTAACACTACGTTCACACAGGCTCTTCCAGAAAAATACAACAGGAACACACTGCAACTCATTTTATAAGACCTGTTTACTGTGACACCAAAACCAAACATAGATAATACAAAAAAATTAAACTAAAACCAATATCTCTGAGAAGTTTTGACAAAAAGAAATTCTCAATACCATATTAGCAAATGAAATCCAACAATGTCTAAAAAATTATACACCATGATCAAGTAGAATGTTTTATAAATTATTTTTATTAATTTCAGAGAAAGGAAAGGAGAGGGAGAGAGAGATAGAGACATCAATGATGAGAATCACTGGTCAGCACTTTTTGATTAATTTAATCTTAAGTTTAATTTTATGAGGTGAGTATTCTTATCATCACCATTTTATAGATGAAGAAACTGGGTTAGCAAGAGGATAAGTAACTTGCCAAAAGTCACATACTAGGTAAACCTAGATGATCTGTCTCCAGAGTCTCCTTAACACGCATTATATTACCTTTAAAAGACCGTGGGTTCTGTAGAACAATATGGATTATGATATATGTATCACATATTTCCTTCAAAAACTTCAGAATTTAATCTTCATATTCCACAAAAGTTAGAAAACCACCCTAAATTATATTAACTATTTTAAACATGTAAATATATTCTGATTGTTTGTTAGAACATGTCAAAAAACTAGAAATATTTGTTGAATGAAAAACAGAATTTTAAGAATTGCTGTATATGTTTTAATATTAATATTTTTCTATTTTAGAAATCACTGTAATAGATTAAGTTGGCTAATATGAAAACAGTAGTTTAAATACTACTTAGGAAAGAGGTTTTTAAAAATATGAACTTCTAGGCTCTCCCCTATATATCAGATTATTTAATCTAGAATACTTTGTAGCTAATCAAACCAAGAAACTATCTGAAAGAGTGATTAGTATTTTATTAGAAAACATGAGAAACTGAATTGGGCAATTTCGTAGGAGGTGGATTATGAGTTGGAAAAAGAAAATAAAGTACCCGTTACAGTTTTGGCTGCTTGGACATGTGCCTGCTGTACATACTATGTCCCTAAATCTGTTCAGGGTCAAGAATTGAAGAGGTCTGACCAATACACAGCCCATCTTGTAAAACTACAGCCTGAAGCAAGCACTTTTTAAAAAGCATGACACTTTCTAAAGGTTATAAAGAGTAAATAAACCATCAAATTACTCCTCTTTTATTGTTTTTATAAAACACTTAAATCCTTGTAGTCCTAAGGCAGCTAATAAAAAATAAACACTTTTAAGGTTCGATATTCTTGGATACTTTATTGAAGTTACAGATGGGATTTTCTCACTAAATTTAATATTTTTTTATTCATTAACAATTTAATAAGAACTTTTATTAATAACTTTTGAAAGCTGCTTAAAGAATGCATGGAAAATAAAAAGTTCCAAAAAAGTAAATAATTTTTAATAGAAAGCATGAAGTAAATTTAAAATCCTAATATAGAAGAATATTATAATGTTACTTTCAACAACGTGAATAACACCCATTGTATCAGCTTTCCATGTAGTATAAACACATACATTCTACAAATCATTATAATCACAGAGCTGTGATTCCACTCATAGCATAACTAATTTTAAGGGACACTGAAGTGCTGCTTTACCACATATTGTACCATTAATTGCCCAGTTTTCTTTCACGATTTCCTTAGCAAATCATTGCTATTCTAGATACCCAAATTTCCATTGGCTTTTATTTATTGCAAATGTAAAATTCCAATATTTACTTCTGTTTAGATATTTAATAAATTTAAAGTGTCCTTTCTCTGAACTCCCACAATGGTTTCTTTATAATCCATAATACACACTATGTGAGAGTATAGTGATTTATTTGTATGGTATGTTTTGACTATTAAAATTTAAACTCTTTTAGAGCAAGACTGAAGAGTTTTTACAAAGGTTATCAAATAAATGCATATTTTAAAGTTTGAAAGTTCTGTGATAGAAGTCTTTCATTCCCACTGTATAGATAATCTAGCTTAAAAATACTTAAAAATCTGGTTTATAAACTTTCAATCCACTACCAACATTTAGGATCTAATAGATTTTACATTAAACTCTTTATAAAAAATATATTTTTATTGATTTCAGAGAGGAAGAAGAGAGAGAGAGAGAGAGAGAGAGAGAGAGAGAGAGAGAGAGAGAAACATCAATGATGAGAATCATTGATTGGCTGCCTCCTGCACTCTCCACCCTGGGGATTGAACCTGCAACCTGGGCATGTGCCCTGACTGGGAATCAAACAATGACCTCCTGGTTCATAGGTCAATGATCAACCAACTGAGCCACGCCAGCGGGGCTACATTAAAGTCTTCAATAATTGGAAGAGCTAACAGTACAGGGCCCATTGTTTTCTATAATGGCAACAATTTTCTGAAGCTGAATCAGAGATAGGTTGAACTGAAGACCTAGGTTCTCCAGTTCAATACAATTCCTACCCTATTCCTATCATATGCCACTACCTGAATCCAATGGAAGTTGAATTTGTGACCCTTCTGCTATTGTTCATCCCTACTCATCAATTATTCTGTCTATCAGATAAAGGAATTTACCAGAAATGTTGTCTAACTTCTAAAAAGCGCACATTACGAATTCAACATAAACTTTTTTTGTTGATTCAGATTGTTTATCTGTAGGTAATTATAATTTAAAATTCTTTTCCCCCAATAAAATATTATAATTGCCAAATGAGATCCATAATGGAAAAAATGAGTAAAGTCCCCTTTCTCTTTTGCTAATTCCAGCAAAGGTAAGTAGTAAAATGTAGTTCAATTGAGTAATAAATCTCTTTTTTTGACTTTATTACCTATTGTGTTCACTTCTTTGAAGAAACTTTACTATCTAACCCTCTACTATATTGACCAAGTTTATGTTGACTGCATTATTCATTCTAGTTAACTTATTAAATATATATTAATGGAAGAACATTAGACAAGGAGCAAAGAGATCAGAATATCAGTCTCTTAAAATTCTCTGGATTTTAGGTTGGACTAACAGTGATGGTGAACCTTTTGAGCTCGGCGTGTCAGCATTTTGAAAAACCCTAACTTAACTCTGGTGCCGTGTCACATATAGAAATTTTTTGATATTTGCAACCATAGTAAAACAAAGATTTATATTTTTGATATTTATTTTATATATTTAAATGCCATTTAACAAAGAAAAATCAACCAAAAAAATGAGTTTGCGTTCACCTCTGACACGCATGTCATAGGTTCGCCATCACTGGACTCGACGCTATCTCAGGCCACTTCCACCTCTAAAATTTCATGATCCTGCAAAAAGACTGATTATTTAGAATACATCTCTAAGATCATACAGAAAATGAAAGCAAAAAGAGATGATTCTGACACTTGCCATTCACCCATTCACTAGGGGCTAAGAAAGTGAGGCAGTTCTACCAGCAGTTTTCTGAGGACTGACTTAGTGTTCAGGACCCCGCAAAGACGAGGGATTTTGGAAAATATCCCAGGATTTTAGTTGGAAGTCCAAAGAGCTACACTCTTAGAGGGTGGAAATAAACTAACCCTTACAAAAATGGTAACTGAGCCTCCAGTGACCTCAATCTCTGATAGGTAAGATGATCTGCCATCCTTACTTCCAGAAGCAAAGTAAACCTCTCTAGAGGAAGATAGCATGTAAAGCCTCCAATTTTCTTTGCAATTTTTCATACACAGTCATTTAATCAAAATTCACTCTACATTTCAGAAAATAAGGTCAAATAACAAAAAATCGTGAGAGAAAAAACAGATAGTAGAAACGGATCTACTAGTCCAGATATCAGAGTTTATAGCCATAGACGTTAAGATATATAAAATAACATGCTCAAAAATATATAAAAAATGAATTTCAGCAGAGAATTGAAAATTACAAAAGAACCAAACAAAATTTAGAAATGAAAAATACAAGAAATAAAATTAAGAGCTCAATAGCTTGAGTATGTCAGCTGATTAAATAAGTGGAAGAGAATATTAGTGAACTAAAAGGACAGAAGACAATAACCACACTAAAACATGAACAGAAAAAGGAAAATATAGACAAAAAATCAGTAATGATATGGGAGATGTGAACAAGATTAACAAAGTTGGCCAAATTCATATTCATAGAACACTACACCAAAGAAATAGAGAACACCCATTATTTTCAAGTTCATCAATGTTGGAATATTTACCAAAATTGATCATATGCTTGACTAGAAAGCAAAGCTCCACAAATACTGACTGAAATTATATAGAGCGTATTATCTGATACAGTAGAATTATGCTAGAAATCATTTTTTTAAAGTTAACAAAAATAACATTCTCAAGTATTTGTAAAAGCAGTAATACATTTCTAAATAACTCATGGATTCAAAAAGAAATTCTAATGAAAATTAGAAAATAATTTGAACTGAATGATAATGAAAATATGTAAAAATTGTGTGACCAGCTAAAACCATGCTAAGAGAGGTTTATAGCTTTAAATCCTTTGTTAGAAAAACAAAGTTAAAATTAACTAAATATCCATCATTAAAACTTCAAAACAAAAAGAACAGAAAGTTAAGTAAAATAAAGAATAAAGCTAAAAGAAATCAATAAAATAAATACACAATAGAATCAGAAAAACCAAATTTAATTTCTTGAAAATACTAACACAATTGGTAAACCCTTAGAGAGAATGATCCAAAATTCCTACTCATTCATAAAATCTCTGTATATCATCATACCTGACCACCATCTTTTCATTAAGGAAGGATAATCTCTATTCCAAAGACTATAAAATTATTTCTTATATTTTCTAGTATTTGTATATTTTTTCTTTACATTTGATATTTGTACTAGTGGCCTGGTGCACAGAATTTGTGCATGGGGGAGGGGGTGTTCCTTAGCCTGGCCTGCACCCTCTCCAATCTGGGACCCCTTGAAGGATGTCCTACTGCCGGTTTATAGGGATCGGGCCTAAACCAGCAGTTGGACATCCCTCTTGCAATCCGGGACTGCTGGCTCCTAACTGCTCACCTGCCTGCCTGCCTGCCTGACTGCCCCTAACCATTCTGCCTACCGGCCTGCTCGCCCCCAACTGCCCCCGGTGCCAGTGTGATTGCCCCCAACTGCCTCCCCTGCCAGCCTGCTCACCCCCAACTGCCCCCCTGCTGGCCTGCTCGCCCCCACCTTCCCTCTCCACTGGCCTGCTCGCCCCCAACTGCCCCCCTGCTGACCTGCTAACTCCAAACTTCCCTCCCTGCTGTCCTGATCACCTCCAACTGATCCCCACTGATGGCCTGCTTGCCCCCAACTGGCCCCCCCGGTCTGCTTACCCCCAACGGCCCTGCCCCCCAGCAGCCTGATCACCCACAACTGCCCTCCCCTCTTGGCCTCTAACTGCCTCCACCTCGGCCCCGCCACCATGGATTTGTCCAGAAGAACGTCCAGAAGGTCTCCTGGAAGTAATCCCAGTCTAATTTTCATATTACCCTTTTATTAGTATAGAGGCCTGGGCACGGGTTGGGGCTGGCTGGTTTGCCCTGAAGGGTGTCCTGGAGCAGGGTGGGGGTTCCCTTGGGAAGTGGGGTGGCGTTGGTGAGGGGCCTGTGGTGGTTTGCAGGCCAGCCATGCCCCCATGGGGTGAGGGTCCCTACTGGTGGGGTGTGGCCAGCCTGGGTGAGAGGCTGAGGGCTGTTTTCAAGTTGGCCACACCCCCTTCAGGGTGGGGGTCCCCGCTGGGGTAGCTGGCCAGCCTGGGTGAGGGGCTGATGGCTGTTTGCAGACTGGCCACGGCCCCCAGCGACCTAAGTTCCCAGCCCCTCCTTTTTTTCTTTTTTTTTTTAGCACCTCCCTGAGCGGAGGGAAGCAGGTTTCTGGGATTTATTTACCTTCTAAAACTGAAACTTTGTAGCCTTGAGCAGAGGCCAGGGTGGGCGGGAAGCTTGGCTTCCTCCATCGCCAGGGGCAACCCAAGCCTCCTGCTCGCTCCAGCTCCATGGCCACCGCCATCTTGGTTGGGTTAATTTGCTCCTGATTGGCTGGTGGACGTGGTTTGTGGATGTTTCTCTTTTATTAGTGTAAATGTAAAGTATGTATGAATTGTCCAAGTGCCATATATTGACTTCCTTCCTTTCCCCACTGGATTTATTCTTTTACTGATCTATTTGTTCCTGCAACAATATCACATTTTTAATTATTACAGTACTAGAGGCCCGGTGCATGAAATTTGTGCACTGCGAAGGGGGGGGGGTCGGGGGGAAGGGGAGGTGTCCCTCAGCCTGGCCTGCACCCTCTCACAGTCCAGGAACCCTGCAATCATTCACCCAGCAGAGGGAGGCCCCACCCACCCACTGCAGCGCTGCCTGGTAGCCTGGGCCTCCCTCTTTGGGTGATTGCAGAGCCCCCCGATTGACTGCCCCGCTGGCCAGTGGCCTGGGCCTCCCTCTGCAGGATGATCATGGGGTGATGGTGGGGACTCCTGACCAATCGCATCGCATACGCTTTAGCTGGCCTGGCGAGAGTACATGTCATAGCGTGGTTGTCTTGAAGGTCATTTTGCTGTTTGGCCATTTAGCCAATTTGCATATTATGCTTTTATTATTATAGATTGGAGAAGCCTTTAATATCTGACAGAGCAAGTAGCAATTCTTTTTTTATTTTCTATCTATACTCATGCATTTTTTTCTAGCTACTGACATATGACATATAACATTGTATTAGTTAAGGTGTATAACGTGTATATATTAATATATTTTCTTATATATATAACTTTAGAATCATTCTGCCAAATTCTAAAAAACATCTCACTGGATTTTTATTGGCATAGCACTAAATTTTTGAGTCCTAGCTTGGTCTGTTCAGGCTGCTACAACAAAATGCCATAGACTAGGTGACTTATAAACAACAGAAACTTATTTCTCATGGTTCTGGAGACTGGAAGTATGAAATCAGGGTGCCTACATGGTCAGGTTCTGTGTCTGGTGAGAGCAGCTTCCCTGTTCATAACTTCATGCAGCAAAAAGGGCTAGAGCTCTGTTGGGCCTCATGACCTAATTACCTACCAAAGCCCCACCTCCTAATTCCATCATACTGGAAATTAGGTTTCAATAAATGTATATTGGGGGGACACAAACATTCAGACCATAGCAGATCCTTTGAAGAAACCTCTAGAAATGAAAAATATAATCCTGGAAAATAAAAACTCATCAAGGTTAGATAACAGGAAAAAAACATTTGAAAAGACAATTAGGAAACAACAAAATGAATTATACATGCAATAAATGAAAAAATATATAAACTATAAAAGAGTTAAGAGTCATAAAAGATAGACTGGGCCATGACCAGTATGGCTCAGTGGATAGAGCGTCGGCCTGCAGACTGAAGGGTCCCGGGTTCGATTCCAGTCAAGGGCATGTACGTTGGTTGCAGGCATATCCCCAGTGGGAGGTGTGCAAGAGGCAGCTGATCGATGTTTCTCTCTTATCGATGTTTCTAACTCTTTCTCCCTCTCTCTTCCTCTCTGTAAAAAATCAATAAATTATATTTAAAAAAAAAGATAGAATGGTATGATTCAATATGCTACCTAAGGGGAGTTCCAGAACAAGGTAATAGAAGAAAAGAAATAAGGGAAGGCAACACTCAAAAAGATCACAGCTAAAAATTTTCCTACAAAAGGAGTCCCAAGAAACATTGAACAGCTTTGAACAATAGCGATCTCCTGCTAAAATTTTTAGACTAGATGTCTCTTTCCTAAAACTTTCAGGGTTATCACTTTAAAACTAAGAATATTTTATTCTTTGAACTCAGAATACTTACTATATACATTTATTTTGTCAATTATGTGTTATCTTGTTTCATCATTTAATCATTTCATAGGTACCTAACTCATAACCTTAACAAAAATGTAATCTAAAGAATAGTTTTTTAAAATCATCCATAGTGTCTAACTATAGTGCTATCTATGCATTCCAAGGTACTCAACAAATATTAGCTGATTTATCAAGTATTTAACAATCTGAAAATCTACTATATTTTTTGCTTTGGTTTATAAATTCTTATTTCCCATTCCCTGATGTCAACTAAATTTATCCTTTTCTCTTTTGCTTCATTATTTGGACTGTATTTCTTCTTTCTAAATAAGAGGTTATTTTTTTAGGTCTTTTTTTCTTAAACCAAAAATTAAACTGGACAAATCCAGTTCTCTATTAAAATAGCACTTTAAAAAGGTACTTACCCTTCGCATACGTAATTCTTCTAATGCTTCCAGTAAACTAGTTCTGAAATCTAACAGCTGAATGGAAAACAATGTCTCTGAAGAACTTTGAAGAGCAAAGGCAGATGATGAGTCAATCTTAAAATCGTTCTCCATGTTGACATTTATCTTCTATAATGGAAAAAGAAGCATTTTTCTAGGTTTCCAATTAAAAGCACAGTTACCATAAAAATATAACAACTGGTATCCCATAATTCTCCAGGGCTAATAGTGAATAAGTTCTGTCATTACTCCTATTCTGATCTTCATACACAAAGCACTTAGCAAAACAATGATTGACTTTCCTTTCTCTGCGGCTGATCTCTTCTGTTACTCTAGTTACCTCCTGGACTAAATCTCCTGCCCCTCCTACCCGTCTTCTAAAGGCTGAGTTCCTAATGTAGCAGGCAAGGTTTGGCCCTTCACTAATTGTTATACACCAAAGCTGAGATAAACATTGTGCCTACTACTAGAGGCAACCAATCAATGTTTCTCTCTCAGAAAGAAATTAGAGGAAAATAAATCATGAAAAGCTTTCAGAATCAATCTTCCCAGAACTACAAAAAAATATGGGTTTGCAAAGAGCTCATTAAGGGCTGCACCAAGACACATCATGGTGAAATAATGTAACACTAGAGCAGTGGTTCTCAACTTTCCTAATGCCGCAACCCTTTAATACAGTTCCTCATGTTGTGGTGACCCCCAACCATAAAATTATTTTCGTTGCTACTTCATAACTGTAATTTTGCTACTGTTATGAATCGTAATGTAAATATCTGATATGCAGGATATATTTTCATTGTTACAAATTGAACATAATTAAAGCATAGTAATTAATCACAAAAACAATATGTAATTATATATGTGTTTTCTGATGGTCTGTGTTTTCCCCAAAGGGGTCGGGACCCACAGGTTGAGAACCGCTGCACTAGAGGCAATGGAAAGAATTCTATAAGCTTTAAGAAAGGAAAAAAATTTTTTCCATACAAAGGACTAAGAATTACATTAGAGTTTTCAATATCTACAATAAAAATCAGGGTTTGCTTTAGGAGCCCATATACAATGAAAACTAGAATAAAGAAGCTAAGCCTTCAAAATTAGGGGAAAAGATTACCCAATGGAATTTGCTGGCCATGCAAAATGTGAAGGTAAAAGGTATTTTCAGACATGCAGTGTCCAAACTAATTTATCTTCCATGCATCCTTTCTCAGGAAGCTACTTAAAGATTTCTCCAAGAAAGAGTAAAGTATGGGATACAAGGGATCCTACACAAGAGAGGAAAAGGATCCTAGAACTGTGAAGGGGGATACAAAGATGATACTGGTGCAGCAAACCCAGAGATCAACCAGTCCAAATGGAAGTGGTTTAGTACACTCTGGTAACAAGTTCCTCAATAGGATGAGATTAACAGATTACCAACTGTTTTTAAATTAGTAATAAGAGGTCCGTATATCTGGGAAAAGTATGAGGATGAGTTAGTAATGAATATATTAAGTCATCAATAGGGGAAAAAAGACAAATGGGTGGGGGTATTGTATAGGTAAGAAAAAATAATCATAGCATACTCCAAAGGTTCAGCTGTGAATAGCATTTATGCAGTCATAAATTACTTATAAAATCAAGATTATGAAATAACTATATGGTGAGGATGGTATGAGAAGGGGGAAGAATTAAAGCAAAGGTGAAAGAAAAGTTAAATCTTCATGTCATTATGGAAAGTCATTACATAATGACTAAAATTGGAAAATCAAGATGTAGCAATGATAAGCACATTATTATTTAGAGATATGGAAGCAAATGTATAAAGAATCATCTAAAATAATTTAAGGTAGTTGCTCTGGAGAAAAGTAAATTGCAGGGGATCTTACTGTTTTTCTAAACAAAATTTGTAAAAAAAATTTGTAATTATTTACATTGTGTGTACATAAATGTAAAAAATCCTAAACTAAAAAAATTAGGATTCAAATTTATATAAGCATCATGGTTAAAAGTATAACAATATAAATACCATCAGAAAAAATATCGAAAGGAAATACACTACATTGTTAACTGTAGTTGTCTTTCAGTGAGCAAACGCATGGGATGTTTACCCCTTCATTCTCCTTTTCTATAAAGTACATATAAGTTCTATAATGAAGAAAAGCACTTTACTGCATATGTTTTAAGTTGGTACAGAATTATTTCAATTGAGAACCCATAGAGAGATATGAAATCAGTTTAGTTGCAAGCAGCATTTCTTATCATGAAAGAGAAAAAACCAGATTAGAATATATCAATAATATTCACATGCAGTAAACTTCATAAAACTTTTGTTTTAATTATATGTAAATGTAAATACATGTATGTATACTGGATCACAATGTGAAATGTACTTCTTACTATGGGTCACAGTGCAAAAAAGTTTTTACAACTCTATTACAAGCAAGCTTGATAAAGTCAGAAATGAACTAGTTTTGTGGTAAATACAGTTTTATGCGCTTCTGAAAAAGACATATGCATGTTTGTAGATTCCTATAACAGAATCCAAAACATGTGGATTCAAATTCTATCTCCTCTTACTGGCTGTATGACTTCCTTAGAGTTTCAGTTTCCTCATCTGCATAACAGGGGCAATAACACTTATTTCACAGTGTGTGAGAATTAAATGAGGTAATGTATTTAAGTCCTGGTTTATCACAGAGGTTCAATAGCCAGTGAATAATGAGGATGAGTCCTGGTCGGCGTGGCTCAGTGGTTAGTGTGTCAGCCAGCGCATCAAAGGGTTCTGGGTTCGATTCTGGTCATAGGTTGCAGGTTCGATTCCGGGTCCCAGTCAGGGTAGGTGCAAGAGGCAACACGATAGATGTGTCTCTCTCACATCAATGTTTCTCTTTCCTCTCTTTCTCTCCCCTTCCCCCCATTCCACTCTCTTAACAACAAAAAATTCAATAGAAAAAAAAATATCCTCCAGTGAAGATTAACAAAATAAAAAAGAAAATGAGGATAATTACATGTACAAAATGTGCCTTTTTGATCATTTAAAAGAGACATGTAATATTTAATTTGAAGCTTCATACTTACTTTACTCTGAACAAATTAAAATACTCTCACATTTCAACGCTATTATTATAAATATCTCCAAAAATGCATATGCCTTCCCATATTTTGAATCACAACTTGAATAGTTGAACAATGATTCCATATAGGAAAGTAGTCATTACAAAATAATGACTACCCTGGCTGAGTAGCTCAGTTGGTTAGAGCATCATTCCAATACACCAAGGTTGGGGGTTAGATCCCAGTCATGGCACTCAAAAGTAACCAATGAATGCATAAATAAGTGGAACAACAATGCGATGTTTCTCTCTCTCTCTTTAAAAAATCAATTAATAAAAAATTTGTAAGTATATGAAAAAGATTTCTATATTTAAAAAAAAATCCTGAGTATCTTTATTTTTAACACTTGGCTTCTAACTGTTACTAAAAAAAACTTCTTGTAAATAGTTCAATTATTTTATAGTAATTTATAATACTAAATTTATTGTTTATAATGCAATTATTTATAACAAGTATTATAGTTATAATATATTCTATTTATAATCACTTGTTTATAATATTTCATTATAAAATATGCATTTGAAAAATATATTTATTACAAAATGCTTAAAGCGTTATAAATATATTACAAAATGATTAAAACATTACCTCAGCATTCACCATATTACTGACTCTATATTTTACAGTATTGCTATTTTTCTTTTAAAAAGTTTTATTTTAAGCACGTAATAAAAATCTGTATTTTACCACAATTAAAAGCCATAGAGGCTTTTAAATCTTTGAAAGTATTTATTTAAAAATTACATCTTAAATACTCTATAGTGGAAAGTAAGTTAGTCTATAATCCTGATAGGGGTCAGAGTAATAACACAAAATGGACAAATTACACTGTCATTCTACTTAAATTATTTAAGTTATTTAATTTGACCTGTAGACAGTCTCTTGTCTTCTCATCATGCCTGACTATTAAGTGGGAGGTCTTCATTCATGATGATCCTTTAATAGAAGCAAAGCTTTCTCCATTTAACCCATGCTGTTATCAATCATGTACAGGGATAAATGAGCCTGTAAGATTTTGCCAGTATCACAAATGACACTGTGACCTGAGGCCAGCATCTTTATTTGCTTCTCCAGTGATTCACTTCAGCAGATATTAACCAATTTTATAATCCATGAAAGGCAAAATTAAAGGACACCATCCATAAAACAGAATAATTCCTATCAGCAACAAAGTGATGTGTGTATTATCTTATAAATTATATGACCATACAGTGTGGTAATATAATGAAGTAAAGATGGTAATAATCAAATGCCTAGGGCAAACGCTAATATGCATTTAATCACACAGCATGAAGCCGTTTGTCACTACAGTTGAATGCATGTGTACATAAAATACATGAGTCACGTCCTTATTGTTATACTATAACAGCATCAATTTCACACTATCATTTCACATAATAATGACTGTAGCTTTGACATTAGCTAAAACATTAAAAGAGTGTAAACAAAATCAACAATAGCTTTAAAAATACCAAAAAATTGATTTTTCAGTAACATATTTTTCCCCAAAATTCTTTGTTAAAGAGCTATAACTTCCAAATTTCCTTTTTTTAATAGCCTCTAAGTTGGTATCATCATATTGCCTTTATTCTCAGGAATACTCTTAATACTTAAAATAAATGCTAAATCAGTCTTATAAGCGTATCTCCTTCATAAGTAATTATAAAATTTAGATGTGAAATATGGGTGATATTTGTCACAAAAAGTGAATCCTTGTGTGAAAACTCTCTCTCTCTATATATAATGTACATATAAAAGCTAGTGTGCATATTTGAAGAGACAGTGTGTAAATATATTTTAAAAGTATTATATGTACACAACCTAGTGTATGTATATTTCTTTAAAAGACAGAAAAAATTACCAAAGCATGACTCATATTCTATCTTGTATAAGCAATAGTGTGTTAACCATTATATTGTAAGTTCCTTGATTAGTGTCAAATCTCATTTACTTTTATATCCTCACACTGCCCAATACAATAATTTACAAAAGTCAGGCACTCAATGTTTCTCGTATTTCATGTTGCACTGTATTTAACAGACCACTTGTGTCCTTTGGAAAGGTAGGGAGTAGGATACTGGGAAACTGAGTCAAATAAAGTCACATATGCAATCAGAGTGTTTTCTGTAACTGTGATAAACTTTGATAGGTATCACAAAACTAGAAAAGGCCTAGAGAAGAACAATTATATAATGAGGAAAAATGAAAAAGCATCCACATATGAATTTTTTAAATGATTTTACAGACTAGAGGCCCAATGCACAAAATTCGTGCAAGGGGCTTGGCCCTCGCAGTCCCGGCTGCCTCGGCTAGCCCTCACAGCCCTGGCTGGCCCTCAGAGCCTCAGCTGCCCCGGCCTGCCCTTGCAGCCCCAGCTTCATCCAGAAGGTCGTCCAGATGGCTGTTCCGTCTAATTAGCATATTAGCTCTTTATTATATAGGACTAGAGGCTCGGTGCATGAAATTTGTGCACTGGGGGGGGGGGGGTTGTCCCTCAGCCCAGCCTGCACCCTCTGCAATCTGGAACTACTTGGGGGATGTTGGGCATCCCTCTCACAATCGGGACTGCTGGTTCTAAACTACTCACTCGCTCACTTGCTTGCCTGCCTGCCTGCCTGATTGCCCTTAACTGCTTCTGCCTCCCAGCTTGATCACTCCCTGACCACTCCCCTGCCGGCCCGATCGCCCCCAACTGCCCTCCCCTGCCAGCCCAGTCGCCCCCAACTGCCCTCCCCTACAGGCTCGGTCGCCCCCAACTGTTCTCCCCTACAGGCCCGGTCCCCCACAACTGCCCTCCCCTGTAGGGTTGGTCCCCCTCAACTGCCCTCCCCTTCACACCTGGTTGCCCCCAACTTCCCTCCCCTACTGGTCTGGTCGCCCCTAACTGCCCTCCCCTGCAGGCCTGGTCACCCCTAACTGCCCTCCCCTGTTGGTCTGATTGCCCACAACTGCCCTCCCCTGCCGACGACCTTGTGTGAGAGTGTGATGGTCAATTTGCATATTACTTCTTTGTTATATAGGGCTAGAGAACCAGTGCACAAAATTTATGCACGGGTAGGGTTCATAGGCCTGGCTGGCGATCAGGGCCAATCTGTGGGGTGACTGGTGGGGCAATCGGGGGGCCCCCACTGGCACCTGCCTTGGAGGCAACTGGTGGGGCAATCAGGGGGTGACACCCGCTCACTGGCCAGCCCCACCCCTCAATTGCCCCACTGTGGGCACTGGTGACCGGTGGGGCGATCAGGGGCTGGCACTGGCCCGCTCACCAGCCGGCCCCACTTTTTGTCGCTGCCTGCTCACCAGCCAGCCTTGCCCCCCACCGCTGCCACTGCCGGTCGCCTCCCCCTGTGGGTGACCAGTGGGGTGATCAGGGTTGCCCCCCACCGCTGACACCTGCCTTGGCTGGCCTGAGGTCTGTGGGCAGCTCCTGCATTAAGCATCTGCCCCCTGGTGGTCAGTATGCATCATAGTGACCAGTCATTCCACCGCTCATTCCACTGTTTGGTCAATTTGCATATTAGGCTTTTATTATATCTATATCTATATCTATACCTATATCTATATCTACATATATCTATATAAAAGGCTAATATGCAAAGTGTCCCCTTGGAAGTTTGACTGGAGACTGGGAGTTCGATTGCTTGCTATGACGTATGCTGACCACCAGGGGGCAGAGCGGAACAAAGGAAGGCCCCTATGGGCCCCAATTGCTGGCTAGGCCTAGGGACCCTATCCGTGCACGAATTTCATGCACCTGGCCTCTAGTAGGATAATAAAAAACAGTGACATAATTCAATAAATCTCTGTTCAAGAAACTGCAGGTGATACATATTTGAGTCAATGTTTACCTTCAAGGTCAGTAAAAGTGAATAAAGTATTCATTCATATAAGTGTAACCCCAGACACGATAACACTAAGCATGATATAAAACACACCATATATAGCCCTGAATGGTGTAGCTCAGTTGGTTGAGCTTTGTCCCATGTACTGAGAGGTCACTGGTTCTATTCCCAGTAAGGGCACATGCCCAAAAGAGGGCATGTAGGAAGTAACCAATTGATGTTTTCTCAATGTTTTTCTCTTTCTATATCCCTCTCACTTCTCTCTCTCTCTCTCTCTCTCTCTCTCTCTCTCTCTCTCTCTCAAATCAATAAAAACACATTTTTTAAAAAATGCACCATAGATTAAAAGGGGGCTTTAAGTGTTTAGAGAGTTCGAAGTATACAGTGCCAGAGCCTCATTTATGTTACCTATAAAATAAGAATGCTAAACTAAGTTTAAATTTTTATTTATTAATTTGGAAATAACCTCATTAACCAAAATAGTTATAAGTGCAACAGCAAACTGGAGTAAATGGTATCAGGGCAGCAGTGTAATTCTGATCTAATTAACCTATGGAGAAGAATTCTATTTTAGAACAGAAAAACAGCATAAGCAAAGGCACAGGTGGAAGAAACAACATTTTATTTATTTACTTTAATATATTTTTATTGATTTCAGAGAAGAAAGGAAACAGAGAGAGAGATAGAAACATCAATGATGAGAGAGAATCATTGATTGGCTGCCTCCTGCATGCCCCACACTGGGGATGGAGCTGGCAATCTGGGTATGTGCCCTTGACCGGAATCAAACCTGGGACCCTTTGGTTCAAAGGCCAACTCTCTTTCCACTACACCAAACTGGCTAGGGTAAAGAAATAACATCTTAAATGAAGAACTAAAAGCAGCTTGAAATTAAACTCTAACATAAAAGGCTGGGAGAAGATACAATGAGGCTCAAGAAGCAGGCAGGTCTTGAGGGTCTGTATTGCCACATTAAGGAACCTGAACAAAATAATACCTATATATTTTGCTCTCTCATATAGAATGCCTTCCTCTATCTTTGTTTAAACATATTTAAAAATCAGATCAAATTCCATCCCTTCCACGAAGTTCTTCTTATGAATCCAGCTCACACCAATTTCTTCTTTTTTGGACTGTACTTGTTGCCTGTACCATATGATCAGTTCTTTAATGTGTATATTGCCCCATTCTCTTATTGTCTACTACATATAATTTTATACTTTTTACATCAATTTAGAGTGCTGCCATTAACTATGTTATTTTTTTCATTTACTTTTTCGTGTTATTAAGTTGCAGTGGAAAATACGCTTTGGGAACACTTGGTAAATATTTTACTAATTATAAATTATGCAAAATTAAAACACCTATTTTCTTGAAAGAAGATATTTTATACTATTACTAGAGGCCCAGTGCACAAAATTCATGCAGGCAGGGGGGTCCCTCAGCCTGGCCTACACCCTCTCGCAATTCGGGGCCACTTGCCTTCCTGCCTGATTGCGGCTAACCACTCGCCGGCCTGCCTGATCACCCCTAACTGCTCGCCTGTCTGCCTGATTGGCCCTAACTGCATCTGCCTCGGCCCCCACAGCTGTGGCTTTGTCTGGAAGGACGTCCGTAATGATGTCCATTTGGCTGTCCGGTCTAATCAGCATATTATAATTTTATTATTATAGATGAGTAAAATATTCTCTATTCACAATAAAATATTTGCCAAATTTCTCCTTGTTTTTAAAAAAAGGGATAGGGATTCCATATACAAGATTTTTTTTTAAATTTAGAAATACTTAATTCTAAAAATGAATGGTCTGAGACATGTAAACGAAATGAGAGAATTGGAAATCATTGTGGATCATTGAGAATTTGAGGATCATTATGAAACATGAAATAAACTATTAATGGCATTTTAAATTTAATTAATCTAATGCAATACAAAAGAGATCTTTGGAACAAGTACATAAACACTAATTTTGGCCACCTTATAAATAAAATGTAGGAAAATCCTTTAAGTATTTCTTAAAACACTAATAACCTTTAATCTAAACTTCAAATTTTTTTCAGGCTGATTCTAAAACAACTGGAAATTTATTGCTCATTGAACTTAAATTAAAACTAAGAGTTTTAGTTTTATATGAAATTAATTGGTGCCAGAGAATTTCATAAAGGCTTTTTTTTTTTAATAACAAAGTTTTCATTGGTCATATGAAAACTAAGAATGCTGAATGGCTTGCTGATATTCTCTATCATGTTGATATTAGGAAGTAAAATAAATGAATTATGAAAATTACATGAATAACTTAAATAAAAATTTTCTTTTTTTTAAATTTATTGCTTAAAGTATTACAAAGCGTATTACATATGTGTCCATTTTATCCCACCGCCCTAGACAGTCCCCTAGCCTTCCCTATCCCCCAGTGTCTTATGTCCATTGGTTATGCTTATATGCATGCATACAAGTCCTTTAGTTGATCTCTTACCCCGCTACCTCCTGCCCCCCAACCCTCCCCGGCCTTCCCGCTGCAGTTTGACAATCTGTTTGAGGCAGCTCTGCCTCTGTATCTATTATTGTTCAAAAGTTTATAATGGTCTCTATTATCCATGAATGAGTGAGATCATGTGGTATTTTTCCTTTATTGACTGGCTTATTTCACTTAGCATAATGCTCTCCAGTTCCATCCATGATGTTGCAAATGGTAAGAATTCCTTCCTTTTAAGAGCAGCATAGCATTCCATCCTGTAGATGTACCACAGTTTTCTAATCCATTCATCTACTGATGGGCACTTAGGCTGTTTCCAGATCTTAGCTATGGTGAATTGTGCTGCTATGAACATAGGGGTGCATATATCCTTTCTGATTGGTGTTTCTGGTTTCTTGGGATATATTCCTAGAAGTGGGATCACAGGGTCAAACGGGAGTTCCATTTTCAGTTTTTTAAGGAAACTCCATACTGTCTTCCATAGTGGCTGCACCAGTCTGCATTCCCACCAGCAGTGCACAAGTGTTCCTTTTTCTCCACATCCTCTCCAGCACTTGTCGTTTGTTGATTTGTTGATGATAGCCAGTCTGACAGGTGTGAGATGGTACCTCATTGTTGTTTTGATTTGCATCTCTCGGATGATTAGTGACTTTGAGCATGTTTTCATATGTCTCTTGGCTTTCTGAATGTCCTCTTTTGAAAGGTGTCTATTTAGATCCTTTGCCCATTTTTTGACTGGATTGTTTACCTTCCTTTTGTTAAGTTGTATGAGTTCCCTATAAATTTTGGAGATTAGGCCCTTATCAGATATGACATTGGCAAATATGTTTTCCCACACAGTGAGTTTTCTCATTGTTTTGTTGATGGTTTCTTTTGCTGTGCAGAAGCTTTTTATTTTGATGTAGTCCCATTTGTTCATTTTCTCTTTAGTTTCAAGTGCCCTAGGAGCTGTATCAGTGAAGAAACTGCTTCGGCATATGTCTGAGATTTTGTTGCCTTTGGATTCTTCTAGAATTTTTATGGTTTCCTGTCGTACATTTAAGTCCTTTATCCATTTTGAGTTTATTTTTGTGTATGGTGTAAGTTGGTGGTCTAGTTTCATTTTATTGCATATATCTGTCCAATTTTCCCAACACCATTTATTGAAGAGACTATCTTGGCTCCATTGTATGTTCTTGCCTCCTTTGTCAAATATTAATTGAGCATATTGGTTCGGGCCGATTTCTGGGCTCTCTATTCTATTCCATTGATCTATATGCCTATTCTTGTGCCAGTACCAGGCAGTTTTGAGAACAGTGGCTTTGTAATACAACTTGATATCTGGTATTGAGATCCCACCTACTTTGGTCTTTTTCAGGATTGCTGCAGCTATTCGGGGTCTTTTTTTTATTCCAGATGAATTTTTGGAGAGTTCGTTCTAGATCTCTGAAGTATGCCGTTGGTATTTTAATGGGAAGTGCGTTGAATTTATAGATTGCTTTGGGTAGTATGGACATTTTAATGATGTTGATTCTACCAATCCATGAACACGGTATGTTCTTCCATCTGTTTATGTCTTCCTCTATATCTTTTTTCAACGTCCTGTAGTTTTCTGAGTAGAGGTCTTTTACCTCTTTAGTTAAGTTTATTCCTAGGTAGCTTAATTTTTTTGGTGCAATGGTAAATGGGATTGTTTTTATAATCTCTCTTTCTGAAAGTTCACTATTGGTGTATAGAAATGCCTCAGATTTCTTGGGGTTAATTTTCTATCCTGCTACATTGCCAAATTCATGTATTAAGTCTAGTAGCTTTTTGATGGAGTCTCTAGGTTTTGTATGTATAATATCATGTCGTCTGCAAATAAGGACAGTTTTACTTCCTCTTTTCCAATTTGGATGCCTTTTATTTCTTCTTCTTGCTGAATTGCAATGGCTAACACTTCCAGTACTATGTTGAACAGGAGTGGTGAGAGGGGGCATCCCTGTCTTGTTCCTGTTCTTAGGGGAAATGGTGTTAGTTTTTGTCCATTGAGTATGATGTTGGCTGTGGGCCTGTCATATATGGCTTTTATTATGTTGAGGTATGATCCTTCTACTCCCACCTTGCTGAGAGTTTTTATCAGAAATGGGTGTTGAATTTTGTCAAATGCTTTTTCTGCATCAATTGATATGACCATGTGGTTTTTTTCTCTCAATTTGTTTATGTGATGTGTCACGTTTATTGATTTGCGGATATTGTACCATCCTTGCATCCCTGGGATAAATCCTACTTGGTCATGGTGTATGATCTTTCTGATGTACTGCTGGATCCGATTTGCTAAGATTTTGTTGAGGATTTTGGCATCTATGTTCATGAGGAATATTGGCCTGTAATTCTCTTTCATTGTGTTGTCTTTACCTGGTTTTGGTATTAGGGTGATGCTGGCTTCATAGAATGAGCTTGGAAGTGTTCCTTCCTCTTGAATTTTTTGGAGTAGTCAGGAGGATAGGTTTTAGTTCTTCCTTGAATGTTTGGTAAAACTCCCCTGTGAAGCCGTCTGGTCCTGGGCTTTTGTTTGATGGAAGCTTTTTGATGACTGCTTCAATTTCTTCCATAGTTATTGGCCTGTTGAGATTTTTAGATTCTTCCTGATTGAGTTTTGGAATGTTGTATTTTTCTAGGAATTTGTCCATTTCCTCCAGGTTGTCTAGTTTGTTGGAGTAGAGCTGTCCATAGTATTTTTTAACAATCATTTGTATTTCTGTGGGGTCTGTTGTTATTTCGCCTCTATCGTTTCTGATTTTGTTTATTTGGGTCCTCTCTCTTTGCTTCTTGGTGAGTCTGGCTAGAGGTTTGTCAATCTTGTTTATCCTTTCAAAGAACCAGCTCTTGGTTTCATTGATTTTCTGTATTGTTTTTTTGGTCTCTATGTCATCTATTTCTGCTCTAATCTTTATTATCTCCTTCCTTCTGCTCACTCTGGGGTTTTCTTGTTGCTCTCTTTCTAATTCTTTGAGTTGTAGAGTTAGATGATTTACTACCATTTTTTCTTGTTTTTTGAGATAGGCCTGTAGAGCTATAAACTTCCCTCTCAGGACTGCTTTCACTGTGTCCCATAGGTTTTGGATTGTTGTGTTTTCATTGTCATTAGTTTCCAGGATGTTTTGAATTTCTTCTTTGATTTCATTGGTAACCCAATCAGTATTTAATAGCATGCTATTCAGCTTCCAGGTGTTTGAGTATTTTGGGTTGTTTTTATTGTAGTTTATTTCTAATAATATGCCATCGTGGTCTGCGAAGACGCTTTTTATGATTTCAATCTTCTTGAATTTGGAGATACTTTGCTTGTGACCCAATATATGGTCTATTTTTGAATATGTCTTGTGAGCATTTGAGTAGAATGTAGATTCCCTGGCTTTGGGGTGGAGTGTTCTGAAGATGTCTATTAAGTCCATCTGATCTAGTGAGTCATTTAGGATTGCTGTATCTTTGCTGATTGTTTGTCTAGAGGGCTTATCCAGTGCTGTCAGTGGTGTATTAAAGTCCCCTACTATGACTGTATTGTTGTCGATCTCTCCTTTGATATCTTCCAGGAGTTTTTTTATGAATTTGGGTGCTCCTGCATTGGGTGCATATATGTTTACCAGGGTTATATCTTCTTGTTGTATTGATCCCTTTAGTATTATGAAGTGGCCTTCCTTATCTCTTGTTATGGCCTTCACTTTGAGGTCTATTTTGTCCGATATAAGTATTGCTACCCCAGCTTTCTTTTCCTTTCCATTTGCCTGAAAGATATTTTTCCATCCTTTCACTTTCAGTCTGTGTGAGTCCCTTCTAATGAGGTGGGTTTCTTGTAGACAGCAGATGTATGGGTCATGTTTTTTTATCCATTCAGCCACTCGATGTCTTTTGTTTGGAGCATTTAGTCCGTTTACGTTTAAAGTTATTATTGAAAGGTACTTGTTTGTAGCCATTTCTTTTTTTGTGTGGCTGTTTTCTTTCTGAGCTTTTTATTTCTTATTTTTATACCAGTCCCTTTAGCATTCCTTGCATTGCTGGCTTGGTGGTGATAAACTCCCTTAGCCACAATAAAAATTTTCACCTAAGATAGTCATATTACAACACAAAAATTTTTACCTTAATTATCTACATAATCATTTCCCAAAGTGTATTCTAAAGGGCACACGGTCCATAAAATACATCTGTAAAAACAGGTTCCCTGGTCAAACAAGTCTGGAAAATGCTGCATACTAACTCCCCATCTTAGAGATTAACAGTACCATCACATAGTTAGAAGCTGTTTAACTTTAACCCAAATTTCCCAAGTTTATCTTGACCATGGAACACTTTTTAAAAAAAATTCATAATGCAAACTAATATTCTCAGGAGCATGTGTCCCAAAGAATGAAATCTGGAAATTCTAATCTGTGAAATTGTTCTATGTTCTCAATTTGCTAGTGTTCTGATTTAGGAAAAATAATTTCCCAGTAAGAAACATTATCTCTGACCTAGCTGGTTTGGCTTGGTGGATAGAGCTTCGGCCTGTGGACTAAAGGGTCCCAGGTTCGATTCCGGTCAAGGGCACATGCCCGGATTGCGGGCACGATCCCCAGTGGGGGGCTTGCAGGAGGCAGCCAATCAATGGTTCTCTATCATCACTGATGTTTCTAACTCTCTCTCTCTCTTCCTTCCTCTCTTAAATAAAAAATAAAAATAAAAAAAGAAACATTATCTTCATTCAACTATTACCAGGACTGATAAAAGAATATTAACTTTATCAACGATATTTACCATTACATCAATCACTTCCTTCAACCACACACAGCCTTATACGTTTACCTTGGTGTGTTCCAGTAATATGTGCTTCAAATAAAAAATAGAACCTAAGTTCAAGTCCAGTAAAACTATAGATTGTGGTTCAAGAAATCAATGTAAAAGGTCTTTTTTTAAAAGACTCTTTATAAGTGAAAAGCTAGGCTAGCCCTGGCTGAGTAGCTCACTTAGAGTGTCATCCTGGTTTGATCTCTCGCCAGGGCACATAAAAGAAGCAACCAATGGCTGACTGTGTGGCTCAGTGGTTGAGCATTAACCTATGAACCAGGAGGTCACAGTTCCGTTCCCGGTCTGGGACACATGCTGAGGTTGCAGGCTTGATTCCCAGTTGGGGGTGTGCAGGAGGCAGCCAATCAACGATTCTCTCTTATCACTGAAGTTACTATCTCTCTCTTCTTCTCCTTTCCTCTCTAAAATCAATTTTTTTTAAAGAAGCAACCAATGAATGCATGTATGAATGGAACAAATCAATGTTTTTTTCTCTATTTCTAAACTCAACAGAAAAATGAAATGAAGGCTAGGCTAGAAAAACATAAAATCCTATATAATGAAGAGCTAATATGCTAATTAGACCAAACAGCTGAATGGCCATCCAGACAACCTTCAGGATGAAGCCGGGGCTGCGAGGGCCGGCTTGGGCTGCGAGGGCCAAGCCCCTTAAACGAATTTCATGCATTGGGCCTCTAGTAGAAAACATGAGTAGTACAAAGGTAAGTACTGCCTCATGTGTATTTTATTTCAGTTGTATCTACACTAATAAAAGGCAAACATGCAAATTGACCATACCTTCACTATGCCTTAAGCCACTCCCATCAGCCAATCAGAGCGACTATATGCAAATTAACCCAACCAAGATGGAGGCCGGCAGCTACAGAGCTGGAGCGAGCAGGAGGCTTGGTTGCCCCAATGATGGAGGAAGCCAAGCTTCCCAACTGCCACGGCGGCTCTGAGCTCCACTCAAAGCAACAAAGTTTCAATTATAGAAGGTAAATAAACCCCAGATACCTGCTTTCAGCTGGCCGTGGCCACAGAGCTGGAGCGAGCAGGAGGCTTCCCTCCCATCCGCCCTGGCCAGCTCTGAGCTCCTCTCAAAGATACAAAGTTTCAATTATAGAAGGTAAATAAATCACAGAATAAAAAAAAGAAAGAAAAAAAGGAGAGGTTGGGAGCGTCCGTTGCCAGGGGGCTTGGCCAGCCTGAAAACGGCCCTCAGCCCCTCACCCAGACTGGCCAGGAACCCCAGTGGACCCCCCCCCCCCAAATGGGGTGTGGCCAGCCTGAAAACAGCCCTCAGCCCCTCACCCAGGCTGGCCAAACCTCCATGGGGTGAGGGTCCCCACTGGGGGGAGCTTGACCAGCCTGAAAACAGCCATTAGCCCCTCACCCAGGCTGGCCAGGCACCCCAGTGGGGACCTCCACCCTGAAGGGGTGTGACCAGCTGCAAACAGCCATCAGCCCCTCATCCAGGCTGGCCAGGCACCCCAGCAGGACCCCCACCCTGATCCGGGACACCCTTCAGGGCAAACCAGCCGGCCCCCACCCGTGCACCAGGCCTGTATCACATATAATAAAAGGGTAATATGCAAACTGACCCTAACAGCAAACGATGGGGAATGACTGGTCACTATGACACACACTGACCACCAGGGGGCAGACACTCAATGCAGGAGCTGCCCCCTGGTCGTCAGTGTGCTCCCACAGGGGGAGCTCTGCTCAGCCACAAGCCAGGCTGATGGCTGCCAATACAGCAGTGGTGGTGGGAGCCTCTCCCGCCTTCTCAGCAGCGCTGAGGATGTCCAACTGCAGCTTAGGCCTGTTCCCCGCTGGCAAGTGGACATCCCCCAAGGGCTGCCGAGCTACCAGAGGGATGTCTGACTGCCAGCAGGTGGACATCCTCCGAGGGGTCCTAGACTGCAAGAGGGCACAGGCCGGGCTGAGGGACCCCCCTGAGTGCAAAAATTTTTGTGCATCAGGCCTCTAGTATACATATATTTATACTGGTCTGCATGTAAAATGCATTTCTTAACGTGGGTTGTAATCATAAAAACTTAAGAATGCACCCTGGCTGGGTGGCTCAGTTGGTTAGAGCATTGGCTCCATACACCAAAAGGCTCCTGATTTGATTCCTGCTGGGGGCAGGTACAGGAGACAACCAATTAAAAATTCTCTTTCTCTCTCTCTCTCTCTTTCTCTCTCTCTCTCTCTCCCTCCTTCACTCCCTCCCCACGCCCCACTTCTCTTGCCATCCTTCATCCTCTCTTTCTAAAATCAATAAACATATCCATGGGTGAGGATTAAGATAAAACTTAATGCTATGAGTTCAAAAAAAGTTGGGTTAAACAGACTCCTTTACTGCAGGACTTTTTAGAGCCTTTAATGAATCTTCAAGAGCATTTGTGACCACAGGAACCTTTTTTAATTGAAGCATTTTGCAGGTCTAGTATTTCTTGGAATACAATTTAAGAAATACTGGCTTTTGGAAACCATGCATACCCAACTGTTCTGAGGCACATAATATAAAACCAATATTCAATTTTTTCCTCTTTCAGAATATCCACAGATTTCTCATATTAACTGCTGGTTCCTCAAATTGATAATGTTTTAATTTGATTAGCACAAAGTAGTTAGTGCCTGTGTTTCAGTTTGGCTCTATCACTTATTGGCTTATCGGTCTTCCATTATTATTTATTCTCTTTCCCACAGCTTCCTCTTCTATACTAATGAAAGGATAATATGCTAATTAGTCTGGGTCGACCAGCCATCTTCCTAACATCCGACTTCCTTCCAGACAAAGCCATGGTGGCAGAAGCAGTTAGAGGTGATCAGGCCAGCAGGGGAGGGCAGCTGGGGGCGACCAGGCTGTCAGGGGAGGGCAGTTGGGGGTGAGATCAGGCCTGCAGGGGAGGGCCATTGGGGGCGACCAGGCCAGCAGGGGAGGGCCACTGGGGAAAACTAGGCTGGGTGAGATGGCTGTTGGGGTTGACCAGGCCAGCAGGGGAGGGCAGTTGGGGGCGATTAGGCAGGCATAGGAGCAGTTAGGGGTGATCAGGCAGGCAGGCAGAGGGGTTAGGGGTAATCAGGCAGGCAGGGAGGCAGAGTGGTTAGGAGCAATCAGGCAGGCAGGCAGGTGAGCAGTTAGGAGCCAGCAATCCCAGATTGCAAGAGGGATGTCCGACTGCGGGTTGGTCAAACATCCCCTGCATAGCCCCAGATTGGAGAGGGTGCAGGCTGGGCTGAGGGAATCCTCCCATGCACGAATTTCATGCACTGGGCCTCTAGTATGGTATAAAAAAGACTAATAGGAATAGTTAAGTCACAGGTTTTGGGACTTATTTAGGATTAAATGTGAAAATACACATAAAGGAGTTGGTCCAGCACCTGGCATGTAATAAGTATTCACATATGAGAGATATCAACCACTATCAGAAGAACACTATTATAACAGTAATTCTGAAATCCAGTCAAAGCTAAAGAAACTAAAAACACTATGCTGCCACCCAGTGGGCACTGTGATGCACTAAGACAGCAGGTTCCTTCCTGTTATTACTACGAAGCAGAATAAACACAAAAAACTTCTCTCAAGTTTCATTAGCACAATTTACACATCATCAGAGTGGGGAATATAATGTTTAAAAATTCAATAATACTTTAATTCAACCCTGAAACCAGGAAGGGTTATCATAAACACTATAAGTGACTACAGAAATGGGCAGAGAAGGAAACTGTGAAGGGCTGCAGAAAAATTCCCCTCACAGAGGCTGGACTGCTGTTTCAGTCAGGGTTTTTTCTTAAAAGTACAACACAAACACAGCCATAGCATTTATCACATCTAAGGCAAAACAGCACATAATCAAAAGTTAAAGGATTTCATACTGGAATCTTCACATTTTCTTCCTAAAAATCAGTGGTTCTCAACCTTGGCTGCACATTAGAATCACCTGGGAATCTTTTTAAAATCCTGATTTCTGGGCCTCATCCTCCGGAAATTCTGTTTCTTTGTTACTAATGTTGTGGCCTCACCCCATAACAAAGAAACAGAATTTCCGGAGGATGAGGCCCAGAAATCAGGATTTTAAAAAGATTCCCAGGTGATTCTAATGTGCAGCCAAGGTTGAGAACCACTGTCCTAAATGGAGTCTACCCATTACCGGCACACATGGGTTGACTGGCCTGTTTTGTTATACTTCACAGATGTTGCAGTTTTTATCAATTGAAGGCCAGACCCTCCACTTGCGGAAAGATGACCACTCGCTTTACTGCAGGGGTCCGGCACCCCCGCCCCCCCATCTCCGGGGCAGTCTGCAGAGGTGGGGGCAGGGGTCCGGCACCACACCCCCCATCTCCGGGGCAGTCTGCAGGGGTGGGGGACGACCCCATTAGGCCTGCGAAGTCATTTGGCCTGGCCCTGCCACGCCTTAGGGGGCGACTTAACTAAATGTGTGACCATACACAGCAGGCTCATTTTAAGGCGATAATTGTGCCCGGCCCGCAAATGAAAATAGGTTCCCCACCCTGAAAGGCTCCCATAAATGCCTTGAGCTCTGACTGTTTCCAAAAGCGAAGTGGGAGGTGAAAACAATGGCAGGAATAATTAAACCTACGATTCAGGTTCCCAGCATCGGCGGGAAATCCCATTCCAGGCCTGAGCCAGGCTCCAAAAGCTCCAAAAGGCGTGAAACTACATCGGCGAAGGACACCGGAGTTTCCCCGGGAGGCGCCCACTCCCCACCCGCGCCGCCCCACGAGGACCCCCGCATCGCCAAGGCCAGGCCCACCGCTCGCCCCGCCGTTCAAAACGGTGCAAACGGGGATCGCCGGCCCGTCTGACATGTCTCACAATGGCCAGCATCGTTGCCTTGTATCCATAACAAAACGTGAGGTTTCAAGGTAAAACAAACAAAACCTTAAAGAAAACACCAAGTAAAGACAACAGCTGCACTTTTCTATATGAACAGACAAGACCCACCTTTCTAACCGGGAGCCTCGAAAACCCGAGAAGCCCGAGCGGACTGAGGCCTGCGGGCGATGCTTCTCGCTCCGGCTCCGGCTCCGGCTCCGGCTCCGGCTCCGGCTCCGGCTCCGGCTCCGGCTCCGGCTCCGGGGGCCGAAGGTCCCGGACACCCCCGGCCGCCACGGGCAGGAGCGTCCGGGCACCGGGCAGCGAGACCCGCGGCCGGCGCGAGGAGGGGACGCTCAGGCAGCCACAGGTGCAGGTCAAACCCTCAGTGAACCCTGGACGAAAAGATCAGGGCTGTTTCTCAACAGCCCGCCCTCAGGCACCTCAGCCAAGCGCCTCTAGCGCTCCCCAGGAAGGACTTCCGGGTCACCGGTACCCTCCACAGGGCGTTTCCGGTTTCCGGGCCTGAAGATGCCCGTGGGTGGGGAATCCTGGGCAGCTGGGGCGAAATGTCATTGACTATTTTAAAGGTACAGGCTCCCGGAAAGCTGTCTCCGGATGTTGGCTGGTTCTCTTTGTCTAAGCAAGCAGTTACTGCTTACACGTCCATGCCTGTTCGTTGTTAAATGTGTGGGCCCTGGATGGGTAGTTCAGTTGGTCAGAAGTCCTCCCCGGAGGCCACGGTTGCAGGTTCCATCCTGGTCAGGGCACACACAAGATTCAGCCAATGAATATATCAATAAGTAGAACAGCAAATCTATGTTTCTCTCTCTCTCCCTCTACTTCTTTCTCTCTAAAATCAATCAATAAAAAGTAATAAAAATTGTACAATCTGTGGAAAGATTTTTAAAAAGCTAATGTGTTACCTGTTTGTTGGGAGCAATGCAAACTGTGTAGATGAGGACAGGACAGACTATTCATACTTTTTTGTGTTGGAATCATGTGACCGTGTTATCCATGCAAAAATTAAATGTTGATTTTTAAAAAAATATATGTTACTGATTTTTTTACAGAGAGGAAGGGAGAGGGATAAAGAGTTAGAAACATCGATGAGAGAGAAACATCGATCAGTTGCCTCCCGCACACTCCCTACTGGGGATGTGCCCGCAACCCAGGTACATGCCCTTGACCGGAATCGAACCTGGGACCCTTGAGTCCACAGGCTGATGCTCTATCCACTGAGCCAAACCAGTTAGGGCTAAATTTTGATTTTTAAGTGAAATAATAAAGAGAAGACTGTAGCTATAATCATACTGATGACCACACCTATTCCAGCACCTGATGTATTTCGGGTCTCCTAGATAAGATAGTTTGGGCTGTGCTACCAAACCTGAAAGTTCCTGTACTCAGAAGTGGAACCAGCCTGGCCCGTTTTGCTCAGTGATTAGAATGTTGGCCTGGACTGAAGGGTCTTGGGTTCAGTTCTGATCGGAGGGGACGTACCTTGGTTGCAGGCTCAATCCTCAGTGCCGGTTGGGGAGCATGCAGGAAGCAACCAACTGATGCTTCTCTCTCTATCTCTCCCCTTCCCTTCCACTCTCTGGAATTCAATGGGAAAAAAATACCCTTGGTGAGGATTAACAACAACAACAAAAATTTTGGCCATATTTCTCAGTAAAAGTCTGTCTGGAACTCTCCTTTGACTCCCTGTGATTTTTCAGGTCTTTACCAAATATCACTAAATTCAGGACACCTTCCCTGACTACCATATATACAATAGTAATACCAACATACATACTCTACTTTCCAGATTTTGCTTTATTCTCCATAACACAAGCACCATCTAACATGATATATTGGTTTATTGTCTGTATCATAGAACATAAGCTCTGTGAAGACGGAGACAAAATTTTTTTTTCACTTTTGCATACCAAATTCTAGCCAATGCCTGGCATTTAAATGCCAAATAAATGAATGGATGGAATATGACCTTTCAATTTGGTATATGCTAACTACAATAGTTATACTGTAATAATGACTAATATTTACTGATAATTTATTTGTGTCAGACAATGAGCTAAGTGTTTTACATATATTTTCTTGTTTTAGTCTCAAAACAACTCTATTATTATATACTTTTTGCACACTAGGAAACTAAGGTGTAGAGAGGTTGAGTTGAACTTAATAACCTCTGATACCCTTCTAATTCTATGCAAATTTCCCAATGATTGGTAATATAAAATATCTTATTCCTAGAAGAGTTATTTGAAATAATTTCTAGAATTTTTATGCTATTTCTCCTTTTTTAATATGTTCAATACAGATATTTGCAGTTCAGTGGAAAGCACCTTGGTTTCAACTGAAAATAAAATAAGATTTTAGTTCATTACAATAACTTCATCATTATGTTAACAAGAACAATGAAATTAAACAGATCCTTTGACCCCATAAATCCACTTTAGAGACAGCATTCCAAGAGGAAAAATCTGAAGGGGACAGGAGGGAAAACAACAATTTGTACAAAGGTGTTTATAGCAGTGCTATTTATAGTAAAGAAAAATTTAAAAGAATCATCCTAAAGTGGTTGGATATGTGGAAAATGACAAAATATGTGAGTCTGAAAAGAAAACCCTATTGAGAAATCTAGAGGGCTCTCCCCCTGAAGGGAAGTGTTGTAATAGTGCCCTCCTGTGGACATTCTGAGAACAGCACCCTAGTAAGGAATGCTGCCAGTTTGAAAAGAAAAGCCAATTGATAGACCTAAAGGGCTTTCCCACTGCAGGGAAGTATTGCAATAGTACCCTCTTGTGGACATTCGTAGAACAGCACCCTATTGATAGACCTAGAAGACTCTCCCACTGCAGGGAAGTGTTGCAACAGTGCCCTCTTGTGGACATTCTGAGAACAGCACCTCAGTAAGGAATCCTGCCAGTTTGAAAAGAAAATCCAATTGATAGTACTAGAGGGCTCTTCCACTGCAGGGAGATGTTGCAATAGGTCCCTCTTGTGGACATTCAGAGAACAGCACCCTATTTTTAAAAATATATTTTGATTTTAGAGAGGAAAGGAGAGGGAGAGAGAGAAAGAAACATCAATGATGGGAGTCATTGATCAGCTGCTTCATGCATGTCCCCTACTGGGGATAGAGCCCATAACCTGGACGTATGCCCTTGACCAGAATCAAACCCGGGACCCTTCAGTCTGCAGGCCAACAGTCTATCCACTGAGCCAAACCGGCTAGGGTGAACAGCACCCTATTGATAGACCTAGAGCAGTGGTTCTCAACCTGTGGGTCGCGACCCCTTTGGGGGTCGAACGACCCTTTCACAGGGGTTGCCTAAGACCATCGGAAAACACATATATAATTACATATTGTTTTTGTGATTAATCACTATGCTTTAATTATGTTCAATTTGTAACAATGAAATTGGGGTCACCACAACATGAGGAACTGTATTAAAGGGTCGCGGCATTAGGAAGGTTGAGAACCACTGACCTAGAGCAGTGGTCGGCAAACTCATTAGTCAACAGAGCCAAATATCAACAGTACAACTATTGAAATTTCTTTTGAGAGCCAATTTTTTAAACTTAAACTATATAGGTA
The DNA here is from genome assembly GCF_014108235.1 of Myotis myotis. Taxonomy (NCBI): domain Eukaryota; kingdom Metazoa; phylum Chordata; class Mammalia; order Chiroptera; family Vespertilionidae; genus Myotis; species Myotis myotis. The sequence continues at coordinate 63,063,766 of NW_023416314.1, forward strand.
GGTACATTGTTATTAACTTAATTAGGGTACTCCTAAGGCTTAGGAAGAGCCACACTCAAGGGGCCAAAGAGCCGCATGTGGCTCTAGAGCCCCAGTTTGCCAACCACTGACCTAGAGGGTTCTCTCCCTGCAGGGAGATGTTGTAATGGTGCCCTCTTGTGGACATTCTGAGAACAGCATCCTAATAAGGAATTCTGCCAGTTTGAAAAGAAAACCCAATTGATAGACCTAGAGGGTCTCCCACTGCAGGGAAGTGTTCCAATAGTGCCTTCTTATGGACATTCTGAGAAGAGCACCCTATTGATAGACCTAGAGGGCTCTCACCTGCAAGGAAGTGTTGCAATATTGCTCTCTGCCAGAGCACAAGGTGAATGGCTGGACATGAAATTCTGTGTGTTGGCCCTTTAAGAGGGTGCCTGCATTTCCAGCCATCTCTCCCTAGCAGACAGAAACCCTGCTGCTTTTCACAACTAGATGTTATGGGGGCACCTTTCTCACTTCTGGTGCTCTTTGCTGGGGGGCCCAGGTTGGGGATTAGACCCCAGAGTCTCAGTGAGATATCTCTCCGGAACTTCAGCTGCTGCCTGTGGGAGCCTGGCCAGACCTTTCGCACCTCCACCCTTCCTACCAGTCTCTATGCAATCTCCACTTTCCACCCTTGGTTATCAAGGTTATCTCCAGCTAGTCTTCAGTTGATTATTCAGGATGGTGGGTTTTGTGTGTGTGTGTGTGTGTGTGGGGGGGGGGGGGGGTTGTGTTTGTTTTGCGTGTGTGTGTGTGTGTGTGTGTGTGTGTGTGTGTGTTTTAGTTGTAATTCCAGTTTGGTCCTGGGAGCATGTCTGAGTAGTATCCACTTAATCTGCTGCCATTTTTTAATCTCCCCTCTTGTGGACATTCTGAGAACAGCACCCTAGTAATAGATTTGTCGCAATACTGGCCTCTTGTGAGCATTCTGAAACAGCTCCCTAGTAAGGGATTAGGCCCAATAGAATCCCCTTGTGTGTATTCTGAGAACAGCACCCTAGTGTTGAATTCTAGGAGTCTAAAAAGAAAACCCAATTGACAGTCCTGGAGGGCTCTCTCCCTTGAAGGCAGGTGTTGCACTAGTGCCCCCCGGTGGATATTCTGAGTATAGCAGTCTAGTAATGAATTCTGTGAGTCTGAATGGGACAACTCAACTGTCATTCCTACAGGTAATATACCAAAAATTATATACTGGGGCCAACTATGACCCAGAATTGGGAATACATCAGTGAACAAAACAAACAAAAGTCCCACTTCTCTAGAAACTAAAGTTTTTCCTCTCTGGCTGGTCCTGCATTGGTTCAAGTCTTCCATACATAGAACTAGCCTCCTTGTGGCTTGCCAGCCTGCAGCCCCTACATCTCTCTCTGCCCTTTCTACCCCCTGAATTGGACAATGCTCTTTTTTTTTTATTGTTTTATTGCTTAAAGTATTACAAAGGGTATTACATATGTGTCCTTTTTTTCCCCCTGCCCTTGACAATCCCTTGGCCTCCCCTGCCCCCCAGTGTCTTATGTTGGACAATGCTCTTGATTGATTTCCCTGGGCCCTGCTCTACTCACCCTCCCCTTTGAGCATATCTGTCTGTGCTCAAAGGCTTTTAATAGCCTCACCTCCCATGGTCTACATTTTTCTGCCAGAGGCAGCCTTTACTTGAACTGGTTCCCCTGCCATGAATGCTCTCCTCTCTTTTCTGGCTTCATGGTGTGCCAGTGTTTGGGAACCTAAGATCAGTTTCCAGTGAGTCATGCTGTCCTTTCTGATGCCTCCTATCTCCCTCATGGCCCAGTGAACCTCTGGAGGGTCCTACTCATCTCTGTGTAACACTCCAACTCACACCCTGCACCCAGGTCCTTCCACTGCTCTCCAAGGCTCACAGAGCAGCAGGCTCATTGGTACTGGTGCCCCCTGTGGCCACGAGAAAAATAGTCCCATCTTCCAGCAAGGACTTCCTTGGGTCCCCTCCATTTGTAAGAGTGGAACACATCAAAGCCCAGTGCTGCTGGGTTGCTCCTCAGGGGGAAGCAAGGAGGGTCTGGAAGCAGAGAGCCTTCCCAGTGAACACCCTTCTTCAGCGGCCCAGGCTGGGGTGGAAGTACTCACTACATTGGCTTGGGCTAGGGTGGCTTGGCGCCCAAAATCGGTGGCAATGACTGCAATGAAGAACTCCAGGATGGTAAAGATGGTAAGCACAGCCAGATAGCCCCTGCCCATATCCTGGGGACCAAAAATCACAGTTAAGGCAAGCGAAGATTCTAGAATCAAGGAGGGAAGGCGGTCCAGAGTGAGAATAACTTGCCCATGTCACACAGCCAGTTGGTGGCAGAGCTGGAGCTGGAGCCACACATCCTGTGCCCTCTCCTCACTCTACCAGGCTGTCTCTCCGTTCCCCCCAACCACATGCTTGGGCCAAGGTCATGGGGTCAATATGTTCATGGGGTCTAATGGGACTGGCAGACCCTGCTAAAGCTCAGGGCCTTGGCCTCCTGGTGCTGTAAACTTCTGCCTTCCCCCTGTCCTGGATATGACCCTTCCATTCTCCATGTTTTCCCACTGCTGGGGCATCTGAAAGCACACCCAGTTAGTGACACCAAAATCCATGAGCAGAATGGCCGACCCAGCAAAGGCCGCCATGGCCCTGAGAATGTTCATCCTTAGGCTGCTGCTCACCTGCATGAGGAAGAGACAGTAGGGAAAGGAGAGAGGGAATAGGTGAGGAGAAAAAGAGAGGTCAAGAAGCCCAAGCCTCCTATACCCAGCCCTCCCATGGTTGGGGGTAGAGGCTATTGACTCCAGTTCTTGCTGACCCCTCTCCTTTCCTACTATCTTTCCCCAGGACCTCAGGAGAATGGCCCTAATCTGCATCCAAAGCCTCCATTAACTTCCCGATGCCCGCAGAAGGCACCAGAGCCTTCCACAATGCTCTCCAAACTGTAAAAAGTAGTACATATGAGGCTCCCACCGCATATCCAGCCCACTATGGATGTCTGGGTGACTTCTGTGTCTCTGTTTCCCCTGGTGGGCCAGGAGTTTCCCTCTTTCCCACCTGCCTGTCTCTGCATACATGGATCAGTGTTTAAGGTTGCCTTGGCTGATTGGTTCCTAAGGAAAAACAAGTTCTCTTTCTGGTGGCACATAGCTGGGAGTATGGGCCAGGTGGCCTCTGAAATACACAGAAGTGGTCCGTGGCCTGAGGGTGCAGAGATGCTGGTGGTGGCTGGAGGCAGGAGGTGGGGGGAGTAGAGAGAGGAAATTGCGAGTCTCAGGAATTATGTGACTTTCTTGCTTGGAATTGCCTGGCCCACCAGGAGAAACAGAGTCACAGAAAACATCCACTGTGGGCTGGATATGCAGTGGGAGACTCATATGCACTACCTTTTACAGTTTGGAGAGCATTGGCAGCTGTATGAGACCACAGATCCTTACCCTTTGAGGGAGGTGTTGTTCTGGCCACTTTGCAGACCAGTAAACTGAGGATCAGAAATCGCAGTATGGTGGGCAGGAGGTGCTGCAGGCCTTGAGGTCGGGGGTATGTGTTAGAGATGTTAAAACAGAAGTTTCAGTTGAGACCAGATCCTGGAGTGAGCTGGGCACAGAAGGCCGAGAGGGACTTGCAAAAGGCAGGTGGCAGAGGGCCTGCTAGACTTGACACTCTCACCCCACCCTCCCCTCGGGCTGGGAGAGGAAAAGAACTGTAGAGAAATGTGAGCACTGTGTGTAGGGGAGGGGCTGCATCCTGTTTACCCTCAGACCAAAGGGAGAGGCTGGCTTTAAGATTTGGAGAAATTGCTACCCATGCCCTGCATTTAGGGGAAGAGTTGCTGGAGGAGGTGCACAGGAGAGACCCTGAGTGATGGGGGTGTCTCTGTAGGCCCTGTCCACCACCTCTGCAGAGCAGTCAGCTTAAACACCGCCAGTCTCAGGGAGGGTGATGCCAGCTAACAAGAGTAATAAGTAAGCTTATGTTTCCCTAACCCCTCAACCTCTTCCTTCCATTCTCCAGCCCTGAAGAGGGTGGAAACACAGTTAGCCAGGTAAGGTAGGGGGCCGGGAGGAGGAAAAGATGGTGGAAAGTGAGTGGGAGCCCACCAAGGCCCCTTCTTACCTGACTTGTGCAGGGCTGAGGATCCACGTGCCCTAATTCATGTTACGATGTAACATAAGACTGAACACTCTGATGACTAAATTCGGCTGTCTGCCTCGCCTGAGAGCAGCCAGAAAAGCCACGTGACTGCCTCACTTCCACTCTCACATAATCGCTATGAGTGTTAAAAGAGAGATGCTCGTCTAGTGTCTAGCACAGTGCCTGGCGTGCAGGAGGCATTCAATGCTTTTTAGTTTCTGCTGCTGTTAACAACCTTCGGAGGTACGTGCTATTATTCATTCCATTTAGTTCATGAGGAAATTGAATTATGATGTAGGAAAGAGTGAGTAGATGAGATGGGTGGAATCTGGTGGAATCTGGTGCCAGGTAGAAGGAGCCCAAAAACTTCCTCTGTAGTAACTGGTGGGAAGATAGGCAATGGACACAGAAAGATCTAGTCTTCTGATGTATCCAATTTCCTGGGGGAAATAGGAAGCAGGTTCATTAAGAGAGATGAGAATTGCAGAAGAGGTATTGAGATTTTCAGAAAAGGGGATAAGGTATGAAATATTTTGTCTAGAGGTTTCAAAAGAGTATAGAGTAGGGATATGAAGCATAATGATTAGAACAATTTTCTGGCACTCAGTAGGTAGTCAGTGGGTTAAACCAGGGTTGGGATTTTTTTAAAAAATAAATCTTTATTGTTCAGATTTTTACAGTTGTTCCTCTTTCTCCCCCTATAGCTCCCCTCCACCCGGTTCCCACCCCACCCCCTACCTTAACTGCCCCCCCACTGTCCTCTTCCATAGGTGTACGATTTTTGTCCAGTTTCTTCCCGCACCCCCCACACTCCCTTCCCCCCGAGAATTAACAGTCTACTCCCTTTCTATGCCCCTGATTCTATTCTATTCACCAGTTTATTCTGTTCATCAGATTTTTTTATTCTCTTGATTTTTAGATTCACTTGTTGATAGATATGTATTTGTATGTATTTGTTGTCCTTTGTTGTTCATAATTTTTATCTTTACCTTTTTCTTCTTATTCCTCTTCTTAAAGAATACCCTTCAGCATTTCATATAATACTGGTTTGGCAGTGATGAGCTCCTTTAGCCTTTTCTTATCTGTGAAGCTCTTTATCTGACCTTCAATTCTAAATGATAACTTTGCTGGGTAGAGTAATCTTGGTTGTAGGTTCTTGCTCTTCATCACTTTAAATATTTCTTGCCACTCCCTTCTGGCCTGCATAGTTTCTGTTGAGAAATCCGCTGACAGTCATATGGGTACTCCCTTGTAGGTAACTAACTGTTTTTCTCTTGCTGCTTTTAAGATTCTCTCTTTGTCTTTTGCTCTTGGCATTTTTACATACATACATACATACATAATTATGATGTATCTTGGTGTGGTCCTCTTTGGATTCCTTTTGTTTGGGGTTCTCTGTGCTTCCTGGACTTGTAAGTCTATTTCTTTCACCAGGTAGGGGAAGTTTTCTGTCATTATTTCTTCAAATAGGTTTTCAATATCTTGCCCTCTCTCTTCTTCTGGCACCCCTATAATTTGGTATGCCTAAAGTTGTCCCAGAGGCTCCTTGCACTATCTTCATATTTTTGTATTCTTTTTACCTTTTGCTTTCCGGTTGGGTGTTTTTTTGCTTCTTTGTATTTCAAATCTTTGACTTGATTCTTGGGATCCTTTAGTCTGCTGTTGGATCTCTGTATATTATTCTTTATTTCAGTCAGTGTATGCTTAATTTCTAATTGGTCCTTTTTCATATCCTTGAGGGTCTCACTATATTTCTTGGAGGTTTCTAGAAGATTCTTGAACAGCCTTATAACTGTGGTTTTGAACTCTATATCCAGTAGTTTGCTTTCCTCCATTTCTTTCATTTGTGACCTGTTTCTTTGTCTCTGCATTTTGGCTACTTCCCTGTGTACCATTATTGATCGAGTGGCTTTGTGTGCTAGGTGTCCTCTAGGGCCCAGTGGCTCAGCCTCCCCAATTACCACTAGTGGACACTCTTGGTGCACCCCTTAGTGGGCTGTATGCACAGTCTTGTTGTAGTTAAGCCTTCATTGCTTTTGGTATCACTGGTTGGAATTGACCTCCAGGTCAATTGACTGTGAGAGCCAGTTGTGTCTACAATGGGAGAACTTCTGTGCTGGAGACACCCTTATGGGGCAGGACTTGCTTCAGTGAGGCTTTGGTGCTCACTGAGTCTGCCCCCTGAGAGTGTCTCTTATGGATGTGAAGAGTTGTAATCTGGATGGTCTCACTCTGACCACTGGGTAGACTGGCTCTTGGATCTCCAAGGAGGTGCAAAGTCAGCCACTGCCTGAGGCCACCCAGCAGGAGCTACAGAGAGATCTGCAGATTCCTCCTCTTTGTTTGGGGTTTGGAGGTGCCCAGATGAGGTGAAGCTGTGAAGTAATGCAGGCTGTTGATGAGCCTTAGGTCTTCTTTTGGAAGTTCTGGGGTTCTCTGACCCAGCTGCAGTTTGACAGGTTTTTAGGCAGAGAAAGGCCAGGCTATTAGTATGCAAAAGCCTCTGAGCACAGCTTGGGTGGGGTTGTAAATTGGGTGGGGTGTGGTCTCAGGGAATCAAACAACAATGGTTGGCCATTGGCCCTCCCCCGGATAGGTTCCTGGGTCTCTGTGTCCCACGGCCCATGCAGGAACAATGAATGCTGCAAGCACCTCTGTGAGAAAGCCAACCTCACGTTCCGGCCCGATGCCAGACAGTCCAGTTTCTCCCCGTATGAGTCTGGGTCCCCAAATTCTCACCTGGAACTGGAGTTCAGAGAACTCGAGAGCTTGTATCTCCCTTCTGGTTGAAAAAGACAACAGCATATCCAGTTGCCAGCTCCTTTCTTGCGTGCCTCCGTACCTCCACATTTCCACACCCCTGCACCTCCTACCGGACTCAATGTGCTTTTCTCTTTCCTTCTAGTTGTAGAATTTCCACTCAGCCAGCCTCCCTGTGGTTCTGGATTATATTCGTTTTGTCTTTTAGTTGTAGTTTTAATGTGGTTGTGCATGGCAGCAAGTTCAGTTACTTATGCCACCATCTTGGTTGTACCCCCAGGGTTGGGATTTTTTTTTCAGACAGTACACTGAGGTGAGATGGGGGCAAGGGAGTTGGAAATGATTTTAGTGATGAGCCATGGGAGTCTAATATGAGTGATGAGAGATGGATGGGCTGTAGGTCCTGTTGGAGTTGAGAACTATAGGACTTGGGGCAGTGAGTTGGAAAGATAGGAGGTAGAGGCTGAAGAAAGGGACATTGAAACTGATGTTATGGAGGGGGTGCAGTTGTGGAAAGGACCGGGTTAAGGTATGCCTAAGGGAGTGATTGAGGTGGTATGAAAGCAGGGATCACTGAGGAAGAGGAAAGGAGGTCAGAGAAGGTGATGCTCACAGGTGTATTTCTGTTCTCCTTTTCCCTACCTTCCTTTGCCCTATTGGTGTTTGTCCTTCTTTGTGTGGAGCTGATGGTTATAGTAGGAAATGCTTTTTTTTTTCCTGGTTATTTCTTTACCCTCTGTGTTACTTCCTGGCTGGCTTGTGTTTTGTTGAGTAGTATTTTCTGAAACCTGTAACTCAGTCCCATTAGATATTGGTGGGTGTACCACTTTTGAGATTTATTTATTCTATCCTTTTTATTGCCTGTAAAGTTCTATTTGTATGAACAGACCCCTTCCCTTAATCATGGTCATGTGCTTATAGCTGTTCCCAGCAGGGGAATCTCTGATTATCAGGGCAAGAGTGGGTGGATCATAGCCAACCCATTCCCACTGAGTGAGTAGCTCAGAATATTATGATTCCAGGACCCATAGGACTTGATCATCATTGCCATCATTGGCATGCTTTCTTTCTGTCCTGGGACCAGCACTTGGGACATGACAAGATGAGGTGGTCAATAGCATGGAATATGGAGGCAGAGAACACGATTCAAATCCAGCTTCCACAATTACTAGTGGTATGGACTTGGGAAAATTACCTAGCCTTTCTGAGTCCCAGATTTTTCATATTTCTTGTTCTTAAGACATAGATAATGTCACTCCGTAATGTTTGGCTATGAAATGAGATAATGCAAGTCAAACAGCATTGAGCAGAATAACTTGGGAAATATTGAGGCAGGATAGTAGGAAGCAAGAATAGAGAAATTCTTTGATAGGTGGAATAAGGGAAACTGAGACAAAATAATTAAAGCCAAATAATTTGAGTAATTTACAGCCAGCTAATGAATCACAAGGTTTTATCTTCCCTAAACAAGGACAATTAAGAGCAAATGGTTTACACATTCCAGTACTTTGTGTGTTCACTCATGTTCACCCTCCTCTTGTCATGAATAGAGAGTCTTGAACATATCAAATGCTCATTGCACTTTTATTCAGTGAGTGAATGATTGGGAGAATGATTTGATCCTCTAACTCATAAGCTCACACAGGTAAGTAAATAAATATGTGCACTGGATGTCCCACAAGTTGATGTCTTAGGGAGGACCTCTTTGCTAAAATCCACTTCAAAGTCCTGTCTCCTTTTTAAATAGAGGAACAGCATGATTTACAGGCTGAAGAGAATGAAGTCAAGGGTGCCAACAGTTGGGGAAACACATTCCTTAGTTTGTCAGGGAAGGAAGAAGCTGAATTACAGAAGCCTAGAAAGGGGAGTTCTTCTTTTGGTCCCAGTGAAAGATGCTTCTAGAACTTTTGGCTTATCGGGAGCCCTGAACCACATTGAAACCTGGTGGCAAGTTCAATGGTTCTGGATTGGTGTAGATGGTTTGGAAGACCACCGGCCCCTGGAAAAGATAGGCACAGGAGGTACATTAGTGAGAACCGTGTATGCAAAAAGGCCTTTAGACATTCTGGGCAGGAAAGGGAGCCTGTAGGCCCATCTGGTCCCCACACTCTTTGGGGAATGTTTGCACCCTCTGAAGGTCCTACAAACTCACGCGGTTGTGTGAATGGCGGAGTAGTTGGTTGCCAACGTGGGTAGACATGCAGGCAATGCAGAACTCCAGGAGGCTAAAGATGAGCAGCATGGCAGAAGTAACTACTCCAGGGGACTAGAATCAGAAGGAACACAAAGTCATGAGTACTGCCCTGGGAGTGTGAAGTTTGGCCGAAAGCATAGCTGTGCTATGGATCATGGCGAGGGCTTTGAGGAAGTCCTCTAACCTCATCTCAGCCTCGTGGAGAAAATATCTCACCAGGTTTTGTGAGGGTCAAGTGCATTTGTAAAAGAATTATTTTAACACTTACTACCTGTGTTCTTCTAAGGGAAACATTGTTTAGGGAAACACCTTGATGACTTGTTTCAGGTATAGGGCACGAGACCTAAGGATGGGGTGTGGAGTGAGACAGTGAAAGAGTGAAACTGTTCTGTGTAGGGAGTGAATAGAAATTTGGGAGTAAGGACAGGCCACAGAGAGGAGAAGGAAATGACGGGACCAGAAGGTGGAGTCTGCAGGAGAAGGCATCTTGTGAGAAATTAAGACATTACAAAACAGGAATGTCTAACCTCCAGGCATCAGTAGTTACCTCCACCATTCCCTCCAAACCTTTAGAGAGAGTCAGCTTCTAAAGCAACCTTCCTGGTTTGCGACCATGGCATTTTGTGAAGAGAAATCATTGGGACTGTCTTTATAGCTTGGGAAAACAATCAGTAAAAGGATCCCCAAATGGAACTAATTCAGCAGTAGATTTCACGTGAGCACCAGGAGACATCTAAGCCAGGGGTGGGGAATGTCTGGCCAGGCCCAAGAAATCATTTGGTCTGGACCTGCCATAGCAGTGGTTCTCAACCTTCTGGCCCCTTCAATACAGTTCCTCATGTTGTGACCCAACCATAAAATTATTTTCGTTGCTACTTCATAACTGTAGTGTTGCTACTGTTATGAATCGTAATGTAAATATCTGATATGCAGAATGGTCTTAGGCGACCCCTGTGAAAGGGTCGTTCGACTGCCAAAGAGGTCATGACCCACAGGTTGAGAACCGCTGTGCCAAAGCATTAGAGGTAAGTTAATTAAATGTTTGACCAAATATAACAGGTTAATTTTTAAGTTTGTAATTTTGTATGGCCTGCAAGTGATGTTATAAATATTCAAATGGGCCTTGGTAGAAAAAAGTTTCCCTACCCCTGAATTCTAAGCCCATCCCTTGCTGTTCTCCAACAATGCTCAGGAAAATGGGGTCTCCCACTGTGTCTGGGGAGAGAGTTTGGGTAGAATCCACTTTATCGTAAGAGGACAAGAGATGAATGACCCCAATAACCACTTGGGTTTCAATTACAGGAGAAAATAAATATGAAAGTCAAAGTGCATGGCACATGGTAGGTACCAAACAAATATTTGTCAATTATGATTTTTAAAATGGCATTGGTGATAGCTGGCTGCTCAGAGAATCCTCTCTCATGGAAAGATCATTCCTCTTCACTTTCCTTTTCTTCCCTCCCTATTTAGTAAGCATTTATTAAACATCTGCTTGCTACGATTGGTTAAGAAAGCATCCTGAGAGGCACAATCTAGTGAGAATGGCAGATAAAGATGTAGATCATTATAATTCAAATCAGACATGGTAACAGGTATAAATGAGTTAAAAATAGTGTCTCAAGGCATTAAGGAGAGATAGTTTCTCAGTAGAAGATTCAGTGATGTGGGTTTGAACATGTGTCCAGGCAAAGGGGATAACAGGATGACGATGTCTTAGTCAAGATATCACAGAAGCTTAGGGAGAAGGGCCCTTTGCAAATGAAGCTGGTCCTTTTCAAATGTATTTTTAACAACAACATTCTTTCATAAATAAAACTTTCTAATGGGAGGGGAGCTAGAGGCTGGGTGAAAAAGGTGAATGGATTAAGAAGTACAAATCAGTTCTAAAATAGTCACAGGGAAGTAAGTTAAAGTATAGCATGGGGAATGTAGTCAATTATACATTGTAATGACTATGTACGATGTCATGTGGATAAAGTCTTTATTGGGGTGATCACCTCATTAATTATATGTGTCTAATTAATTATTATGCTGTACACCTGAAAATAATATAGTATTGTATGTCAACTGTATTTGGAAAAAAACAAACACCCTTCCATGAGGGAGAAGGGATCCTCAAACAGCTTAGATAGTTATTATTTGGTGAGCATTAATTCATGTTTATTGAGCCCTTGCAGTAACCCATCCTTGGCTGGCTCATCTTTTGCTAAGCTATGAAGTCCAGCTCTCCTTGTTCAGGACTGAGGCAGGAGGAGGGTGGGTGGCCAGAAGGGAAGAATTCTCTTTCCAAGGTCAGACATGGGCAGAAATGAGATTAGAAGTCAGGTGGTAGTGTCTCCAGCCAGTGTGATGACTGAGAAAATGGTGAAAATGGCTGGATTCTGGATTCGTTTTAAAGATGAAACCAGCAGGATTTTGCTGAGGAGTTTGCTGAGAGGTGTGGGAAACAGAGAGCAGGTCAATGATTTCACTACGTTTTTGTCCTCAGTGACTGCAAGGATGCAGTTGCCATCAACCGGCAAAAGGCAACCTGAGAGAAGGTTTGGGAAGTAAAATCTAGAGATGAGATTTGAATATGTTAACTTCAAGATAGTGAGTGGACAACTGGATACAAGAGACCGGAGTTTCGAGAGATATTTTGCGGGAAGCTGTGCAACTGGAGTCATTGTCATAGAGAAAGTGTTGCAAGTCACCAGACTGGATGACACTGCCAAGGCAGGGCGTAGAGAGAGAAACAGAAGAAAACTGAGGACTGAGCATGAGAAGTTGGGGAAAAAATAAGAACCAGCAAAATGGACAGAGAAGAGAGCAACCAGCAGAGGTACAGGAACACCAGCTGCAGGGCCTGGGAGCCACGGGAAGTCCACCAAAGAGGAGGAATGATGGGGGACCTTGAGCAGAGGAGGCTTTTGGAGAAATGAGGCTGGAAATATGGCTAGAGTGGGCTCAAGAGATTATGAGAGGAATGAATTGGAGACTGTGAGGTAGACAATTCTTTTAAGGAATTATCTGCAGAGAGGGCCAGAGAAATGGGGTGGTAGCTGAAGTAACCAAGGAAGGTTGGTTTGTTTCTTAAGATGAAAAAACAAAAGTGTGTTCAGATGCTTAGAGAAAATCTGTAGCAAGAGGGGGAAAGTGATGTAGAAGAGAGGTGGGGGCAAGGGAGAGAGGAGAAGTACATGGAGTGATAACCTTGAGTGGGCAGAGAGGACAGGGCTGCTGGGCAGAGGGAGACATTGAATTTACATGGAACTCATCCATAGCTGCACTTTCAGATCTGTTAGGACCAGTGCCCAGAGGACTTGAGATGTGGTGTAAATGCAAAAACAACACTGGATTTCAAAGATGTGGTACCAAATATGCAAAATATTAAGTTAATAATTTTTTAACCCAAATTACATATTGAAATGACATTTTAGATCAATTGGGTTAAATAAAATGTATTATTAAATTAGTTTCACCTGTTGCTTTTTTTAATTTTTAAATGTGGCAACTAGAAGATGTTAAGTCACATATGAGGCTTACATTAGATTTCTCTTGGATAGCATGGGTCTATATATAGCAAATGAGAATCGGCTTTGTTTATGCATATTCTATGGCTGCTTTCACAATAGGTTAAGTACTTGCAACAGAGACCAGATGGCCTGCAAAGCCTTAAATATTCACTCTCCATCCCTTCTCCGCACACTTTTACTGAGCCCTTTGTCCATAGTAATGGGCAAGAAGGCAAGCATGTGAGTAGAGGTGCAGCTTGGTAGGTACGGTGCATTATCTGTATAACTGCATCTAATTCTTCCAACAATGTCATAAGGTAGGAACTGTATTTTTCTTTTCTTTTTTAAAAAAATCTTCATTGTTAAAAGTATTACATATGCCCCTTTTTTCTTCCTTTGGCTTCTTAGAGCCTGCCCCCACCCCACTATTGTTTGTGTCCATGGGTTATACATATATACAAACAAGTTCTTTGGTTGATCTCTTCCCACCCACCCACCCACCGACCTTTGCCTTCCCTTTGAGATTCAACAGTCTGTTCCATGCTTTTATGTCTCTAGATCTATTTTGTTCATTAGATTCCACATATGAGTGAGATCATGTAATACCTGTCTTTCTCTGACTGGCTTATTTTGCTTAGCATAATATTCTCCAGTTCCTCCATGCTGTCTCAAAGGCTAAGAGATCCTTTTTACTGCTGCATGGTAGTCCATGGTGTAAATGTACCACAACTTTTTTATCCACTCATCTACCGGTGGTATTGTTTTATAAAGATAGAAACCAAGACTAAGAAGTCACATGCTTAGAGTAACAGCAATAAAGCTACACACTTGAAACTCTGTTTTGATTCTGACAAAATCTCTGTTTTCTTTGGTGCTTGGTGAAGAGGCTTGGTGGTCAGGCCCTTTCCATGATTTCCTAAACATAGCTAAGCTGGAACCCAGAGGAGCATTGGCCAAGAGGAATACTCACCACACCCCAGTAAAGATGGTAGTTGGGATAGTAATAATGTAGGGGGTTGATAATCAGATCTGTGATGAGCAGCGAGATTCCAACCATAGAACAGACTGCACTGATGATGTTCAAGCCCAAGCTGCCATTCAGCTGAAGAAGACACAGAGGGTCAGGATATGAGAGAAAAATGATTGTAGTTGAGTTGAGCATAGGTTAAACTTGTGATTCTTAATGTGCATTCCTAGAATCCTAGTCCTGGAGCAAGAGGTGTACTATGCAAAAAAGTAAAATGGTGGTGAATTAGCTTTGAAAACACCTGGGCTGAAAAATGTTAAACAGGTATTTTGTGCAGGACTTCTCAGAGCCTTTAACATGGATTATGGATCTTCCAGAGAGGGGACTACTAAATAGATATTCCCAATTCCTCCCCCAAGTTTATCTAACCATAAAGTATCTTGTGGGACAAGTATCCCCAAGAATAATCTTTGGGAAACACTTGACCCATTTATCCCCCAGGAGATGGGTAGGAAACTTAACCCAAGTGTCTTGGGATGTGACAGGTTCTGATGCTCCAAAATTCTGGTAAATGTGCAGAAAGACATGCCCAGAATTGACCTTCCCTGTGGAGATTTTAAAATAGATCTCATCTGGTTTGGGACTGGTTCAGTTTGGGGCCCCGTGCCCCAGATAACCTGCTTGTGAGAGAAGCAAAGGTACTTTCTTAATCCAGTCCTTGGGGACCACCAAGCCTTGCTCACGTTGATTCACAGAGCTTATTTGGCAGGATTCCTTAGGGAAGCTGCTGTCTGAGCCTCCCCTGGCTTCCCTGTAGAAATGTTGGCACTGGGCTCTGTGTGCTCCAGGCAGTCAGTGCCTGCTCTGCTGGAGGGGAGCCCTGCACCCCAGGTAGCTTTTTGCCTCCTCTTGTAAGATCCTCTTAGGAAAGTTATTCTCTGTCTCTCCCCACCCTGATGCCTAAATGAAGTTGGTTGTATTGCCCTTCCTTTCCCCGAGTCTTCTGAACTCTTTCCCCAGTTGTGACTCTGGTCAGGTTCATGTGGTCCTGTAAATGAGCATGCATGTCAGTGCCCTGTGTCTGGTTATAAGCAGGTTCAAGGATGAGGGAGGCATTGTGTGTGAGCTTCTTTCCCCTGTGGTGTGTCTCTCCTAAGGGTCCACAGCTGGGAGAGCCTGTCTGAAGATGGGACTTACCAGGCAAGAAGATCTCGGTAGGTGTTCTGATGCCACTGAGAGGGATCCTGAAATGATGAACTGGCACAGAAGAGAGGGCGTTTAGAAAGAGGTTGGGTCAGGGCCCCACCTTCAGGCTTCTGTGTTTCTTATCACACATATATTCTCTCATAAACGCTAGGATCCTCTGCTGGGACCTCCCACTCAACCGAGGGGAGAGAGAGAGAGAAAGAGAGAGAGAGAGAGAGAGAGAGAGAGAGAGAGAGAGAGAGAGAGAGAAGAAAAGAAGGAGGAAAGGAAGGAGGAGAGGGAGGGAGGGAGGAGGGATTTATGGAGGGAGGGAAGGAAGGAGGGAGGGAGGAAGGGAGGAAAGAAGGAAAGACTATTTTGCACCCCTGACAGGGCAGTGAATTGGGAAAATATATATTTTAGAACCCACTTTACCTGGTTTTAAACTCTAACTTGAAACTCATGTGATCTTGGATAAGTTATTAATTTCTCTAAGTGTATATTTCCTCTTCAAAAAATTGGAAAAACTATTTATCTTCCTAATCATTATTGAGGTAATCAGTCCCTTGCATATAGCATTTGTATATTTTGCCCATGGTAGATCCTGTACATGGTAGATACCCAATAAAATTACTCCTTTTCTTGCCTTTTATTTTCCCACATGCACATCTTGTTGGCCTTCTAAAAGGATTCACTCAGGCATGGGGCCTCTTGAGGAAAGAAGGAAAGGGTTCCGTATTTTCACTGCTTTTGGATATAAGCCCAACATTAGTCCTTACCTGTCTACAATTTGGTGAGTGTCTTTAGTTAATCAGAAAAATGTTGCATTTCTGTGATGGCAAAGATAAACTATGAGGACTACAGGGTAGCTTGTGTACATTTATTTCAACACTGATGTTCTGCAGGCATAGTGGCTGATGGGATTCCCTGCTGTCAGTGAGAGTCTGAAAGGACATCAGCTATGGTTTAATGGAAGCTTTGCTCAGCCCTACATGAAGTGCTTTTAACTTTGCCTTACTTAACTCCATGATGGCCCACCAAGCACCATTATTATTCCCAGTTTAAGGAGGTGTGGACTGAGGCTTAGAAATTTTAAAGAACACACCCAAGACCATCCAGCAAATAGCATATCTGGGAATCAAATCCAGGTAATTGACTCCAGATCTCATGTTCTAAACCCTCATCCTGCACTCATTCCACCTCAGAGTAGATGCCTGTGTCTTGGAATGGAAATGAGTATTCACAATGAAAACTTACTCTAACCACCTGTGCCTTGTAAGAAGAATGCCATTTTTCCTATAAGTGGGAAAATTAGTCTCAATTTTATGTTTTCTGTAGACTTTGTAGGAAAGGAAGGAAACAGAAGGCTAGATCTCTGGTGTCCCTGCTGGTCCTTTTAAGGTGCCTAAAAAGAGGGCCTTTGGTTTGGAGGGGGACCATCTGATATTTAGAAAATAGATAGTCCTGTAGACAAGAAGGCAATGAACAGCAAAGGTGCCCTGCAGGGAAAAGGGAGGGTGGTGTCATGAGGGCTGATGGGACCTGAGCAGCCTGGTGGAAGGGGAGATGGCCACCAAGGCCTGTGAAATGCCTTAAGAGAATCTAACACTCAATAGGAACTGTTCTGTGGCTGTAGTGTTAGTTTTTTCCATTTTCCCAAACTCCACAGAAGTCTGTTATACACACAGGTGTCTGTGGTTGACTGAGTTCCAAGTTTGGGTCTGTGCTGAACAGAAAGGGCACTAGGAAGAATGTAAAAGGACCATAAAGGCAATACATTGGAGAAGAGAAAGGACCTGTGGTTCTTAACCTTCTAAGAGGTTCCAGATCACCCTGAGAATGTGATAAAAACTATGGGCTTTTTAGAAAAAAATCTAATATGTTACTACAAAATATTAATCTGTGGATTCCAGGTTGAGTCCCTACTGTTTAATTTTAATGACTGTTCTGTGTCTGAGCAGCCACTCTTAACTCCTGGTGGAAACATTTTTCTTCTTGAGCTCTGGCCTTGGGCTTGCATTGAAGAACATATGAGCGCTTGGCTGATGGGTAGGAAAAGGTTTCCTGACCTTTGAGTTGGGCTCATTAGCAAAGGTGCCCGCTGTGGGGCAATGGCACCTTACAGGGCTGTCACTTGGTATATGATCTGAATTTTGTCTCCTCGTAATCCATCTTTTGAAGTCTGAACACCCAGGACCTCCAAATGTGACTGTGTAGTTGTTTCCAGACTCACTATAGTTGGCCTTATTTTATTTTATTTATTTTTACTTTACAATGGTGTGAAAATGATATGCATTCAATAGAAATTGTTCTTTGGATTTTGAATTTTGATCTTTTCCCGGATGAGTTATATGTGCTAAGATACTCCCTGGTGATGCTGGACAGCAGTAGTCAGCCTCAGCTCCCTGTCAGCCATGTCATCATGAGGGTGAACAACCCATTCTCTACAGTGTAGTATTTAATGCACTTTTGACGCAGGATATTTTCCATTTACGATGGATGATTGAGGTGTAACCTCATCATCAGTTGAGGAGCATTGTATTTGAAGATAGGGCCTTTAAAGAGGTGATTAAGGTTAAATGAGGTCCTATCGGTGGGTTCTAATCCAATATGACTGATGTTCTTATAAGAAGAGATATGAGGACAGAGACACACAGAAAGGGAAGACCATGTGAAGACACAGGAAGGAAGACAGTCACCTACACGCCGAGGAGTGAGGCCTCAGGAGAAACAACCCTGCCCACACCTTGATCTTGGACTTCCAGCATCCAGAACTATGAGATAATGAATGTCTGTTGTTTAGCCACTGAGTCTGTGCTATTTGTTCTGGCTGCCCAAGCAGACGAATGTTCCTGGTGAATAAAGCCTGAGCTGGGTGCACAGCCCACGTGCTCTCTTGGCTGGAAAACTTCTGTAGCAAAGTACACAGCTTGCCAGTGTGTTGGCACTTTCTGGAACTCACTTGCAGGGCGACTGACATTACTTACCAAGATGCCTCCCCAGAAGGGATAGCCTCCGTAGAATGAGATAGCTGTGTAGTGCCCAGGGATGATGGTCCCCAGGATGATGCCCAGGCTAATGTGTATCAGGCCGATCAGGATTTGGATGGCCTGTCAAGGGAGCCAAAAGTTGAGACCTTTGTTTCTGAGGCTGGAGCCTACCCACAGCCCACCACCCCTCACACTGCTCGGCCTCCTTTTTATTTTAAAAAATATTTCCTTTTCTTGGTCTAAAAAGTTATATGAATAATATAAAAATAAAACGTGCCATAATTTTCCCCAACTCAAAGAATTACAATCACTTACATTTTGGTGTATAACCCTCCATTGTTTTGTGTGTGTGTGTGTGTGTGTGTGTGTGTGTGTGTTTCAAAAATATATATAGTGTATTCAAAAAGGCCCTGCATATTTAACTTAATAATATTCCATCCCGAACACATCCCTATGGTATTAAGTATTCTTTAAACATTTGCTTTTTAAGGATTTCCCACATTCCATTGCATGGATGATCTGTGAAGTAGTTGGAACAGAGATATTGGGCAGGTAAGATTGTTTCTGTTTTCATATGATAAACAACATTGCGATAAACATCTTTGTAGATAAGTCTTTGTGCTCATCTGTTATTTTGGTGATATTGTTTAGGATAGAAATTTATCTGCATCTCCCCCATCAATGAATATCTTGAAGTTCAAGCCCCCAGGGCCTCAGAATGAAATATCATTTGGAAATAGGGTTGCTGCTGATGTAATTAGGTAATATGAAGTGCACTGGAATAGGGTGGCCCCAACATGACTGCTATCCTTTTAAAGGAACACCATGTGAAGAGTCACAGGGGCACACAGGAGAATGCCAAGATGGGAGTAATGCTGCCACAAGCCAAGGACCTACTGGAAGCTGGGAAAATGGCCTGGAACAGATCCACCCCTAGAGCCTTCAGAGGGAGCATGGCCCCATGGATACTATGATCACAAACTTCTGGCCTCTGGAATGGTGAGACAGTACATTGCTGAGTGTTTTCAGCCACCTCATTTGCAGTACTGTATTATGGCAGCTCCAGGAAACTAATACATATTCTTAGCCAAATGGTATATACACATGTATATGTATATGTATATGTATATGTATATGTATATGTATATGTGTACATACTACAAAAATGGCAGTGAATACAAGTACATTATTTCCTTAAACTTGCACAAATGGTAGCAAATTACATGCCATGTCTTCTCTTAACCCTCCTATCCGCACCCCCCCCCCCCCATTAATTATACAGCTTGTGGGTATGTCCATATCATTGTACAAGGAGGTTTCTTTTTTTAGCTCCACATTTCTTTCTTTGGATGTACAATACATTGATATATAACCAGTATTACATTGATGGGTATTTTGGTTATTTCTGTTCTTTTTCTATCACAAGACATGCTGCAATAAAAAACCTCATACATGTCATATTTCCCCTGTGTCCCGGCATGGCTGCAGGACAAAGTCTCATAAATGCGATTATTGGGTATTTTTATATCATTTGACATTACTATGAGTAGTATATGGGGGTGGAGCTAGGATTTCAACCTGAGCATCCTGGATCAGAATCCATGGTCATCATTCAACCATGCAATGAAATGGGCTTCCCCTTTTCCCACACAGGACAGCCATTTTGGGGGAACATCAGTGTGAGCTCTTATCTTGTTCCCATTGGAGAAAGATTCCATTCAAACAAATTGGGTCTAGAATCCACCTTTTGTCTGGCTGGGCCCACCTTCTTCCAGAGGCCACATGGGTCAACATGGATTCTGGCAACAGGACCAACATTCCAATTTACTGCTTCTTTGTTGCTTTTCCTTCTCTTTCCTAAAATGCCCAAGATAGATAGATGGATAGCTGATGATGCTACACAGCTGAGTTTTTTAATACACCTGAGTTTGGCAAGGCTGGGTCAACTCCAGCCCCACTTGCTGAATTTGGAGTTTCTGTGTTTCTAAACCTCCTTTCCTGCACTGATTCCAGCCATGTGGCCAGTGCACACAGTGCGAAATCTCACTTACCCCTAAAACCTTGCCCTCTTTAAAGGATCTCTGGTCAGGTTGCGTATATACAGGCGGCTCCAAACCATGTAGATTCCCAGAAATTGTGTGGACTTGGGGCTGGTTGAGTGGATATTGGGGCACCTGAGACATGCTT
Source organism: Myotis myotis (assembly GCF_014108235.1). Taxonomy (NCBI): domain Eukaryota; kingdom Metazoa; phylum Chordata; class Mammalia; order Chiroptera; family Vespertilionidae; genus Myotis; species Myotis myotis. The sequence goes on from NW_023416314.1 coordinate 63,083,690, forward strand.
CCTGGGATCACAGGATACCCATTGTGGGGTGCCATCACAAACACAGTATTGGCCTGGGGGCCTGCTGAAGTCATTGAATCCATGCTGCTAAAAAATAAATGCAATAGAGTCATCTCTCACATGTGCACTAATATTTACATTGAAAAGATGAGCATCTCAACACCCTATGAGTTTGTTAATTCTTTTTTAGAGATATTAGATAGGAGGTAGAGAGCACTTTCAAAAATCAATCACAAGAAAACAAGTGAAAAATACACAAAGATATGTAGGCTAAATATTGTGTTACTAAACAATGAATGGGTTAACAATGAGATCAAGAAAAAAATAAAAAGATACATTGAAAAAAATGAAAATGAGAACACAACAACCAAAAATCTATGGGACACAGGGAAAGCAGTCCTAGGAGCAAAATTCATAGCATTATAGGCCTACCTCAAGAAACAAGAAAAATCTCAAATAAACAATCTAACTTTATACTTAAGATACGGAAAAAAGAACAAGCAAATCCCAAAGTGAGTAGAAGGACAGGATGGAAATAATAAAAACCAGAGGTGAAATAAATAGAGTTGGAAAAAAAATACAAAAGATCAGTGAAACCAAGAGCAGGTTCTGTGAAAATATAAAGATCAACAAATCTATAAGTAGACTCTTAAAGAAAAAAAGAGAGAGGCCCTAGCTGGTTTGTCTCAGTGGTTAGAGGTCCTGCCTATGGACTGAAAGGTTCCGGGTTCAATTCCAGTCAGGGGCACATGCCTGGGTTGCAGGCCCAGTCCCCAGTAGGGGCCATGCAGGAGGCAGCCAATCAATTATTCTCTCTCATCATTGATGTTTCTGTCTCTTTCTCCCTCTACCTTCCTCTCTGAAATCAATAAAAATATATTAAAGTGAGAGAGAGCGAGAGAGAGAGAGAGAGAGAGAGAGAGAGAGAGAGAGAGAGAACCCAAATAAATAAAATCAGACATGAAAGAGGAGAAGCAACAATGGACACAAAAGAAACACAAAGAATTGTAAGAACATATTATGAACAACTATATGCCAACACATTGGACAATCTCCCAGACACGTATAATTTTCCAAAAACAGATTCAGGAAGAATCGGATAATCTGAATAGACAGATCACAACCAGTGAAACTGAGGGAGTAATAAAAAAAATCTCAACAAACCAAAGTCCTGAACCTGCTGGGCTTCACAGGTGAATTTTACCAAACATTCAAAGAACTGACACCTAGCTTTCTGAAACTATGCCAAAAAATTCAAGAGAAGGTAAGACTCCTAAGCTCATTTTACAAGGCCAGCATTATCTTAATTCCAAAATCATATAAAGACACTAAAAAGAAAGAAAATTATAGGTAAATATCCCTGATGAGCATAGATGCTAAAATTCTCAGTAAAGTATTAGCAAATCAGATCCAGCAATACATTAAAAAGATCATACACCATGCTCAAGTGCGATTTATTCCAGGGGTGCAAAGTAAGTACAATATCCACAAATAAATAAGTGTGGTATACCACATAAACAATATGATCATATTAATAAATGCACAAAAAGCATTTGATAAAATCCAGTACCAATTTATGATAAAAACTCTCAGCAAAGTGAGAATAGAGGCAACATATCTCAACATAATACAGACCATATATGACAAACCCATAGCCAACATCATACTCAATGGGCAAAAACTAAAAGAGTTTTCCCTCAAATCAGGAACACAGGGATATCTGCTTTCACCATGCTTATTCAACACAGCACTGGAAGTGCTAGCCACAGTGATCAGAAAAGAAGAAGAAATAAAAGGCATCCAAATTGGAAAGGAAGAAGTAAAACTCTCATTATTTCCAGATGGCATGATACTGTACATAAGAAAAACCTAAAGACCACCAAAAAACTAGATTTAATAAATGAATTTAGAAACATAGCAGGATACAAAATTAACACCCCAAAATGCATGGCATTTTTATACACCAACTAAAGGCCCGGTGTACGAATTCGTGCACCAGTGCAGTCCCTCAGCCTGGCCTGTGGGATTGGGTCAAAACCAATCTCTGACATCCCCTGAGTGGTACCAGATTGTGAGAGGGTGCAGGACAGGCTGAGGGTACACAATCGGGGCCAGACAGGGATTGCAGGAGTGCTCCAGGGCATGTCCGGCCCATCTTGCTCAGTCCCAATGGGCCAGACCCCAGCAGCAAGTTCACCTACTGGTCAGAGCATCTTCCCCCTGGTGGCCAGTGCACATCATAGTGAGTGGTTGAGTGGCCTTAGCATATCACTAGCATATTATGCTTTGATTGGTTGAACAGCCAACTGGATGACCAGACACTTAGCATAGTAGGCTTTTATTATGTAGGATAATGAACTCTCAGAAAGAGAAACTAAAAAAAAAGACCCATTTACCATTGCAACAAAAATATCGATATACTTAAGAATAAACTTAACCAAGGAGCTAAAAGACCTGTACTCTGAAAACTACAGGATGTTAAGAAAAGAGGTAGAGGAAGATATAAACAAGTGGAAAAATATACCACTTTATGGATTGGTAGAATCAACACCGTTAAAATGTCCATACTACCCAAAGTAACCTACAGATTCAATGCAATTTCTATTAAAACACCAACGGCATATTTCACAGACCTAGAACAAACACTCCAAAAATTTAAATGGAACCACAAAAGACCCCAAATACGCCACAGCAATCTTGAGAAAGAAGAACAGTTAGAGGAATCATGATATCAAACCACACAACCAGGCTGAATGAGATTGGTGAAGGGATTAAGGAAAGAGAAAAAAAAAAGACTCCTGAGCACAGACATAGTATGGAGACTGCCAGAGGGAGTGGGGTGGAGGGAGGTAGAAGAGGATAAAAGGGGGATAAATGGTGATGGAAGGAGAGTTGACTTGAGTGGTAAACATACAATGCAATATACAGATGATGTATTGTAAAAATGTATACCTGAAACCTGTATAATTTTATTAACCAATGTCACCCCAATTAACTGGATAAAAATTTTAATTAATAAATAAACAAAACAAGTACATCCTGAACCCTCGCATCCACCCAGTTTTACATGTGAGAAAACTAAAGCCCAAAGTGGATAAGTACTACAGACGGCATTTTTGTATCTCTCATCATTCCTAGCAGGGTGCTTTGCACATAGTGGTACTTGAACATTGCAGAGCTAGAGTCTCCTGGAAAACAGTGAGTCAAATTCTCTCAATTTCTGAAAAAAGTAAACCGAGGCTGGGAGTGTGGACATGAATTCCCCTAGGTCCCAGCCATGTAAATATTCGTTAAATGGAGATCCTTATCCTCCAAGGAAGCCCATTGCCAGGGCTGATTATATTCACTGGGGGGTTCATGCTGCTCAATGTTCTAGGTCACTTGTGAATTCTGGTCTGGTTTTAAAAATTTCTTTCTCATTTCTTCTTTTTTTTTTAAGAGATACAAAGTAAGTAAAATTTACTTTGCTTATTCCACTGTGCATTTCATTTGAATTCAGAACTCTTGTTTCATGCAGGAAATTTAGAGAAAAAGTAACATACCCGGAAGCAACTTTTAAATAAACCTTAGGTAGAGGTAATGACTCACAGAATCCCATATATGCAGCATAACAGAAATAGATTTGAAGACAGGATGGTATAATATATCCTTAGAAATACTCAAGTTGGCACCTCTGCTGATTAGCCATGTTGATAGGGCTCTCAGTTGTAGAATATTCTAAAATGATATCACACAGAATTGAGTCTCCTATCTGAGAGAGTGCATTCGTTTTATCAGGTGAGATTTATAGTCTACTAGAGGCCCGGTGCACGAATTTGTGCACCAGTGGGGTCCCTCAGCCTGGCCTGCGAGATCAGGCCAAAACCAGCTCTCTAACATCTCCTGAGTGGTCCTGGATTATGAGAGGGTGCAGACCAGGCCAAGGTTCCCCACCAGTGCACGATCAGGGCTGGGGAAGGACGCGGGAGGTTGGCCATCTGGGGAGGGACCACGGGAGGGTCCAGGGCATGTCCAGCCCGTCTTGCTCAGTCCCGATCGGCTGGACCCCAGCAGCAAGTTAACCTATCATTTGGGGCATCTTCCCTCTGGTGGTCAGTACATGTCATAGTGACTAGCCGACTGTCCCGTGGTGGTCAGTTCATGTCATAGCGAGTGGTTGAGCAGCCTTAGCATATCATTAGCATATTATGCTTTGATTGGTTGAATGGATGAGCAGACACTTAGCACATTAGGCTTTTATTATATAGGATTTTCCCATTCTTCAGACACTGCTTGCACTTTCTCCTCAGTACCATGAACCAATATACATATATTTACTAACATACTTTACCCTCTCTATAAGAGTCTAAGATCCTAAACAACAGTGACAACATTTATTAGTTACTAGAGGCCTGATACATGAAATTCGTGCAAGTGCCTTGGCCCCAACCCCCGCCCAGCACAGATTTGTCTGGATGGAAAGATGTCCAGAAGGATGTCTGGTCTAATTAGCATATTACGCTTTTATTTTATAGATAACAGCTAACTGATAAGTAATTTCATATCATATCACTTTCACTATAGTTTGTTTCTAAGCTGCTCTCACAGATCTTTATACACGTAGACCTTAATTTTTATAATAGCTCTGTGGGGGAGATAATATAGACTACTCTTGTTTTATAGAGAAGGCAACTAAAGATAAAGAACTCTTGTTTCACACAGGAACTTTAGAGAAAAAGTTAAAGTGAATTGTAGTAACATACCAGGAAGCAACTAAATTTCCAATTTAGGGTCCTATGAAGCAGAGAATTTGAACAATTTCTCTGGCCACAAAGTCTTCCTGATTTTTCTTAAAGGATAGCACTTTGTATTAGAAATTATAAATTTAGCAGCTTCAAACAGAATTCATTTATTAGCTCATGTCTGTGTCGGTCAGAATTCTGGCATGGCATGGCTGGGGTTCCTGATCAGGATTTGACAAGGCTGAGAGCAAAGTGTCTAACCAGACTGAATTTTCCTTTCTCTTTTTTGGGAACAGATCCCCAAAAGCTAGTACAATAAACCCTGCAATGGGCTCTTACCCACATCCAGAGTTATCGTAAGTATCATATGGCAGGAAAACCTTATCAGCATCCCTGAGCTACAGATAGAAACCTTTAGATGAGGTATACTCACTTTGTTCTGCCAGTGGCTGTCTCTCTTGCTTCTTTTCCCCCTGGCTTGTTGTGGGCAACTTGTTTTTCCCTGGAAAGAACAAACGCACTGGCCTCAGGTGGTTGGTATGTTTAGAAAGATCCAAAGTCCTTCTCCTAGGTGCAGCTGCCTAGAACTCAGCTTCCCCACCCACATTTACTTCCTGTAATTGACAAGAAACCAATTAACCACAGTTCAATTGGGTAAGTGGAGAAGAAAAGATTTGCTTGGTGCCTTGGGAGAAACACACAGGAATTGATCAGGTCTCTTTTTTGGGGAACCAAAATAAGACACCCACTGTCTTGGTTTTAGAAAGAACTGCCAGGAATAAGAGAAGATGAGACTAAAGGCTGAAATAGATATGGCGGCTGTGTGTCTAGTTTAACCCTTCTCACACATCAAATGCTGTTCATGTCCCTTCTATGGCACCCCTGTCAGTTCTGAACACTTTCAAGAGTGAGAACTCAAAGTTCTCTTGTTAGAGAAAGGTAGTACTGTGAGTGGATTATCGTCCCTCTTCACCTAGAGAGAACTGAGTATCCCTGTAAGATTGTCTCTTTACACTGATCCCACCCAAAAGTATGCCCTGGGTAAGCATACTTTTGTGCATTCTTGTATTACTTAAGATCCCGGAAGAAAATAGAAGGCAGTGTTAACATGCTTAATTGAAGAAAGATTAGTGAAGGACCTATTTACAGAAATCTCAGCAGGTTCATGGGGACCAAAAGGTCTGTTGACACACTTGGGAACCAATAATAGAAGGAAGCCGTTTCCCTAAGACTTAAGGGACAAGGAGCACGGACCATGTTACTATAGCAGCAAGAGCTGTAGTCAAGGATGTGAGCTGCCTAATAGTGTTACAAGATTCCAGGGCAGGAGGAATAGGGAAACTGAAACAGGAAGGTTAAAATCAGGCCAAACAGTGTGGGCAATTTGCAGCCAGCTTGTAACTAGTAAGCCATGATCTTCCCCACCCAAGGAAACAGAGAAAATGGTTAAAAACAAACAAACAAACAAGACCCCAAAAAAACCTCCCTAATGAGAGAATGCAGAAAAGGAGGGAGAAAGGGGAAAGGAAAAAAGGCCATTTTACTCCCTAACCAGAGACGCCAGCAGTTTCAAGGCTGGGCAAGATAAAGTTGTCAGGTGCTTTGCATGAATTCTGGGAAGGCCACAACAAGGTAAAAAAGGGGACCTTGAGATTTAATCTGTACCAAAATATTCAGCAGAGGAATTTTGAAGCCTGTAGACAGAAGGGTATATAACACCTCAGATCCAACTTGCTCTTCAGATTAGCTGAGAGCCCATCTACACTTCATAAGCCAGATTTGTAGGTTTGCTTGCCTTGCTGTTGCTTTTTTCAATAAAGATGCATACTTTAATTGCTTTAGTAAATTGGCTTTTCACAACGCAGTCAAGGTCTCTCATATAAATTCATTTATATGAGAAGACAAGGATCCAGGTTGGGGACAGTCCTCTCCCACAGGCTCAGGGGGCTGTCCCATCTGGTAACACCTGTCTGGTGTGGGTGAGGGGTGCCTATAACAATAAGAGCTGAGGTCTTTAGACAGAGGACCTCAGCTACTGTGACCAGAAAACGAAGGGTGAACTCTGACTTCTTTCTCCTCCTGAAGTCCAATTTCATTGGCTAAACCACCAGAAGGATCAAACAAAGGTGTGTAGGTGAGTCTGTTCACAGAAGGTACAGAGTACAGGGTACAGAGCAGGGTAGGGAAGGGCGGTACTGGCTATGTTTTGCCTGCCTTACCTGATCTCCCCTCCATCCTTCTCCATGCTCTTGTGTCCCTGGGGACTAATATTTATATGGGTTTCATCAACGGGAACTCTTGCCCTATGGCTTCCAAGTGATTTCAAATAATAGGACACCCTATTAGAGGACTGGAGGAGAGAAAGGGCCTATAATTTATTTTCTTAGTTTCCTCCTTGTAGTGTTGTCAAGGTCCCTTGACCAAAGGTCGCCACTCATGTTAGCGATCCTCTCCATGTGACTTCCTCCTTCTGAGGTGCAGGGAACCAGTCTTTTCACTTAACTCTTCAGGCTTAGAGGATTATAATTTGCTTCTGCTCTTAACAACTTTGGGATATTATTCCATCACTTGGGATTTCTCTACATCCTGCCCACATTCGGAGGAAGCCTGTATAAAATGCCCCTCCAGGTACCCCATTTGAATGTTCCATTGCAGTCTTATCAGTTACCTGACTGCTCTAACAGCAGAAAATGGATCTGGATGGGCAAATCGGGACTTGTTTGCTTCCTTGGTCTCCCCCACACTGCCCCAAATGGAGGCAAATATGATATGTATGGCTATTTTTTATTTAAAGGGAAAACTTGGAGCCCTCCTCATGCAAATTAACACAGGGCTCCTAATAAATACCTGATTACTTGTCCTCCCCTGGAGAAGACTGGCTCATAGAAAGCTCAGGGCAATGGTGTATGACTTTTTTCCTGTTGAATGGATACAGTTTTCTACTTTGTGGATAAAAAGCAGTGCATATAATCTCCAACTCACCTTATAATTAAATTTTTATCATTGTTAGAGCAAGTTATTTTCCCTCTGTGAAAATCCTTGTGAATTGCGAGCTGGTTGTTGGGACTTCAATAGGATATTAGGATGTCAGTAGGGACTACAATCTTTTTTATTTAGAGCACTAGAGTTCCGATGCATGAAATTCGTGCAAGTGTAGGCCTTCCTTCCCCCGACTGCTGGCACCAGCTTCCCTCTGGCACCCAGGACCCAGGCTTCCCTCGCAGCCCCAGCTTTGTCCATAAGGTCATCTGGAAGGACGTCTGGTCTAATTAGCATATTATGTTTTTATTATTATAGATTATATCTGTAGGACCTGCATATTTTCCAAGAAAAGCACATTGAAGGGAACCAAAATGTATAGAGGTAAATCTGTTAATGTTCTGGAATTCTCAAATTTGAAAGCCTAGTTTCTTCTGGCCCCCAAATAAATGCAAACATTTCTAATTCTAATGTCTATTTCTAAGCCAGACTTGTGAAGGATGGAGAAGGAAACATTTTCTTCAGAAGGCTTCCTTTGAATTGGATATTTAAACATGGGGTTGATATTCCATCCTTGGAGGGTATCCTATCCTATATAATAAAAGCCTAATATGCAAATTGACTGAATGGCAGAGTGACTGATTGCTATGATGTGCACTGACCACCAGGGGGCAGATGCTCAATGCAGGAGCTGTCCCCAGGCCAACCAAGGCAGGTGCCACAGGGGCCCCCGGTCATCCCACAGATCGGCCCTGATTGCCAGCCATGCCTAGGGACTCTACCCGTGCATGAATTTCATGCACCAGGCCTCTAGTGAAAGAATAAAGCTTGTAAAGTCTCTCAGAGCAGTGCAGCTTTATTTTGATGGGTTTCAAGAAACTATTTAGCCCTTTTATGCAAATATAATGTCAAGGCTTTCCAAAACTCCTAAGAAGATAAACCTACTTATAATGGTCTGAGCCCAGAGCTTAATGAATAATTTTCATGGCCTTGTCCTATATCAAAGTTTACAGTGAGAAACTAAGATGGCGGCATAGATAAACACCGGGAAATTGCCACCTCCCACAACAATTGAAAAATACCGCAAAGGACAGAGCGGACATCATCCAGAACAACAGGAAGGCTGGCTGAGTGTAAATTCTACAACTAGAAGGAAAGAAAAGCACACTGAGAGCCAGAGGAGCTGCGGAGGTGAAGTGCAGAGGTACAGCAGGTCGCACGCACGTGTGGAAAGGGGGTGGCACCTGAGGACGCGGCTGTCTTTTTGAATCACAAGCTCCCGACTGCTCTGAACTCCGGTTCCGGGAAGTCTCTGGGGACCCAGGACTCATACAGGGAGAAGCTGGACTGTCGGGCAGCGGGCGAACTTGAGGGCGGCTTTCCCTCAGAGGTGCTTGCAGCAATTATCGGGTCACTGAGACGCGTGACTCCTTAGGGCTGGGCGGAGAATCAGTCATAGCTGCTTGCTCCGCCCTTTGATTCCCTGAGACCCCGCCTCACCCAGGCTGCGGCAGAGGCTTTTGCATGTGAATGTACCTAACTGCAGCGGAGCCAGGCAGACCCGGAACTTCCAAGAGAAGGCCCAAGGCCCCGAAGCGGCTTGCATTGCTTCACAGCTGAGCGTCTTCGTGGCTCCTGCTGTGTGGCCTCAGGCAGAGGCTGAATTAGCACCTCCTTAGATCCAGGAGCCACTGTACCCAGTGGTCAGAGGGGGACCATCCAGATTGCAACTCCTCAGATCCATAAGGGACACACTCAGGGAGCAGACTCGTGAGCACCAAAGCCCCATTGAAGCAAGTCTTGCCCCAGAAGGGTGTCTTCAGCACAGAAGTTCTCCCACTTTAGACACAGCTGATTCTCACAGCCAATTGGCCTGGAGGTCAATTCCTCCCAGTGATCCTACAACAACCAAGGCACCAAGAGTGCACCAAGAGTGTTCACCCCAGGTAACTGGGAGGCTGAGCCACTGGGCCCTACAGGACACCTGGCATGCAGGGCCACTCTATCAACACAGGGAAGCAGCCAAAATGTGGAGACAAAGAAACAGGTCACAAATGGCAGAAATGGAGGAAAGCAAACGACTGGATATAGAGTTCAAGGCCACGTTTATAAGGTTTTTCAAGAATTTTATGGAAACCGCCGATAAATTTAATGAATCCCTCAATAAGTATAGTGAGACCATGGAGGACATGAAAAAGGACCAACTAGAAATTAAGCATACACTGACTGAAATAAAGAATAATTTACAGAGATCCAACAGCAGACAAGAGGATCCCAAGAATCAAGTCAAAGATTTGAAATACAAAGAAACAAAATATAACCAACCGAAAAAGAAAAAAGAAAAGAGATTCCAAAAATATGAAGATAGTGTAAGGAACCTCTGGGACAACTTCAAGCGTACCAACATCAGAATTATAGGGGTACCAGAAGGAGAGAGAGGGCAAGATATTGAAAACCTTTTTGAAGAAATAATGACAGAAAACTTCCCCTACCTGGTGAAAGAAATGGACTTACAAGTCCAGGAAGCGCAGAGAACCCCAAACAAAAGGAATCCAAAGAGGACCACACCAAGACACATCATAATTAAAATGCCAAGAGCAAAAGATAAAGAGAGAATCTTAAAAGCAACAAGAGAAAGACAGTCAGTTACCTACAAGGGAGTACCCATACGACTGCCAGCTGATTTCTCAACAGAAACCATGCAGGCCAGAAGAGAGTGGCAAGAAATATTCAAAGTGATGAATAGCAAGAGCCTGCAACCAAGATTACTTTATCCAGCAAAGCTATCATTCAGAATAGAAGGTCAGAGAAAGAGCTTCACGGATAAGAAAAAGCTAAAGGAGTTCATCACCACCAAACCAGCATTATATGAAATGCTGAAAGGTATTCTTTAAGAAGAGGAAGAAGAAAAAGGAACTCTTACCATTTGCCACAGCATGGATGGAACTGGAGAGTGGATAAATACCACAGGATCTCACTCATTTGTGGAATATAATGAACAACATAAACTGATGAACAAGGACTGATCCAGAGATGGAGAGGCATTGATTGGACTGTCGGGCCTTGGAGGGAAGGTAGGGGAGGGGAGGGGTAAGGGGGAAAGATCAACCAAAGGACTTATATGCAAGCATATAGGCCTAACCAATGGACACGGACAACGGGGGGGAGTGAGGGCATGAGCGGGGGGGGGGGGGGGTAGAGGGTAACTTGGGGACAAGGACACATATGTAATATCTTAATCAATAAAAAATATATTAAAAAAAAAGAAAAAAAGTTTACAGCAATGTAGCTGCCACATATTTGGCTCTATTGGAGACTTCAAGTCCCAAGAGTGATTCACCATGTAAAATAATAGGAGAAAAGGCAATGACACTTATGTTTAATACAGACACCAATACAGCATAACCATATCAGTCTCTATTTGTAACTATCTCATGCAAACTGGTAACAGAACAGAGCTCAGGCACTTTTGACATAAAATCAATTATGAAATTGGAATGAACATGTGAAATACAGGAGTTCATTTACTTTTACTGAACTTTAAAAAGCAATAACAAAGATGTTTTAAAAAATGCTTCATATTATTGCCACCTATGTTCCTTAATCTTATGTGTCAATTGACTGGGCCACAGGGCGCCCAGATAGCTGGTTAAACATAATAGCTAGGTATTTACCTGAGGATGTTTCCAAGAGTGATAACCATTTGAATTGGAGAACTTAGTAAAGCAGATGGCCCTCCCTAATGTGGATGAACCTCATCCAATCCACTGAAGGCTTGAATAAAACAAAAAGGCAGAGGCAGGTTGAATGTTCTCTCTGTCTGACTGCTTGAGCTGGAACATTGTCCTTCTGCCCTCTGCACTACTGGCTCTCAAGCTTTCAGACTCAGACTGGAATTTACACGAACAATTCTATGGCTTTCATGTTTTCAAATTATACCAGCAGCTTTCCTATTTTGTGAGTCTGCAGCATGCAGAGACCAGACTGTGGGACTTCTTAACCTCAACTGTCAGGTGAGCCAACACCTTATAATAAATCTCTTTTATATAAATACTAGAGGCCCTATGCACGAAATTCATGCACTGGGGAGGGTGTCCCTCAGTCCAACCTATACCCTCTCCAATCGGGGACCCCTCAGGGGATGTCCGACTGCTGGTTTAGGCCCAATCCCTGTGGTATCGGGTCTAAACCAGCAGTTAGATATCCCTCTCACGATCCAGGACTGCTGGCTCTCAACTGCTTGCCTGTCTGCCTGCCTGATTGCCCCTAACTGATTCTACCTGCCAGCCTGATCACTCCCTAACCACTCCCCTGTCAGCCTGATTGATGCCTAACTTCTCCCCTGCTGGCCTGATCACCCCCATTGCCCTCCCCTGCTGGCCCGGTTGCCCCCAACTGCCCTCTCCTGCAGCCTGGTCCCCCCCAACTGCCCTCCCCTGCTTGCCTGGTCCCTCCCAACTGCCCTCCCCTGCTGGCCTGGTCACCCCCAACTGCCCTCATGCTGCTGGCCTGGTCCCTCCCAACTTCCCTCCCCTGCCGGCCTGGTCACCCCCAACTGCCCTCATGCTGCTGGCCTGGTCCCCCCAACTGCCCTCCCCTGCTGGCCTGGTACCCCCAACTGCCCTTCCCTGCTGGCCTGGTACCCCCCAACTGCTCTCCCCCAGCTGGCCTGGTCACCCCAACTGCCCTCCCCCTGCTGGCCTGGTACCCCCCAACTGCTCTCCCCCAGCTGGCCTGGTCACCCCAACTGCCCTCCCCCTGCTGGCCTGGTACCCCCCAACTGCTCTCCCCCTGCTGGCCTGGTCACCCCCAACTGCCCTCCCCTGCTGGCCTGGTCGCCCCCAACTGCCCTCTCCCTGCTGGCCTGGTCCCCCCCAAGTGCCCTCCTCTGTAGGCCTGATCTTCCCCAACTACCCTCCCCTGCTGGCCATCTTGTGGCGGCCATCTTTTGTCCACATGGGGGTGGCCATCTTGTGTATTGGAGTGATGGTCAATTTGCATATTACTCTTTTATTAGATAGGATATATATCTATATATCTATATATCTCTATATATCTATATCTATCTATATATCTATATATCTATATCTATATCTATATCTATATCTATATCTATATCTATATCTATATCTATATCTATATCTAATCTATCTATATCTATATATAATATGTTGTTGCTTTGAAGACCCCTGTACATACATTTTAATATTTTAAACACAATAATAAAAAAATCTCTATTGTGAATATTACCTATTGAAATTATATATTTGGGTTTCCCAGTTGTTTTTCAGTCTTACTCTGAGGGTATCTCCAGGGTTCTACCATACAACTTTGGCAAAGCCTCTTTTATAACCATTTCTTCTTCCAGCACATTCTGATACCCCATTGTTTTTTGAAGGTAATGGTACCCAAGATTACGTTAAGATCATCATGTGAACATATGTCTCAACAAATGGTGAGATCTCTCATGGTGCACACATTTTCTAGAATATTTTCACTTCCCCTTCCTATATCATAACAAAGGTATTGATATTATATTTGCCTTGGTTAATTATGAAAATATTCATTTTCTCTACTTCCACATTCTGTAATTGACCTTGATGTGCCTACACAGGTTAATATTTTAGTCTTCTTTCTTCTATATTAGACTAATAAGTCTACTCCTTTATAACTTTATTCAGTTATTTGTTCATTACAGTAGTAATTATTATTCATACCTCTGCTCTTTTTTTCATAGATGCCTTCTTTTTCTGACTTAAACATAAGTGGCATTGCCTTTTAGGTGTAGAGTTATATTGTTTGAGATTTTTTCTTGCTTCTTGAGGTAGGCTTGTAATGCTATGAACTTACCTCTCAGGACTCCTTTTGTGGTGCCCCATAGATTTTTGGGTTGGTCTGTGTATATTTTCATTTGTTTCCAGGTAATTTTTTATTTATTCCTTGATCTCATTGTTAACCAATTCATTGTTCATAACATGCTATTAAGCTTCCATGTGTTTGAATGTTTTCCAGTTTTTTTTTATTGTAGTTAAATTCTAGTTTCATGAATTTGTTAAGACTTATTTTTGTGTACTAAAATGTGGTCTATCTTTGAGAATGTTCCAGGTGCACTTGAGAAGAATATATAGTCTGCTGCTTTCGAATGAATTTTCTTTAAATATCATTTAAATCCATCCAATTGAATATGTCATTTAAGGTGGCTGTTGCCTTTTTTATTTTTTGTCTGGAAGATTATCCATTGATGATAGTGGAGTGTTAAAATGCTCTACTATGACTGTATTGCTGTCAATATCTCCATTACAGTCCATCAAGACTTTATTTATATATTTAGAGACTCCTATATTGGGTGCATATATGTTTACAAGGGTTATATACTCTTGTTTGATTGATCCCTTTAGTATTATGTATGACCTTCTTTGTCTTTTATAGCCTTTGTTTTGAAGTCAATTTTGTCTAAGTATTGCTACCCTAGCTTTTTTCATGGGATATTATTTTCTTTACCTTCACTTTCAGCCTGTGTGTATCTTTTGTTCTGAGCTATGTCTCTTGTGGACAACACATATATGAGTCATGTTTTTTTATACATTCAGCTGTCCTATATCTTTTGATTGAAGCATTTAATTCATTTACATTTATGGCGATTATTCGTAACTACTTATTTATTACTTTTTTTTTTTTCGTTATACCTATGTTCCTCTCTCCTTCTCAAAGCAGTACCTTCAACATTTCTTGCAATACTAGTTTGGTGGTAATGAACTCCTTTACCAAGTAGCTTTTATTTTTTTTCGTCTGGGAATGTCTTTATTTCACCCTCAATTTTTTTTTAAAAAAAAATTAAATCTTTATTGTAGAAAGTATTACATATGTCCCCCTTTACTCCTATTGATCTCTTCTTGCTCACCCCCATCCCCCGCCCTAGGCCTTCACCATCCTGTTGTCTGTGTCCATGGGTTATGCATATATGCATTCAGATTTTTTTGTTAATTTCTTCCTACCCACCCCCTACCTCCACCTTCCCTCTGAAATTCCACAATCTGTTCCATGCTTCTATATCTCTGGATCTATTTTGTTCATCAGTTTATTTTATTCATTAGATTCCACATGTGAGTGAGATCACATGATACTTGTCTTTTTCTGACTGGCTTATTTTGCTTAGCTTAATACTTTCCAGATTCCTCCATGCTTTCTCAAAGGGCAAGAGATCCTTCCTTTTTTACTGCTGCATAGTATTCCATGGTATAAATGTACTACAACATTTTATCTACTCATTTACTGATGGGCACTTGGGCTTTTTCCAGATCTTAGCTATTGTAAATTGTGTTGCTATGAACATAGGGTTGCGTACATTCTTTCTGATTGGTGTTTCAGATTTCTTAGAATATATTCTTAGAAGTGGGATCACTGGGTCAAATGGAAGTTCCATATTTAATTTTTTGAGGAAACTCATACTGTTTTCCATAATGGCTGCACCGGTCTGCATTCCCACCAGCAGCCTACTAGGGTTCTCTTTTTTCCACATCCTCTCCAGCCTTTGTTATATGTTGATTTGTTGATGGTAGCCATTCTGACAGGTGTGAGGTGATGCCTCATTTTCATTTTAATTTGAATCTCCCTGATAATCAGTGAATTGGAGCATTTTTTCATGTGTCTCTTGACCATCTATATGTTCACTTTGAAGAAGTGTCTATTTTGGTTCTTTGCCCATTTTTTAATTGGATTGTTTACCTTCTTTCTTTAAGTTGTATGAGTTATTTATATATTTTGGATTTTAAACCTTTATCAGATGTATCATTGCCAAATATATTCTCCCTTAGAGTGGACTCCCTTTTCATTTTGTTGATGTCTTCCTTTGCTCTGCAGAAGGTTTTTATTTTTATATAGTCCCATTTGTTTATTTTCTTCTTAGTTTCCTTTGCCCTTGGATATGTATCCATAAACATATTGCTACAAGAGATGTCTGAGATTTTTCTGCCTATGGTTTCACAATTTACATTTAAGTATTTTATCCTTTTTGAGTTTATGCTTATGTATTGTGTAAGTTGGTAGTCTTCCACTTGTTTATATCTTCCTCTATCTCTTTCCAATGTCCTGTAGTTTTTTGAGTACAAGTCTTTTACATCCCTAGTTAAATTTATTCCTAAGTATCTTATTTTTTGTTGCAATGGTAAATAGGATTGTTTGTTTAGTTTCTCCTTCTGAGAATTCATTATTGGCATATAAAAATGCCATTGATTTGTGGATGTTAATTTTGTATCCAGCTACATTGCTGAATTCCTTTATTAAATCTAGTAGTTTTTTTGGTGGAGTCTTTAGGGTTTTCTATGTACAATATCATGTCATCTGTGAATAATTATAGTTTTATTTCTTCCTTTCCAATTTCGATGACTTTTATTTCTTCTTCTTCTCTGATTTCTATGGCTAGCACTTCCAGTTCTATGTTGAATAAGAGTGGTGAAAGTGGACATCCCTGTCTTGTCCCTATTCTAAGGGGAGATGGTTTTAGTTTTTTGCCCTTGAGTGTGATGTTTGCTGTAAGTTTGTCATATATAGCCTTTACCATGTTGAGATATGATCCCTCTATTCTCACTTTGCTGAGAGTTTTTATTAAAAAAAAAAAGGATGTTGGATTTTGTCAAATGCTTTTTTTTTTGCATCTGTTGATGTGATTGTTTGATTTTTGTCTTTTAATTTATATGATGTATCATACTTATTGATTTGTGAATATTGTATGAGCCTTGCATCCCTAGAATAAATCCCACTTGGTTATGGTGTCAGATCTTTTCCATATATTGCTGGAAACCATTTGCTAATATTTTTTTTTGAGGATTTTAACATCTATGTTCATCAGGGATATTGGCCTGTAGTTCTCTTTCTTTGTAGTGTCTTTATCTGTTTTTGGAATTTGGATAATGCTGGCCTCATAAAAAGAGCGTGGAAGTATTCCTTTATCTTGTATTTTTTGGAATAGTTTGAAGAGGATAAGTGTTAGTTGTTTTTTGAAGGTTTGGTAAAAGTCCCCTGTGAGGCCATCCACACCAGGGCTTTTGTTTTATGGGAGTTTTGGTTTTATTTCTGCATGTATTTCATCAGTTGCTATTGGCCTATTCATGTTTTCTGATTCTTCCTGATTCAGTTTTGGAAGATTGTATTTTTTTAGGAATTTGTCCATTTCCTCCACATTGTCCAGCTTGTTGGCATATCGTTGTTCATATTTTCTTTTAATCCTTTGAATTTCTGTGGTGTCAGTTGTTACTGAACCACTGTCATTTCTGATTTTACTTATTTTGGTCCACTCTATTTCTTCATGATTTCTTTTTTTTTTTTTTTAAACAAATTCACATTTTATTTACGTCGAAATAAACTGTACAAAATTGACTTTCTTCACCAAAAATAACAGCAATATTTTCTGTATTATCCCTAGATAAACTACAAAACACATTTTTGTAAGTTGTCTAGGTTTTGCTTATAAATCAAGACGAGGCAGTAGATATTATCATGGAAAAAGACAGAATAAAACAGACCAATCTGTTGTCAGTATCCATAGCCTCTGATCCTGTCTTGACCATGAAACAGAAGTGTTCGACATGTACTTGCTAGAAAGCTTATGAAGATATAGGCTCAACAAAGGAATGTAAACAGCAACACCCAGATGTGGAACAATGGCAGGTTCTTCCTTCAATGTTTAACAGCAACTTGTTTAAGATTATCGAATAAAGACAAAATCTACACTGAAATCCTTGTTTGGCAAGCTCACGTTTCTTCCACTATCTGGTAATTTAACTGTTCATTAAAGATTTTTAATAGTAAACTTAAAACTCCTGCTATTGAAAAGTTAGTCATGAACTTCATTGTAAAATTTTATGAAACATATTCCTCTCATGCCTTCTCAAAATTTATTTCTTCAAAGAACTGGAACTCAATACCCAACAACAGGGTCCAAAGTGATAATAAATGTTATGTCTAACTTGACTTAACTAAAACAATTCCAAAGTGCCATTAGCAGAGACCACGCAGAAGTGCAGCGTGGCACTTTCAATGCTACCCTCTGGAAGAACAGTTAGTTCTCCAAAGCATGAGAGTTCAAATGGGCCATTTAACCAGTCAGATTATCAATGGCTAATGTACTCAAGATATTCAGTGATTAAGTGGCCTACATATATCTTATAGCTTTTCTATATTTTCAAATTTCTTAAGATTTTTTTCAATATCAAATATAAGAGAAAACCCATTTTAAAAGTCTCTCAGGTATTTTCGATAGTTTCGGAATTATCTGTAGGAAGCTCTGACTTAGTTGTATAGAGTTTGATATATGTGTCCACCATTAAATCCAAATCATGTTTTATATCAAAATTTATATTAAGCAAAGCTAAGTTACTTGACCTTTGGTCTGTCAAAGTGTTCCTCAGGTATGCTTTGAGATGCTTTCGCCCATTTTCATAGCATTCATTCTCAACCTCCATCACAGGAAGAATACATAGGACCTTCAACAATGCATAAACATTAGGAAAAAACTTGATGTCTGGCAGGTGGAGGGCTTCATAAATGGTGGATGGAAGCGCTATATCTTTTCCTCTGTGTTTCCACTTGATTCTCCAACAATGCAGCTCAGCTGAGAGTGTATCAGGATTGGGTAAGTCGCTTCTGTACATGTCAGCATGGTGCTCCTCCGATGTATTGAATTTGAGCTGTCCCATGACAGAGGGGACCAGAGATAAGCATTTAAGAGCTTTGAGGTGCTGTTCTGAGAATATATCTTTCAGTTCCTGAATAATGTGTTCCACTGTTGGAACACTTAGAACTTCTTTATAGTAACTCTCAGAGGTCAGCTGAGATTCCAGGTTCCCTTGCTGAGCTCTGCGGAATTTCCCATGGAGCTTCATATGAATATCAAGTTTGGTTGCCAAATTGGTGGCTTCCTCAAACCAAAATTCATGATAAGCTTCAATATTTTCCATCACTTCATTTAGCGAATGCAGCACCGCAGTCAAGCTACTGGCTGCAAAGAAGACATCAGAGGTCTGACCCTGGAGATTTTTCCCAAAGGCTCTTGTAAAAGATAGAACATTTTTAAGAATGACAATGGTAACGACGAAATCAAAATCTGTTACTGCACTACAGAGTACAAATGCTGGGCCCGCTATACAGTTATTCCATCTAATATTTGTATCATTATTTATACCATCTAAACATAAAACAAGTGCTTGTAGGAAGTCCACTAAAATTTCAAAAGCATCATGCCTGCCTGTCCACTGAGAATGGCAAATTTCCTTCAGTTCTTTACCCCTTTCTTCATTGTTCTGAAAGAGGACAGAAATTACATTGTCAAGCTCTAAAAGCGGTTGTGGTGATTAATGGAAAAAAGAACAGACTTCCTCAATTGTTCCTAATGCAACCGACACTTTCATAACAGGCACCGATTTTGCCAACCACATATTTAAGGCACAGGAAGAGCAGAGTGTGTAGACAGCTTGGGGATATTTCTCCAAAAGTCTAGAAGCAACAACTTTCATTTTGGAAGAAAATACACTGGACACAATGTAAGCCTGGCCACGACAATATTCCATGTTTAATCCCCACTTCTCAGTTATCGTACTGTGAAATTTCATAGCCAAAATTTCGGCATCAGCTTCATAAGGCAGGAAACCCACAAATTCCTCTCGCAGGTTATGAGCTTCGTCAACAAACTTCACCACATGGGCAGGTGCTCTTCCCCTGCTATGTCCACTACGTCATCAGTGATAATCGAAAAGAAGTGAGAGTCTCTCACTTCCCTGAGCGTTTCTTCCCGAATGCAGCTCTCACAGATCTCCAGCATCTGTTTCTGCTGTGCTTTTGAACAGAACAGTGTATTGACTGCTGTTGTCTCAAAGCGCTTTCTCAGAACCTCTTCACCAGAATTTATCCAGCACTCCAACAGTGCCTGAAAGTTATCAGAAGTAAAGAGACTTTCTGGGATTTCATCAGCTTCATGTCCATCTAGAGGTATGTTTTGTTTTCCCATAAGAATCAAAATTTCAAATAAAGATTTTAAGTATTCTTTGTTTTCCTTCTCCTCAAGGGTTAAAGGTGAAATGTCTTCATCCTGTTCTTCACCCTCTTCTGTATTGGAGTTCTGAGCATTGGTGTTGTTGATCTCTTTATGTTTTTGTTCCTGTTCAGAAGTTTCGTCAATTTTTTTCTGTTTCAGTGTCCTGATTTCATCTTCACTCAATTCTTTTATTCGTTTTCTGTGTCTACTATGTGGATTGTTCAAATGACTGGTAAGATCAAATATTGTTGGTATTGCATTATCTCGAAGAACTGTCCTATAAGGACTCTCCCAATGACTTCACAAGTATCTGCTTCAAATAATTTTGAGAAATAAATAACCCAATCATTCTTTAGTTTTCTGGTGCCTCTGCAAAATGTATAGTTCTACAGATCAGAGAGGTCTCAAAGTGTTTGGCACATAATCGATAATGTTTATTTAGTTGATCAGGTGTTTTATCTTCTAAGTCTGCTCTCCTACAATTTTCCACCCACTTATGGCATTGTATATATAAAGCTCTCACTGTTGCCAATTGCATGTGTGTTTCCATCTGTCATTGTCGCACATCTGTCATTGTCGATTGTGAATTTGGTTGACACTTCTGGCCAGATCCCTTGGGAACCTGAAGAAGGCCAGATCCAACTGCGTGCTCTTCCGCGTGCAGTTGGGGGCCCCACAGAAGTTTGGCATTGTTGCCCGCCTGCAGGCTGCCCGGCGCTCCCCTCCCCGCCTCCTCAGGGCAGCCCGCCTGCCTGTTGGGGCCAGGAGGGGGCCAGGGCGAGGGGCAGGAGGGGCGCCATGGTCTGAGGCCGAGCTGGGGACGCGGCCAGGAGGATTTACCACCACTACTGCCGCTGGTGCACCTCCTGCCCACCCGGGATGCTCCTTCATGATTTCTTGATGACTATGGCTAATGGTTCATCAATCTTGTTTATCTTTTCAAGGAACCAGCTCTTGGTTTCATTAATTTTTCCTTTCTTTCTTTTTTTATTTTTATTTTTAGCCTCTATGTCATTTATTTTTGCTTTAATCTTTATTATTTTCTTCCTTCTACTTACTTTGGGCTTTTCTTGTTGTTCTTTTTCTAACTCTTTAAGTTCTAAGGTTAAGTAGTTTATTATTAATTTTTCTTGCTTTTTGAGGTAGGCCTGTAGTGCTATGAACTTCCCTCTCAGGATGCTTTCACTGTGTCCCAAAGATTTTTGGTGGTTGTGTGTTCATTTTCATTTGTTTCCAGAACATTTTTAATTTTTTTTCTGGATCTCATTGGTAACCCATTTATTGTTTAATAACATGATATTTAGCCTCCAGGTGTTTGAATGTTTTTGAGTGTTTTTAATGTAGTTTTACTGAAATTTATAATTTCATTCTGTGACCTGAGAAGATGCTTGATATGATTTAAATCTTCTTGACTTGTAGAGACCTGTTTTGTGTCCAGTTCAGCTTCAATTTTAAATGATAGCCTTGGTGGGTATTCCTACTCCTCTCTTAGGAAGAGATATCCTAGTTCATCTGGGAGCTACTGTTCCAGAGCAGGTCCTATGCCTCTCCCTAGTGGAGACTGAAATTAACCCTGACGTTTGGGCCACGCAGGGTAAGATAGGACAATCCATACCGCCACCCCAGTCCAGGTCCATCTCAAGGATTCAGCCTCATACCCACATCAGAGGCAATATCTTCTCAAGCTTGAGACTCAAGAAGGATTCATGGTTATAATAGACAATCTAACAACATGTAACAGCCCTTGAAATACTCCCATATTAGGAGTGTGAAAACCTAATGGTGAATGGAGGTTAGTTCAGGATTTACTGGTTCTCTGCACTGATGGCAGCTCTTATGTTGAGCAAGGAGCCACAAAAGAAGGTTATGCAGTTGTTTCTTTTCTTTTTTAAAAATATATTTTATTGATTTTTTACAGAGAGGAAGGGAGAGGGATAGAGAGTTAGAAACATCGATGAAAGAGAAACATCGATCAGCTGCCTTCTGCACACCCCACACTGGGGATGTGCCCACAACCAAGGTACATGCCCTTGATCAGAATCGAACCTGGGACCCTCAAGTCTGCAGGCTGATGCTCTAGCCACTGAGCCAAACCGGTTAGAGCTGCAGTTGTTTCTTTAAATGACACTATTGAGAGCCAGCCACTTTCTCCGGGAACTAGTGCACAACTGGCAGAATTAACTGCTCTCACCAGAGCTTTGGAGCTAAGCCAGGGAAAACGAGTTAACATCTATACTGATTCCAAATATGCCTTCCTAGTTTTACATGCCCATACAGCCATCTGGAAGGAGAGGAGTTACTTAACTGCTAATGGGTCCCTAATTAAATATCATAAGGAAATTGACTGCCTCCTATTGGTCATCTTTCAGCCCACAGAGGTTGTAGTCATACATTGCAAGGGGCATCAAAATGGAACAGATGAAATAACAGAGGGAAGTCATCGAGCAGATATTGCAACCAAGGCTGCTACCTGAGAGCCTTGGAAATCTACAGAAGCCCTTCTAGTCTAGGAAGACTCCCTGTGGGACATTAAGCCCTAATATACACCGAAGGAAAAGGAATGGGCTGACTCCCGAGGATATACTCCCCTTTCCACTGGATGGATACAGATAGAGGGGGATAAGCTCCTCCTTCCTAAAGCCAATCAGTGGAAAGTTACACCAGGCATTTCATCTAGGGGATGAAAAGACTTATCAAATAATTCAGCAATTATTTACAGGAAAGGGTCTCCTGAAGACTACCCAACAAGTAGTCAGGTCTTGTGAGGTCTGCCAAAGGAACAATCCTACCAACCAAGAATTAGTATTACTTGGTCTTCAAGGAACTGGAGGGTCCCCAGGGGAAAACTGGCAGATAAACTTTACCCACATGCCTAAAGATAAAGAGTTTCTGTGCCTCATCGTGTGGATAGACACCTTCACTAACTGGGTAGAGGCCTTCCCCTGTAAGACTAAGAAGGCACAAGAGGTAGTCAGAACTCTAACTTCAGAAATTATTCCCTGCTTTGGATTACCACACTCTCTCTAGAGCGATAATGGCCCTTCATACAGGGCCCAGGCTACTCAAGGGGTCTCAAAGGCCAGAAGAAACTAGGCTTTCAAATTTGAGAATTCTAGAACATTAATAGATTTACCTCTATAAATCTTGGTTCCCTTAAATGTTCTTTTCTTGGAAAATATGCAGGTCCTACAGAAACAGCGCTTTGAATAAAAAAAGATTGCAGTCCCTACTGACATCCTAGAATCGTCATGAATTCCCCACGTCCAGCTCTCAATTCACAAGAGGGAAAATAATTCTCTAACACTGAAAACATTAATTATAAGGCAATTTGGAGATTATATGCACTACTTTTAATCCATAGAGAAAGTATATAAATATACTCATTCAATAGAAAAGAAGTCATAGTCACACCATTGCCCTGAGCTTTCTATGAGCCACGTCTTCTCCAGGGGAGGACAAGTTGTCATGTATTTATTGGGAGCCCTGTGTTTATTTGCATAAGTATGTTACAGGCATCTCTCACAGACACCAGAGAAGTGTTATCAGACAGATCCCTGAGTCAGAGGGAGTGGGCTGTACCCACCTATACTACATGTTATTCTTGTCATGCCAAAGTGGAGGGAGGAATTTGCCAAATCAAATACTCATTTGGTTTGCTTCAGTTTTCTACCCTCGAGCACAGGCCTAATGTGTCTTTCTAATTTTTGTTATGCTGCAACCCCTAAACCCTGGTGGCAAAATTGAAAAAGAAATTCCCAAAGGGACTGAATTTACTGTGATCAGTTGAAAGGAATCAAGGACAACCATGCAGCCAAGACAACCATTGAATTCCAACCATGGTAGCAATTCAATTCAAGTCACAGCACCAAATGTTACAGGCAGCCCAGAGACCCCAAAAAAGGTGTCATCAAACAGTCCCCTGAGTCAGAGGGAGTGGACTGTCCCACCTTGATTCTTGTCTTTCTTGTATAAATTGAAGCATAGGCACTCCATCTTGCTACTGTAATCTCTATTCTGTAAAAAATCTGCTGTTTGAGATTTTAACCCTGCTATTTTGGCTTCTGTAAATGTTTGCTTGCTTGAATAATAGGGAAAATAAGTTCAACTATTTGACCTTGCAAGCCACTCTGTTGCCGCTTCTAGATACTCCCATGCCAGGTATTTATTAATTATCTGAAATGTACTGTGCTCAAGGTTACAAGCTGTCTGCAAAAATAACCTACTTAGAGCTCTTTGTAAAGTCTGCAAAAGGTCTGGAAAAAACCCTTATTTGGGAGACAAGGGGACTGTGAGAGATATAAAGGTAAAACTTCCTCCATGCTGTCTTGCTCAGATTTGGGATATTTCTCCTTTGAGACTGCTAGCATAATGAAGACTCCTAATTACTACTTAATTTGGCTTATTAAGGTGTCTTATGTCAGCTTGCTGATTTACAATATAACAAAATGAATGCAAATGAGAGACCCTGATTGCATTGTGATAAAGCCAATTTATTAAAAAAGTAAAGCATGGCTCAGCTGGTGTGGCTCAGTGGTTGAGCATCGACTCATTAATTAGGAGGTCACAGTTCATTTCCTGGTCAGGGCACATGTCCAGATTTCAGGCTCAATCCCCAATAGGGGCTGTGCAGGAGGCAGATGATCAGTGATTCTCTCTCATCATTGATGTCTCTATCTCTCTCTCCCTCTCCTTTCCTCTCTGAAACCAATGAAAAAATATATTTTTTAAAAATAATAAATAAATAAATTCTTATTTGAAAAATTAAAGCATGCACATTTATTTAAAGAAGCAAGGCAAGAAATACATTTGTGTTATGAAGTGCAGATAAGCTCTCAGCTAATTTTAAGCACCAATTGGGTGGGGGTTTGAGACATTATATATCCTCCTGTCTATAGGTTACAAAATTTTTCTGCTGAATATTTTGGTACAGATTAATTCTCAAGGTCCCTTTTTACTTTGTTGTGGCCTTCCCATAATTTACGAGAAGCACCTGGCAATTTTATCTTGCCAAACTTTGAGGTTGCTGGCTTTTCTAGGGGATAAAAATAAAAACTAAATACTTCCCTTTTTTCCTTTTCCCTTACCCAAAGTGGCTGATTAGTGGTTGACAAAAGTTTCCCTCTTCTCTCCCCATTTCCTCTATTTTCTAGGTGGAAAGTCATACAACCATTAGCTCTCAAGCATGCTTAGTTTGGGGAGATAATGGCTTATTATTTATAAGGTGGCTGCAAATTGACCATACTATTTGGACTTGTTTTAACTTTCTTGGAATGTTCCTAGCTTTTCATTGCCCTTCATTGGCCTCCAAGTTCTTCCTTTAAATAAAAAATAGCCATAGATATCATGTTTTTCTTTATCTGGGGCGGGGGAGAAGGGGTGTGGGGAAGACCAAGGAGGAAAAAAAGTCCCCACTTGCTCATCCAGATCCATTTTCTGCTGTTAGAACAGTTAGGTAACTGGTAAGACTGCAGTGGAACATTCAAATGGGATAATTGGAGGGACATTTCATACAGGAGCTTCCTCCAAATTATGGGCAGGGTGTAGAGAAATCCCAAATGATAGGATAATACTGTAGCAGAGAATAAAAACCTTATATATTCTGACGAACCGTGAGACTGAATTAGAATGAAATTTACTAAAAAACTAGTAAAAGAACTCACATACTGATAGTTTCCTTATAAGCATATTGCTGTTGCATTCAGTTCATGCCTGACCAAGGAACAACCCTGACCACAGGAATTTGGGCAAGTGACCAGCAAAATCGCTGCCAGAAATCTTGCCTGAATGTCCTTTTACCAGACACCAGCAGTAAAACTGCAGATGGAGCAATGAAACTGAAAGGTGAACATGGCTGATTAGCATGTGATGAGCAGGCAGGCTAAATAGCCATCTCAGACAGTGATTAAAAATATTAAATTTATTTAAGGGAACAGGATGGGGGATGAGATATCCAAGGGGAAAGGCTGCACAGCACC
Organism: Myotis myotis; assembly: GCF_014108235.1. Classification (NCBI taxonomy): domain Eukaryota; kingdom Metazoa; phylum Chordata; class Mammalia; order Chiroptera; family Vespertilionidae; genus Myotis; species Myotis myotis. The sequence continues at coordinate 63,109,393 of NW_023416314.1, forward strand.
ATGCCAAGGGGACATTGGGCCAATGATGGCAGGACCCAGGAGCTGGAATTTCATCCTTAGATGCAATCACTGGCAGGAAGCTTTTGTCTTCAGTGGTTTTGGGGACTGAGGTGAGCTCGGAATGTGGATGGAATGTAAGTGAGCAATCAGATATCTTCAGGATAGTTTCAATTCCTGGTGTCCAGCAAGGTTTCCCTGGTCTTTTGTTCTGTGGTGGGAAGCTTACAAGTAGCCGTTAAGGATTGTTGCGGTACAGTCCTAACATTTCCCTCCTCTTTCTATTTGTTAATAATTATTCTTAACTAGTGGCCCAGTGCACAGATTCCTGCACAGTGAAAGGAAATTAATTAGAAGGTGGATGGTGAGGTGGGACTGGGTGAGAGATGGGCCAGACACACCCTGAAGCCAACCTCCCATGGTTCCTCCCTGGACAGCTGCACTTGGGGCGGCGCTGAAGCTTGAAGGGCATCTGGGAAGTGAGTGGGGTCCCTCTGGCAGGTGGGGTCTTTCGGCTTGGCCTGCAGGGATCGAGCTGAAACTGGTCCCAGAGTGTGAGAGTTGCTGTAGCTGGGCAACTTCTGAGTTGAGCATCTGTCCCCTGGTGGTCAGTAGGCACCATACCTACCGGCTGGTCGCTTAGCCTTTTATATGTATAGATTAGAGGCCCAGTGCACAAAATTTGTTCATGGGGGTGGAGGGGGTTCCCTCAGTCCAGCCTGCACCCTCTTCAATCTGGGACCTCTTGGGGAATGTCCAACTGCCGGTTTAGGCCTGATCTCAGACTGCTGGCTCCTAATCGCTCACCGGCCTGCCTGACTGGTCACCCCTAACTGCCCCCACTGCCAGCCTGATCGCCCCAACTGCCCCCCACCCTGGTTGCCCCACGCAGCCTGCTTGTTCAGTCTTTTGGTCATCCCTCACTAACTCCCCTGCCAGCCTGGTTGTAGGCAACTATCTTGAGAGGGCATGAGGGTCAATTTGCATATTACCTCTTTATTATATAGGATGGGGACAAATGTGTCTATCTCTGTCAGTTGTCCTAATAACAAAGCATCCCAGTGCTGTTGGCAGGGATATATAAATAAACAGTTACCTCACGTATTAGAAACTTAGCAGCTGACAGCTTAGTATGTCCATTACTCTAAGGGAGGGTGAAATGATCAGAATAGTTTATATTGTAACTAGAGGCCCAGTGCATGAAATTCCTGCATGGGTAGGGTCCCTATGCCTGGCCAGCAATCAGGAAGACCTATCGAGGCCTTCCAGATGCCAGCTGGGGCCTCCCTTCCCCAGCTGCCGGCCGGCTGCCAGCTGGGGCCTTCCTTCATTCCGCACCACCCCCTGATGATCAGTATACGTCGTAATGAGTGATCAAACTCCCGGTCTCCCAGTCGAACTCCCAAGGGGACACTTTGCATATTAGCCTTTTATGTACTAGTATATAGATTATTAGATACTGAAAGAATAGCTAGAACACCTGGTAAAAGTCAGACATTCACCACAGGAAGCTATTGCAGCAGCCAGAGAAAATATCTCTGCATCTTCTCCTGAACAGTGGGTTCTAAAACATAAAAATCCTTAGATGTGACTTTAACCCCAAAATGAATAGAATGAGTATAAATATGTATATTAGTAGTAGATGTTCCAACTCCTACTAGGCAAGATGTAAAGGTCTGTTCTACATAGGTTCCTCCTGAAAGACAAAAGTATACCCAAGGCTGAGGAAACCTGTTGAGTGATTAGGTAGGTAAAAGCTGACCTTGACACAGCCATGGTGTCATTTATCTCATTTTGCTGCTTTTCTGGGCCTGAAGCTGAAATACAACTGAGGCCTAGATGGTACCTTTAGGGAGGAAAGGGTCAGGGGGTTTAAACTACCTGATCAGTGACATGAAAGATCCAGAGTCCAGGCCAAATGACAAGTGATATGCTAGGGTAGGAAAGGTTAACCTGGGGGTGAAATTCAGTTTTGTTCTTTGCTAGGTGTAGGGCGCGACTATAGGGTTTTAAGCCTGGGACTGACCTGTTGGCAAAGCCACAAACAAGTCCCAGCTTAGAGGGCATAGTCCCCTTAGCATAAGTAGGGTTTACCTTATGATGCTCCCTAGATCTTATCTGGGTAGCTAATGGGCTGTGGAAGGTGCAGCAAGTGCTGCCAAAACAAGTGAAACTCACAAGAACATTGTAACTATGGTGACCACTACCTTGTTTACCTCTGGCTATAAAATAAAGGCTCCGCTTGCCTCTGGATCTCTCTCTGTGGCCTCAGCCAGGCACAGGAAGATCCATCTAACCTAGACCCAGCTTATTCTCTTTGTCTGTCTTTTCTTCATCCATTCGCCGCCCTCACTCAGGCCTTCGAACCCTTGGCTGAGCTGGCTCGGCACAGCTAGGCATCTGGAGCTTTCTGTCCTGGTGAGTTTCAGTACCTGGCCCATCCTCATTGTTCTGGGGGGTCTCAGGGTTTACATCCCCCTCCCACCAAGGATTTTTGGCACTGAATTTTTTTTCAGAGAAGAAGCGGTGTCATATCTCTTCTATAACTGCTTTCTGCTGAAAAGGAATGGTGTTTCCCTTCAGAGCTAAAAATCCTTGCTCTCTGTAAGAGGGACTATGCAACCTGGGCACAGAAAGATGTTGTGATGGTGTCTAGGGTGGTATTTCCTGAGTATAAGTGAAATGAGTTAATGCAGAATTAGGTAGTTAGAGTAAGGGATGGAAGAAGGAGGAATGGTGGAGCTAGCTGAAACTTACAAAGAATGTATTTTGCAGGAAATAGGATGTTTTTCGTAGAAGTAAAAGAGAACAATGTTGCAGGAAGGCCAGGAACCAATCAGAGAGCAGACAGATAGACATAGAGCAGGCCTTTAGCAGATATAAGGGGAAGAACAGAATGTTTCTACAACAACCCATTTGAATCTCCCTCCCAAGGGAGCACCCTGTGTTTGTTTGCAATAAATTCCTGCCTTATTTGAACACCTGTGGTTTATGACTTTATTCTTTGATTCTGTGAGACAAGACCCCAGGGAAAATGTCTGCTCTCCAGTTCCTGTATCACAAGTAGGACTTATAACCTGGTGGAGAGAAACTGTGGGACAAAAGCTAGAATGACAAGAATAGTAATAAATGGTATGGTGGAAAGAAAAAGCTCTGGTTGCTAATTCCAAGTCAAAGAATGAGAGAAAAATGAAACATTAGTTTGGAGGGTTATAGCCAAATATTTAAGGAAAAAACATAAAAAACCACTTCAGGATTTAGTTTAATTTAGCTCGTGTGAAAAATAAACTTTGAAGATCATGAACTGGAGTCTCACATTTACAACTGTATATATGGAGCCTATTGAAATATAATTTTCCCCCTAAAGTCACCCTCATTTTTATTAAAGAGCCAAACTAAGAGAAATTCATTTACTGTATTGTCTAGTTACAATTTGGCCTGATTATTTGCATGAACACAATAAGAATACCAATTGATTATGCAGGCTTTTAAAAACCTGATTTGCTGGAACCTCATGATTGATTGAACTTTAATTAGCTTCTCAGAGCAAAGAACTGAGCCACCTAGTTGATATGAGGTTTTCCTGCAATTGCTATAGACTTGGGTGAATTTCTTAAATTCTTGAGGTCCCCAATGATGTCTTGAGGTTCTCTCCTTTCCATCTTCCAGGAAAGCAACCTTTGTTCCTAACCTGTAAAAACTGCCATGAACCATGTGATTAAGCAAAATACCAGGCTTTTTCTTGCAAGTGGCTTTTGATTGGCTTCAAACAGTTTTGAGAATACTTTCTGGTGGTGCTCAGAGTCCAGGCACATCATTTTCAGACATGACATTCCAGTCAAAGTCTTGGTTAGTAAAACCACAATTGGAAACTGGTCTCATTGAACACATGCAAAGAAATGTATTGCCATGACTCACTTATTAAAAACTGCTAGATTCAGGAGGGATCAAGGAAAGAGAAAAATATAAAAGCTTCCATTTTGTTTATGAAAGGCATAATTTACCAAATTGTCCTAGGGAAATACAAATAAGCTTCGTTATATCTGGAATACACAAAGATTTCCAAAGAACTAATCTTTTGTCCTGATTACTTGCCAATATTTTATGTTTTTAGTCATTCTTCAGAGTTCTATAATTTTTCACTTATCGGGCCATCAAAATGAAAGGTGAACATGTCTGGTTAGCATGGTGGTGCATAGGCAAGCTAAATAGCCATCTCAGACATTGATTTAAAAAATTAAATTTATTTAAGGGACGGATATATCCAAAGGAAGGACTGCATAGCACCATGCCAAGCGGACATTGTGTAGATGATGGCAGCACCCAGGAGCTGGAATTTCATCCTCATATGCAGTGTTAATGTAAAAAATCATTGAAACCTGTAAAGAATTTTTGTGAGTTTATTTGAGCCAAACTGTCGACATATGCTGGGAAGCAGAACCTCAACGAATTGAGCTGATGCTCCAGAGAATGGGGAGTTCATATCTTGTTTTTATAAATTACCATCAAAAGGAAAATACCTAAGTGGGTTAACATGAAATCCATTGGTGATAGATTAAGGAGGTGGAATAAAGCAAAGTGGGGAAACCTCTGGGATGGGATAAAAAGTGAAATGATGGACATGTGTTTCTTTTACATAGATGGATACAGGACAGTTTAACATGATTAACAGAACAGTGAGGGAATGTCCTAGTGCCATTTATTGTGCCCTGAGGGGTCCGGAAAAAAAGGGAAGTTACAAGTTACCCAGACATTTCACAGATATGTTATCTTTGAGGCAAAAAGACAAATGGGCTCAGTAAAGATCTAAGTTGATCTTTGTCAGGGAAAATACTGGCCTAGGACATGACTACCCACTATAACCTGTTTTTAGTTAAAGTTTAATATCAGACCATCCTTTGTGGTTACTCTAGGTCTCTGATTTTTCAAGACCACCATGAAGGCCTTCTCTGAGCTTGTGAGGTTAGCATGTGGCCCTTTTAAAAAATATATATAATATCTTATTGATTTTTTTTTTTTTTTCAGAGAGTGTGATGGGCAGGCTTGCTTAGCACCATGTTTGGGAATAGAAATAGATATGTAATCTCTGTATAGCATAGGAAAATTTTTGTAACCAGAGTGTGTTTTTCTTTTAATTAACTTTGTACCCTATGTATCAGGAACTTGATGTTAATCTGTACTTCTTGGAGGCCTGGACACCCTCCAGCCAGGTGTGACACCACATTGGTTTCCATTGAGCTTGTTAAAGAATAGATTGTGGTTAACACCCTTAAATAGGCTCCGAGAGAAAGGTTCGGGGCTGTAGCAGGGTGGGGCTCCCTGAGGGGAGGCACCTATTGCAGTCACTGGCCAGTTCAATAAATCCTCGCTTGCTGCTTAACACATTGCGTACCGCTCACGAGTGTTCTCGTTTTTCACGCGCCATCTGTTATGGACCTTAGATGTCAACACACTGTCTTGTCCACTGTGGGTCGCGGTTACAGTGTTTTGGCCAGGTTAAAGCCTCGGACTAATGAAAGGACAGGGTCCTCTCACTGCCACATGCAAGTCCCACCTGGAGGGCAGGGCCCTCCCAGCACAATCATAGCCAATGGCTGTGGTTGTAAGCTTGAACCTATGGTCCGAACATGTGGCCCTACGTGCCTTTGTACACTCAAAAGGTTGTCAGGTGATATGAAGCAGCATGAACCTTCGTGTATTCCAGCGAGTGGAAAGAAAAAATTTCCTACGAGAGCCTGCAGAGTTTGTGACACCCATGGAAAAAGGAGCGAATCTAGATACTTACGTAAATTTTGTTTGGTCCCTCTTCATAGAGGAAAATGTTTTACGCAGTACCATACGTTAAAAAAGTACTAGGAACTTTAATTGTTTAATTGTTTTTGTAAATAAAAATGTTATAATTATTGAAAAACAACACCTAAAGTGCATTATGATCTGTAGTTATGATGATTTAAATAACGTGCAGTTTGCCCAAAAACGTGTGGTCCCTGGCGTATGTCTTAGAGATTTCTATGCAGTACGCAATGTGTTAAGACCTAATTGGAGTCGGTGGTCTTATTCTCGCAAATGTTGGTCCACAGCATCTGGAGGTCCCAGTGAGATACCTGGCGGTGGTGAGAGGTACCCCCCTAAGGGGCAGGAGGCTCTCCTACCTGTTTATGCCGGGAAGGCAGTAAGGATCTATTGAAAGACCTGCGGGAGGTAAGGAAAAGGTGCCTTAGGGGGTGAGATCTCAAAAAGGGGAGTCAGAAGAAGAGCTGGATGCAGCACAATCTCCCAACTCCAGCCAACGGACATGACGGTGTCCGCGGCACCTGGTTAGTGCAACTCTAGGTTGCACGGGGTTGGTTTGTCTAGTCTTTGTTGTGTTGGTGTTTGTCAGGATGGGACAAGGGTTGTCTGTTTCTGTGTGCACCCCGCTGCAATGGTTTTTGAAAAAATTTCCGGACTTCAAGGAGCAAGCTGCAGGTTCCGGGCAACCTTAGGTTGCATTTGTCTGGTATGTTTTGTCTTTGTTCTTTGTTGTCTTTGTCTTTGTCAAAATGGGTTAGGGTCAGTCATCTTCGTCGACCCCCTATCAGTCAGGCCCACTCTGAGTGAGTGGAAGGGGAGCTTGATCACCTCCCGGGGAAGCCATAGAGCTCCCTCAGGAATTGGGAATTAGTTAGGAATTGGGTGGATTGTTTAAACTCTGAGTGAATGTCTGGTGAAAGTGTGTGAGTGTGGAGGGAGGGGGCCTGCCCTCTCCTCTCCTTTATGTGGCTCCACGACTTCGGTTACGGAGTCCGAGTGGGCCCCAACCTGTGGTTCCACGATTCATCATATGGCATAATGGTGACTCACCCACACGTGGAGGTGACCAGGCCCGGGGTTTGTACGGGTGCACCTTAGCTAAGATGAATCTAAGCTCCCAAGGGACGCGGCCAGGCAGGCATCTGCATGAGGATCTGTGAAAACAGGTCACCCCCTCCCTTGTCTGTCTCTCACCACTGATCATCATGGGGTCGGGACAAAGTAACTGCCTTGGCTGCTCATTAACTGGTCTGTGTGAAGTGAAAGCTACTTTGATTTATTCTGCTTTTCTATTGATACGCTTGGCTGAACGTTTGGGCTGGGCCCATAATGGTCTGCAAAAGTCTCTTGGCAGCTGCGAGAATTATTTTTCTCAGAGTCTTTTGCTCACTATTAAAGCGGAATCAGCCCACTTAGCTAATAAAAATTTCTGTCTATCGCCGAAACCGGTTTGGCTCGGCGGATAGAGCGTCGGCCTGCGGACTGAAGGGTCCCAGGTTCGATTCCAGTCGGGGGCATGTGCCTGGGTTGCGGGCATATCCCCGGTGGGAGATGTGCAGGAGGCAGCTGATCGATGTTTCTAACTCTCTATCTCTCTCCCTTTCTCTCTGTAAAAAATCAATAAAATATATTTAAAAAAAAAAAAATTTTCTGTCTATCAGTTGCTCTTACCTAGGTTGTAAATTTACTGTATTAAATTAAAGTTCTGGGGTAGATTTGAAGGTTATGATGTTAATGCTTTTGATCTGCAGAAATTCTGTGAATGGGAGTGGCCCACTTTCCAGGTGGGATAGCCAGATGTAGGGACTTGTGATTTAACCACCACTTTTCAGGTTCACCATATTGTCTACAGCTGGCCGGGTCACCCCTACCAAATTCCCTATATTCAAGTGTGGGTCGATATTTTGACTGAAGAACCAAGGTGGTTAAAAGTTGTCAAAATAAGGAAAAGAAATTGGGACAGAGACAGACAGTCCTCTTGGCTCCAGCCCAGAAGGGCAAAACTCCCCCTGTTCTACAAGGTCCAAGTGAGGAGGCACTCCCCGGGGTCAGGTCTCCCCTGTATACTCCCCCACCCTCTGCTCTGATGGTGGCTAAAGACCCTGACCCGAACCCCTGCCTCCTCCACAGCTGGTTTCCTTTCCTCCGAAAACACCAGTCCAGGACCTGGCTCCATTCTGCCCTTCTCACACTAGGCAAGGGACAGAGTATGGAGACAAAGAGAGAGAGGGTCAGGGTGGAAGGGAGGAAACTTGTTCTAGGTCCGGATGGACAGCCTACATCTGACCAAGACAGATTAGAGGCTGTGTTTCCCTCCAGGCGACCCGACTGGAACCCCTATAGTAACAGGGGAAAGGAGGCTCTCGATCGGTATCGCCAGACTCTACTGGGGGGCATCCGAGCTGCTGCTTGGAGACCCACAAACATCTCTAAGGTGACAGAGACAGTCCAGGGGCCTAACCCTAATGCCCCGGAAAATCGGAGGGCTGTCAATGTTGCATTTGTTTCCCAGTTGACCCCAGATGTTAAAAAAAAATTGCAGAAGGTAGAGGGCTTTAAGGGGAAATCAGTCTCTGAGTTGGTTGAGGTGGCCCAGAAGGTTTTTAACAATCAGGGAGGACCCGACGGCAGGTTTAAACACCCGCATGGCAAAGGTCCTCCTGGCCATGAGTGAGGAAAAAGGCCCAAGGGGCCAGAGAGACAACAAGGGCAAAGAAAAGCCTCGCAGGAGAAAAGGAGTCCGACCCCGGCTTGGGGAAAATCAGTGTGCATTTTGCAGAAAGGAAGGACACTGGAAAAAGGGAGTGCCCTGAACGTGTGGGGGAACTGACTCCTGTGTTGGTAGAGGAGGTGGATTAGGGTTGTCAGGGCTCAGCTAGTCCCTGAGAGCCCAGGATAACCCTGACAGTGGGGGGGCCAAAAGGTGGACTTCATAGCACTCACTCAGGCCCTCTAATGGGAAAGGAAAAAAGAGTGAACATTTCAGCTTCCTGAAAACAGCTGCCTTGAACCCGACCACACTCCTCCCTGACGAGGAGGCAGAGGCTCCTTTGCATGACTGTGAGGAGACACTGACTACCCTCACTTCCCTCCGTGAGAACCTTGTGGACCAGGACCAGCCCCTGCAGAATTCAGATTAGACCCTCTACACGGACGGGAGCAGCTTCATAGAGGAAGGTACCCGGTATGCGGGGGCGGCAGTAGTGACATGAGGAGCCAAGAGAAATCTACAATCCGCCAGGATTAGAAAGAAGCCCTGGTGAGCGCCCCGGCACTCACCCTGCCAGACCTACCCAGGGACTGCAGGGATATATCTCCTCACACTGCCCTTACAGGAGGACACGGGAGCCACCTTAAAGAGGACTCCTAACCTCAGGAGGCAAGGACATTAAAAATGCTCCTGAGATACTTAACCTCCTGGCAGCCATATAGGGGCCAGGGAAGTGGCTAAAAGACCAGTAGGGCCCCTAGAAGTTCTTGTAGCCCTGCCAGAGCGAAGGCTCCCAGAGAAACCTACTCATCTGCCGGAGGAGCAGAGGCTAGCTGAGAAACTAAGGACCCAGGAAGGAGAGGCTGGATGGCTAATTCTGCCAGATGGGAGGCCTATAGTGCCAGAAGCCCTGGGGCGGACCATCACTTCCCAGACCCACTAGAGTACCCACCTGGGGGGAATGAAGCTATCAGAACTACTAGGAAGAGAATTTTACATCCTAGGGCTCCAGAAAATATCCCAAGACTTGGCTAGAAGGTGCCAAGTGTGTGCCCAGGTAAATCAAGGGCCCCTGTTGTGGCCGCGCCGGGGCAGCGATTCCGAGGTCAGAACCCCGAAGAACACTGGGAAGTGGACTTCACCGAGATACCAGGAGGACAAGGAGGGTATAAGTACCTGCTGGTTTTCATTGATACCTTCTCTGACTGACCTGAGGCATACCCAACCAAGGTAGAGACAGCACAGGTAGTAGTTAGGAAACTCCTCATTGAAATTGTCCTCCAGTTTGGCCTACCACTATACATGGGGTCTTACAATGGCCCCGCATTTATCGCCAAAGTTACACAATCCATAGTTAAGGCCCTGAGGGTTACCTGGAAATTGCATTATGTTTATAGACCACAAAGTTCTGGACAGGTAGAGAGGATGAATCAGACCTTAAAGGAAACATTAACTAAGTTAAAATTAGAGACTGGTGAAAACTGGGTAAGTCTCCTTCCTTTTGCTCTCCTACAAGGATTGACCCCTTTAAAATAATGTTTGGGCGACTGCCACCATTGGTGCCCAAGTTGGGGGAGGAGGAGGTCGTCCGTCTCTCTACCTGTAATTTGCTTAAGTCTTTGAAGGCACTCCAGCAAGCTTCTACAACAGCCCAAAGGATTGTGAAGGAGGCTCACCGAGAGACTGAACAGCAGGAGGAGCCCAAGGGACCAGAACTACCAAGAACTGGGCTGCCAGATCAACCAGGACCTGAGCACCTTGGAAAAGTCCATAGGGCAACTAGAGGAATCAGTAGGGTCACTGGCTGAAGTGGTTTTATGGAACAGGAGGGGCTTAGATTTATTATTCCTGAAGCAAGGGGGACTCTGCCTAGCCCTGTGAGAAGCTTGCTGTTTTTACACCAACCACTCGGGAGTGATCTGAAAAAGTTTAAGCCAACTAAGAAAGAGATTGGCTGACAGAGCGAAGGCTTGCAAGGCAGCAGGGAACTGATATGAGAACCTTTTCTCCTGGTCTCCCTGGCTGACGACCCTCCTGTCAGCGGTGGCCAGACCCTTACTTTTGCTTATAGTAGGATTAATATTTGGGCCCTGTTTGCTGCGTTGCCTGCTCAATTTTATTCTGGACCGCATCCAGGAGGTCAAGTTTATGGTTTTGCACAGGCAATACTCGCAGCTAGTAGATACTAGCGATGAATCCAGAGTCTGATTCATCCTAAAGACCAGTAGGGAATGTGATGGGCAGGCTTGCTTAGCACCATGTTTGGGAATAGAAATAGATATGTAATCTCTGTATAGCATAGGAAAATTTTTGTAACCAGAGTGTGTTTTTCTTTTAATTAACTTTGTACCCTATGTATCTGTACTTCTTGGAAGCCCGGACACCCTCCAGCCAGGTGTGACACCACACTGGTTTCCATTGAGCTTGTTAAAGAATAGATTGTGGTTAACACCCTTAAATAGGCTCCGAGAGAAAGGTTTGGGGCTGTAGCAGGGTGGGGCTCCCTGAGGGGAGGCACCTATTGCAGTCACTGGCCAGTTCAATAAATCCTCACTTGCTGCTTAAGACCTAATTGGAGTCGGTGGTCTTATTCTCGCGAATGTTGGTCCACAACAAGAGGGAGAGGGATAGAGAGCTAGAAACATCGATGAGAGAGGAACATCGACCAGCTGCCTCCTGCACACTCCCCAACTGCAGATGTGCCAGCAACCAAGGTACACGCCCTTGACCGGAATCGAATGTGGGACCTTTCAGTCTGCAGGCCGACGCTCTACCCACTGAGCAACTGGTTAGGGTGGGCAGGAAACTTTTGTCTTCAGTGGGTTTGGGTGCTAAGGTGAGCTTGGAATGTGGATGGAATGTAGGTGTGTGACCAGGTATCTTCAGGACAGTTTCAATTCCTTATATGGACTGACTCTTGGTGTCCAGCAAGCTTTTCTTGGTCTTTTGTTCTCCTGTGGCAGGAAGCTTACACTAAGGATTGCATTGTCCAGCAGTCCTAACAGAAACTACATGATGAAGGGGTCATGTTTCTCCCCTGAGGGCTTTGTTATTCTCTCTTACCTGCAGCCATATACAGTACCCCTGAGTGCCCAGTTCATTTCTGTGTCTCCCTGTCCACCAAGCACAATCCTTTATTCTCCACACCAATACCATTAAACACTTATCCAATTGTACTGCATTTAATTGGTCACTTGTCATTCATAGGAAGTAAATGTGGGTGAGAAAACTGAGCTCTAGGGTGCTAGTGACACGCCCTGCCCCTAGAAGGACTTTGTTTTAGATCTTGCTAAACATATTTCCCAACTGAACCCAGTGTGATAGCTCTTTTGGAAACTTTGAACTAAGTGTTTTTTCTTTCCGGGAATAATAGGTCGCCTACAACAAGCTCTGGGAAAGAGGAACAAGCGAGATTTAGCCACTGGCAGAACAAAGTGAGTATCCTTTATCTAATGTTTCTACGGGTAGCTCAGGCATGCTGATAAGGCTTTCCTGCCAAATGAGACTTAGAATAACTGTGGGTGTGAGGATGAGCCCATGGCAGGGTTTATTGTACTAGCTTTTGAGGGTTTGCGCCAAAAAAAAAGAGAAAGAAAAACAATTCAGTCTGGTTAGACACTTTGCTTTCAGTCTTGTCAGATGCTGATCAGGGACCCCAGCCATGTCAGACTTCTGACCTACACAGACATGAGCTAAAAAATGGATTCTGTTTGAAGCTGCTAAATTTATAATTTCTAATACAAAGTGCTTTCCTTTAAGAAAAATCATGAAGACTTTGCAGCCAGCGAGATTGTTCAAAGTCTCTGCTTCATAGGACCCTAAATTAGAAATAATGAAACTTCTCTATCTTTAGTTACCTTCTCTATAAAACAAGAGTAGTACTGTATTTATTATCTCCCCCACAGAGTTATTATAAAAATTAGAGACCATGTGTATAAAGATCTGTGAGAGCAGCTTAGAAACAAACTACAGTGAAGGGGACATGATACCAAGTTACTTACCAGATACTCAGGGGTAGCTGTTCCAATTATAACTTATAAATACTGTCACTGTTGTTTAGGAACTTAAAACCTTATAGAGAGACATCCATGGGGGTAAAGTATTTTAATAAATATATGTATATTGGTTTATGGCATTGAGGAGAAAGGACAAGTAGAGTCTGAAGAATAGTAAAATAGATTAAAAATCCAACCTGATAAAATGCCTCAAAGAATGCACTCTCTCAGATGGGAGACTCAGGTCTGCATGGTAAGGCATTTTAGAATGTTCTACAGCTGAGAGTCCTACCAACATGGCCAGTCATCAGAGGTGCCAACTTCTTGAGTATTTCTGAGGATGTATCATCCTGTCTTCAAATGTATTTGTTATGCTACCCTTATGGAATTCTGTGAGTCATTACCTTTATCGAAGGTTTATTTAGAAGTTGCTTTTCGATATGTTATTACAACTCACTCACTTTAACTTTTTCTCTAAATTTCCCGCATGAAACCTAAGAGTTCTAAATCCAAGTCAAATGTACCATGGAATAAGCAAAATAAATTTAAATTCCTTTGTGTCTCTAAAAAAATAAAAGAAAGAAAGAAATTTTTAAAAGGAAACTAAAATTCACAAGTGACCTAGAACATTGAGCAGCATGAACCCTCCAGTGAATATACTCAGCCCTGGCAATGGGCTTCCTTGGAGGATAAGGATCTCCATTTAATGAATATTTGTGTGACTGGGAACTAGGGGAACTCGTGTCCACTCTCCTAGCCTCAGTTTCCTTTTTCAGTAATTGAGAGATTTAGACACACTGTTCTCCAGGAGACTCTCCAGCTCTGCAATGTTGAAGTACCACTATGTTCAAAACGCCCCACTAGGTATGATGAGAGATACAAAAGTGAAAAGGACACAGCCCTGCCCTCTGTAGTTCTTATCCACTTTGGGCGTCAGTTTTCTCACCTGGAAAACTGGCCAGAGAGGATTCAGGATGTATTTGTAAAGCAGTGGCTGTGTATGTGCCCTCTAACTGCTACCTAATATCTCTAAAACAATAAACTCATAGGAAGTCTCGATACTCAAATGAGTTAATGGAAGCAAAAGTCCTTTTTCAATGTAAACATTAGTGCATATGTGAGGGATGATTTTACTGCATTTATATTTTAACTAGAAGCCCGATGCACGAAATTAGTGCAAGAGCAGGCTTTCCTTCCCCCGGCTGCCAGCACTGGCTTCCCCCTGGCACCTGGGACCTGGCATCCCTCTGGCCACTGTCAGGCACCCGGGACCTGGGCTTCCCTTGTAGCCCCGGCTTTGTCTGGAAGGTCACAGCAAGGGTTCAGGAATCTGGAGGAGGGCTGCGCATAAATGAATAGAGACTAGACAAGAAATATAAATTTGGAAGGCATTTTGGGGGAGCCAGATGGAGGCCGCACCCTCTAGTGAAGTGTGCTCCCTGAATGTCTGGACCCATGGCTTTTTATTCACACATTTTGCCTTTAGCAAAGCACATATACATATCAAAAGTACAGCTTGGCAAACAGGAAAAGATTATCAGGTTAGGGGAAATGCCCTCAGCTGTTGGGCAGCAGGAAATAATATGCAGATCTTCAGCCCTGCTGAAGTTGTCCATCAGCCTTCTGATGAACTTCTAGCATTTATTATGCTAACTACTGTACTTAGCCTCCAGCAGCAAGGATGTCTGGAAGGACATCCAGTCTAATGAGCATATTACACTTTTATTATTATAGATATCATGAATTTGATGACTTCAGCAGGCTCCACAGCCAATTCTGTGATTACGATGGCACCCCACCACGGGTATCCTGTGAACCCCGGAAACATGTCTCAGGTGCCCCAATATCCACTCAACCAACCCCAAGTCCACCAAATTCCTGGGAACCCACCTGGTTTGGAGCCGCCTGTGTCTATGCAACCTGCCCAGAGATCCTTAAAAGAGGGCAAAGTTTTAGGGGTAAGTGAGTTTAACACTGTGTTCACTGGCCACTTGGCTGGAGTCAGGGGTGGGAGGAGGTTTGGAAATACAGAAACTCCAAATCCAGCAAGTGGGGCTGGAGCTGACCCAGCCTTGCCAAATTCAGGTCTATTAAGAAGCTCAGCTCTATAGCATCACCAGGGCCTCCGTGTGGGACCTTGTACTATCTATCTTGGGTATTTTAGGAAAGAGAAAAGCAACAAAGAAGCAGTAAATTGGAATGTTGGTCCTGTTGCCAGAATCCATCTTGACTCATGTGGCCTCTGGAAGAAAGTCCAGAGAGCTAGAAGGTGGATTCTAAACCCAATGTGCTTGAATGGAGTCTTTCTCCAATGGGAACAAAGTAAGAGCTCACAATGATTTTCCCCCCGCAAAGGCTGTCCTGGGTGGGACAAGGGAAAGCCTACTTCATTACATGGGTAAATGAATACATGCATCCATTCTGATTCAGGCTGTCCAGGTTCAAATCCTAGCTTTACCCCCATATACTGCTCATATCAATGTCAATCAATACTACCTGTATGGAAGGCTTTCTGTATCTGCCAAATTATAAAATACACAATAATTCCATTTCTGAGACTTGTTTTATTGATATGTCTGTACATATAAGAAATATGACAAGAGCCCTAACTGGTTTGGCTCAGTGGATAGAGCGTCGGCCTGTGGACTGAAAAGTACCAGGTTCGATTCCGGTCAAGGGCATGTACCTTGGTTGCAGGCACATCCCCAGGAGGGGGTGTGTAGGAGGCAGCTGATCGATGTTTCTCTCTCATCGATGTTTCTAACTCTATCCCTCTCCCTTCCTCTCTGTAAAAAATCAATTAAAAAAAAGAAAAAAAGAAATATGACAAGTGTGAGGTTATTTATTGCAGCACGGTTTGTGATAGTGAAACTGGCCCAAATGACCCTCAGGGTCTTTTTGCCTGCTGCTGTGAAGCCAAATAAATGACACCATTGCTGAAGGAAGGAAAGTGATTTATTTAGGTGCTGACTAACTGAGAAGATGGCAGGCTCATGCCTTAGCAACCATCTTAATGTCTCAGGGTAGGCAAAAGGCTTTTTTTAGGGGGATCATGGAAAAAGGGGCATTAAGGAATGCTGATGACATTAGTTTTACATTTGAGCTCTCACATGGGTTCAATGCTCTCTTTCATGTCTGTCAGCATCTGGTATTTTTTCTCTCTGAGCTTTATTTCTGGGGACAGGCTATTGCAGGGCTGGCCAGACATCGGCATCTATTACACAATATGGTAGAGGCCAGTGAAAAGGGGAAGTGGAACTGCTTTTGCCTGTGACATGCTTAAATATGAAATTATTAATATTTTAGACTATAAGTTTTATTAGTATATTCTTTTAATCTTTGATTAGTTAGTCAATTAGAAGTGAGGTTTTTTTTTTTTAATATCCTATACCCTGTTATAATAGGAAAAGAATGGGGATAACCAAAATATTTATTTATATAATACTGGTTAAATCAATATGTTATATGTCTAAAGAATGAAATGTAATGGAGCTATAAAAAGGATGCTTTTTACCCTTCCAGTGTGGCTCGTTGGTTGATCATCATGCCATGTACTCAGTGGTCGCCAGCTCTATGCCCAATCAAGGTACATGCCTTGTGGCAGACTCTATCTCCAGTAGGAGGCAACTGATCAATGTTTCTTTCTCATCAGTAGTTCTCTCTCAATTACTCCCTCTCCCTTCCTCTCTCTCGGAAATCAATGATAACATATTTTAAATACAATATATATATATATAATTTAATAAAAATAAAGCTCTTTAGTTCTTTGAGTAATGATATGGACATACCTCCAAGCTATATCATTAATGAGAAAAAGAAATTGGGGCAGACATTTTGTATTATTTTCTAACATTTGTGCAAATATAATGAAATAATATACTTGTATTTTCCGTTATGTTCGTACTATATACACATATTTATCATTTGGGCAAGAATCTATAATAGTTTCCTAGAGCTGCTATAACAAAGTACTAATAATCAGGGGGCTTAGAACATAAGAAATTTATTGTCTCAGTTCATAAATTTGTAATCAGGGTATCCATGGGGCCATGCTCCTTCTGAAGGCTCTAGGGGTGGATCTGTTCCAGGCCAGTTTCCCAGCTTCCAGTAGGTCCTTAGCTGGCAGCATAACTCCCATCTTGGCATTCTCCTGGGTGCACATGTTTTTCTTCATATGGCATCCCTTTGAAAAGATAGCAGTCATAGGGGCCACCCTATTCCAGTATATCTCATATTATCTAATTGCATCTGCAGCAATCCTATTTCCAAATGAGATCCCATTCAAAGTCACTGGAGGTTTGAACTTCAATATATTAATATGAGCCCTGGCCAGAGTTGTTCAGTGGTTAGAGTGTAGGCATGTGCACCAAAGGGTTGCAGGTTTGTCTCACAGTCAAGGTCAGGTACCTGGGTTGCAGGTTCAGTACCCAGCCCCAGTCAGTCACAAATGGGAGGCAGGCAATTGATGTCTCTCTCATATCAGTGTTTCTCTCTTACTCTTTATCTCTGTCTTCCATCATCCCTTCAGTTCATTCTCTCTAAAAATCAATGAAAAAAATATCCTCAGATGAAGATTAATAAATACATATAAATTTGATGAGAGAAAGAAGACACAATTCAATCTAAAGCAATATCCCAAAGAAATAAAAGATGAGCACAAAGACTTATTTACAAAGGTGTTTATTGCAGTGTTGTTTATAATATGAAAACATATTATACCTGCCCAATATCTTTGGTCTTAATCATCCACAGATCATCCACATAATGGAATGTGGGCAGCCCTTAAAAAACATATATTTAAAGAATACTTAATGCCATAGGGACATTTTCATAATGAAATATTAAGTTAAATATGCAGAGCCTTTTTGTATTATCAGTGTGTATATTTAAGAAAATAATGGAAGGTTATGCACCAAAATGTAAGTGATTGTTTTCTTTAAGTTGGGGGGCAATTATGGGAAGCATTGTTTCATTAGTACATTTTAAATATGACTTTATTGACCAAGAGAACAAAATATTTATTAAAATAAAAAGGAGGCCCAAGAGTGCACGGGTTAAGATCTGGCCTCAGAAACTAAGGCCTCTGCTTTTGGCTCCCCTGACAGGCCATCCAGATCCTGATCGGCCTGATACACATTGGCCTCGGCGGTGTCTTAGGCCCCATGGTTCTCTGGTACTACATCGCAGTCTCATTCTACGGAGGCTATCCCTTCTGGGGAGGCATCTTGGTAAGTAATGTCAGTGGCCCTGCAAGTGAGTTCCAGAAATCGCTAACACACTGGCCAGTTGTGTACTTTGCCGCATGTGTTTTTCAGCCAAGAGAGCACGCGGGCTGTGAACTCAGCTCAGGCCTTGTTCACCAAGCACTTTAGTTCATGTGGAAAACCAGAACAAATACCACAGACTCGGTGGCTAAACAACAGGCATTTATTATCTCATAGCTCTGGATGTTGGAAGTCCAAGATCAAGGTGTGGGCAGGGTTGTTTCTCCTGAGGCCTCTCTCTTTGGAGTGTAGATGGCCGTCTTCTTCCCTGTGTCTTCACATGGTTTTCCCTCCGTGTGTGTCTGTGTTCATATCTCTACTTACTAGAATACCACTCAAATTGTTTTAGGGCCCACCCATATGAATTCATTTAACCTTAATCATCTTTCTTTATTTTTTTAAATGAAATTTTATTGGGGTGACATTGGTCAACATGAACATATAGGTTTCATGTGTGAATTTCTAAGTTATAAAATCTGTATATAGCCCCATGTGCCCACCACCCAAAGGCAAATCTTCTCCTGTCACCTCATATTAAGACCCCCTTCCCCCCCAACTCCCCTTCCTCTGGCAACCATGACACTGCTGTCTTTGTTCATAAGTTTCAATTTTATATTCCACATATGAGTGAAATAATATGGTTTTTAGCTTTTTATGTCTGACTTATTTTACTTAGCATAATGTTCTCAAGGTCCATCCATGTTCTTGTAAATGACTCTATTTCATCCTTTCTTATGGCTGAGTACTAATCACCTTCTTAAAGGTCCTATGTTCAAATACAGATGCTCTTTAACTTACAATGGGGCTACATCCCCAAAAGCCCATCATAAATTGAAAATATCCCGAGTCAAAATAAATTAAGTACTACACTGTAGAGAATGGGTTGTTTAGGCTCGTGATTGTGTGGCTGACAGGGAGCTGAGGCTGGCTGCTTCTGTCCAGCATCACCAGAGAGTATCTTAGCACATAGCACTCATCCAGTAAAAGATCAAAATTCAAAATCCTTCAAAATCCAAAGAACAGTTTTTATTGAATGCATATCATTTCACACCACTGTAAAGTCAAAAAAATCATAAAGCAAAGTATAGTGAGTCTGGAAACGTCTATATAGTCACATTTGGAGGTGCTAGTGGTTTGGACTTCAAAAGATGGATTATGAGGAGACAAAATTCAGTTCATATATCAAGTGACAGTCCTGCAAGGTGCCATTGCCCCAGAGCAGGCAGCTTCCTAATTAGCCCACCTCAGAGGTTAGGAAACCTTTTCCTAGTTCATTAGCCAAGCTCTCAAATGCTATTGGACTCAGGCTCAGAGCTGGTGCTCCAGGAGAAAAATGTTTCCATCAAAGGTTAAGAGTGGCTGCCTAGCCACAGAACAGACAGTAAGCAGTGGGAACTCAACCTGGAGTTCTCTGATGGGCTCAGAGTCCACCTTGTTGCAAAATATTTGGTATATTAGATGTCATTTATTTTCCTTTTTCTGGAAAAGTCCACAGTTTTTATTACATTTTCAGGGTGATCTGGAACCTCTTTAAAGTGAAGAACCAAAAATCCTTTCTCTTTCCAATGTATTGCCTTTATGATTGTTTTCCACTCTTCTTAGTGTCTTCCCTCTTCCACAGGCGCACTGCGCACACACACACACACACACACACACACACACGCACACACACGCAATTCAGTCTCTCTCCCACCAACCCTGTCTGTCTCTACCTGCCAAAACACAATTTTTCTCTCAAATCACATATCTGTGACCCAAGGCAACTTTTTTCTAAATAGCAAAACTCCTGGACATCAGCCAAGTCACCATGCACCATGAGATTTAAATAAAAATAGCCCAGAGTCATCCACCACACACACACACACACACACACACACACTCACACACACACACACACACACCTACAAATGGCAGGGTTTAGGTTCTTGGGAGCATTCTTATCTGAGCACCTGCTCTGTCTTGTTCTCATCTTCTGAGGCTGAGGTCTTCCCTCTGTTCAGCACAGACCCAGACTTGGAACTCAGCCAACCACAGACACCTGTGTGTATAACAGACTTCTGTGGAGTTTGGGGAAATGGAGAAGACTAACACCACAGCCACAAAACAGTTCCTGTTGGGTGTTAGATTCTCCTGTTGAGTGTTAGATTCTCTTAAGGCATCTCAAAGGCCTCGGTGGCCATCTTCCCTTTCACCAGGTTGTTCAGGTCTCATCAGCCCTCATGACACCACACTCCCTTCTTCCTGCAGGGCACTTTTACTCTGTGTTGCCTTACTGACTCTAGGACTATCTATTTCCTAAAGACCGTATGGTCCTCCTCCAAACCAAAGGCCCTCTCTTTAGGCACCTTAAGAGGACCAGCATGGACACCAGAAGTCCAGTCTTCTGTTTCCTTCCTTTCCTACAAAGTCTGTAGAAATAGAAGCACATAAAATTAAGACTCATTTTCCCACTTATAGGAAAAATGGCATTCCTCTTAGAAGGCACAGGTGGCTAGAGTAAGTTTTCATTGTGAATATCCATTTCCATTCTAAGCCACATGCATCTACCCTGAGGTGGAATGAGTGCAGGATGAGGGTTAAGAACATGAGATCTGGGGTCAAATACTTGAATTTGATTCCCAGATATACTATTTGCTGAATGCTCTTGGGCGAGTTATTCAAAATCTCTAAGCCTCAGTCCACCCCTCTATAAAACAGGAATAATAATGGTGCTTGATGGGGCATTATGCAGTTAAGTAATGCAAAGTTAAAAGCATTTCATGTAGGGCTGAGCAAAGCTTCCATTAAATCATAGCTGATACCCTCTCAAACCCTCACTGACAGCAGAGAATCCCATCAGCCACTATGCCTGCAGAACATCAGTGTTGAAATAAATACAAACATCCTTGCACCCTGTAGCCCTCATAGTTGATGTACTACATTGCAGAGATGCAACATTCTTTGGAGTAACTAACAGGGGTCCTCAAACTACGGCCCATGGGCCACATGCAAATACAAATATTGTATTTGTTCCCGTTTTGTTTTTTTACTTCAAAATAAGATATGTGCAGTGTGCATAGGAATTTGTTCGTAGTTTTTTTTTTAAACTATAGTCTGGCCCTCCAACGGTCTGAGGGACAGTGAACTGGCCCCCTGTTTAAAAAGTTTGAGGACCCCTGAACTAAAAGATACATTGGGTTGATATCTCAAAGCAGTGAAAATGTGGGAACCCCTTCCTTCTTCCTTCCAGAGTGCCCATGCCTGAGTGAATCATTTTAGGAGGCTAACAATATGTGCCTGTGGGAAAATAAAAGGCAAGAAAAGAAGTAATTGTATTGAGTATCTACTATGTACAGAATCTACCATGGGCAAGATACGCCAAATGCTAGAAGCAAGGGACAAATTATCTCATGATAATAACACTTAGGAAGACATATAGTCTTCCTCATTTTTTGAAGAGGAAATATACACTAAGAAAAATTTATTAACTTACACAAGATCACATGAGTTTCAAGTTAGAGTTTAAAAACTGGTATACTGGATTCTAAAATATATATTTATCCCTAGTCACTGCCCTCCCTTCCTTCCTTCCTTCCTTCCTTCCTTCCTTCCTTCCTTCCTTCCTTCCTTCCTTCCTTCCTTCCCTTCTTCCTTCCTTCATTTATTTTCCCCAAGTTGAGTAGGAGATCCCAGCAGAGGATCCTAGCATGTGTGAGAGAATATATGTGTGACCAGAAGCATGGAGCCTGAAGGTGGGTCTCTGACCACTGACTTCTTTCTAAACTCCCTCTCTTCTGCATCAGTTCATCATTTCAGGATCCCTCTCAGTGGCATCAGAACAGCAACCAAGATCTTCTTGCCTGGTAAGTCCCATTCTGAGACAGGCTTTCTGAACCATGGACCCTTAGGAGAGACACACAACAGGGGAAAGAAGTTCACACACAATGTCTCCTTCATCCTTGCACCTACTTATAACCAGACACAGGGCACTGACATGCATGCTCACTCATACTCACAAGACCACATGAACCTGGACAGAGTCACAAAGGGGAAAAAGTCCAGAAGAGTTGGTGGAAGGAAGGGAAGCTTCAGGGTATGGAGAGACAGAGAGAATAACTTTCCTAAGAGGATCTTACAAGAGGAGGCAAAAAACAACCAGGGGTGCTAGGCTGCCCTCCAGCAGAGCAGGCACTGACTGCCTGCAGCACACACAGCCCAGTGCCAGACATTACTACAGGGAAGCCAGGGGAGGCTCAGGAAGCAGCTTCCCAAAGGAATCCTTCCTAACAAGTTCTGTCAATTAACATGGGCAAAGCTTGCTGGCCCCAGTATTGGACCAAGAGAGTACCTTTGTTTCTCTCACAAGCTGGTTATCTAGAGAAAGACCCCAGCATGGCCTGGTCCCACAACAGATGAAATCTATTTAAAAACTCCACAGGAAAGATCAATTCTGGGCATGTCATTCTGCACATGGACCAAAATCATGGAGCTTCAGAGCTGGTCACATACCAAAACACTTTGGTTGAGTCTTTAAGCCATGTCTTGTGGGATAAATGAGTCCAGTGATTCCTAAACATTATTCTTGGGGATACTTGTCCCACAATATACTTTATGAAATGGTTAGATAACTTGGGAGGGATCTCTATTTAGTAGTCTACTCTCCAGTGGATCCATATTCCTTGTTAAAGGCTGTGAGAAGTCCTGCAACAGAAAAGACCTAACTTTGTGCAACTCAGGTGATTTTTGTTTTTTAAATATATTTTATTGATTTTTTTTTTTTTTACAGAGAGGAAGGGAGAGGGATAGAGAGCTAGAAACATCAATGAGAGAGAAACATCGACTAGCTGCCTCCTGCACAACTGCTACTGGGGATGTGCCCGCAACCAAGGTACATGCCCTTGACCGGAATCTAACTTGGGACCCTTCAGTCTGCAGGCCAATGCTCTATCCACTGAGCCAAACCGGTTAGGGCAACCCAGGTGTTTTCAAAGTTACTTTACCACCAAACCTATTTTGCACAAGATATCTCTTTACTTGCCTCACATCTAGGGTTCCAGGAATTCACATTATGAAGCATTTGCTGAATCTCTGCTCATCTCAGCTATAATTGTTTTCCTCTCTCATACTAACCCTCTGTATCTTCTTTAGCTGAAAGGTAGCTTGGGCATGAGTATCGTCAGTGCAATCTTCTCTATGGTTGGAATCATGCTCCTCATCACAGATATGGTTATCAACTCCAAATGTCGGAGCACGAGCGCCTCTGATTGCAGTGCAGTGGTAAGTATCCCTCTTGATCAATGCTCCTCTGGGTTCCAATGTAGCTTTCTTTAGGGCTTTTATAAGTCCTTGACCTATAGCTTTATTGCTGTTACTCTAAGCATGTGACTTTTCTTAATCTTGTTTCCATCTTTATAAAACAGTACCTACCTTTTGCCATTGTTGGGAGAATTAAATGCAGTTATACAGAAAATACATCAGTACCCACCAACCTGCTCATCTTCCTGCCCATTACTGTGGACAAAAGGGTCAGCAAAGGTGTTCAGAAAAAAGGATATAGTGTGAACATTTAAGGTTTTTCAGGCCATCTGATCTCTGTTGCAAGTACTCAACCCAATGTGAAAGCAGCCATAGAAATGCATAGGCGAATGAGCCATCCCATATATAGACCCATGCTGTCAAATAGAAATCTAATGTAAGCCATGTGAGTGATTTTACATTTTCGAGTCTCCAAATTAAAGAGAGGAAAAAAATGTAAAATTAAATTCAATACTACATTTAGTTAACCCAAAAAATACAAAACATAATTTCAATATTTAATCTGTGTAAAAAATTATTCATTCAATATTTTGCATTTTGGGTGCCACATCTTAGAAATCTAGTGTGTATTTAGTGTCTATTTTGCATTTACAACACATCTCAAGTCCTCAGGGGACACTTTGCTAACAGATGGGAAAGCGCAGCTATAGATGAGCCCCATGTAAACTCAATGTCTCTCTCTGCACAGCAGCCCTGTCCTCTCCTCCCATTAAAGTTATCACTCCATGTGCTTCTCCCCTCTCTCTGGCTCCCACCTCTCTTCCACATCACTGTCTGATTTGCTACAACTTTTCCATCAGCATCGAACACACTTTTGTTTCTTTCATCTTTAAACCCAAACTAACCTTCTCTTGGTTACTTCAGGTACCACTCCATTTCTCTGACTCTCTCTGCAAAAAATTCCTTAAGAATTGTTTACTTTGCAGTCTTCAGTTCTCTCCTCTCATAATCTCTCTTTAACCTGCACTAGCCATACTTTCAGCCTTAATTCTCCAAAAATTTCCTCTATTCAAGGGCCCAATCATTCCTCCTCTTTGGTGGACTTCCCGTTGGCTTCCAGGCACTGCAGCTGGTGTGCCTGCACCCTTACTGGTTGCTCTCTTCTCTGTCCCTTTTGCTGGTTCTGATCTTTCACCCAACTTCTCACACTCAGTCCTCAATCTTCTTCTGTTTCCCTCTCTACTCCCTGCCTTGGCAGTTTCATCCAGTCTGGTGACCTGAAACACTTTCTCTATGACAATGACTCCAAATGCCTAGGTTCCCACAAATCATCTCTCACAAACCCCAGTCTCTAGTATCCATTTGTTCGCTCACCATCTAATATTTGGATTTTAACATATCCAAATCTCCTATCCATATTTTACTTCCCAAACTTTCTCTCAGGTTGCCTTTTCCAGGTTGATGGCAACTGCATCCTTCCAGTCACTCAGGACTAACCTTAGTGAAATCATTAACTCACTCTGACTCTGCCTCCAGCACCTCTGAGCCAACTCCACAGGGAAACCTGCTGATTTCACCTTTAAAGTGCATCCAGAATCCAGCCATTTTCACCAGTTTCTCGGGCACCACAGTGGCTGGAGCCACCACCCCCGACTTCTTCTTCTTCTTTTTTTTTTTTTTTTAATATATTTTATTGGTTTTTTTAAAGAGAGGAAGGGAGAGGGATAGAGAGTTAGAAACATCGATGAGAGAGAAACATTGATCAGCTGCCTCCTGCCCACCCCCAACTGGGGATGTGCCTGCAACCAAGGTACATGCCCTTGATCGGAATCGAACCTGAGACCCTTCAGTCCGTAGGCTGACACTTCATCCACTGAGCCAAACCGGATACCCCTAACTTCTAATCTCAGTTCTGCCAATGCCTGGTCTTGGAAAGAGATCTCTTCCATCTCGTACACCCACACACCTCTGGCTTCAGTCCAGAAGAAGGAGGGCTGGACTTCAACATAGCTTAGCAAAAGATGAACCAAGGTGTGGGGTGCTCCAAGGTCTCAACAAGCATGAATTAATACTCATCAAATGATAACTATCTAAACTGCTGGAGGAACCCTTCTCCCTCATAGAAAGGTGTTTTTTTAAATTTATTTTTCAATTACAGTTGAAAAACAATACCATATTAGTTTCAGGTATACAGTGTAATGATTAGACACATATCTGATGAGGTAACTACATTCCCTATACTGTACTCTAATTTACCTCTCTGTGACTGTTTTTATACCTCCCTATTTGTTATTCTTAATACTTTTCACCTTTTTCACCAATCCTCCCAACTCTCCTCCCATTAGAAAGCTTTCTTTATAAAAGAACTAGAGGCCCCAGTGCATGAATTCGTGCACAGGTGGGGTCCATTGGCCTGGCCAGCGATCGGGCTGATTGGGGCCATTTCACCCTGTCCTGTTTGGGGTTGATGGGGGCCAGCTGGATGGGGAGGGACTGTGGGAGGGATCCAGGGAGTATCTGGCCCTCTCGCCCAGTCCCAACTGGCTGGATCCCAGCAGCAAGCTAACCTACTGGTTGGAGTGTCTGCCCCCGGTGGTCAGTGCTCCAACCAGGGTCATAGTGACTCATCGAGTGGTCAACCGATTGGTTGGACACTTAGCATATTACTCTATTATTATATAGGATGTTGTTAAAAAAAAATTTGAAAAGGACCAGCATCATTTGTAAAGGCCCCTCCACCCTAAGCTTCTGTGATTCCATTACTCAGACATCACCATCCTGCTGTTCCCCCTGCCTGAACACATGTCCAAACCCACATCACTGGATCTTCTACTGAGAATGAAACTGTCTCTCCTCAGTGCCCTGAGGCACTACTATTGGCTCTTTTATAGCTCTTAACGTGTCTGATTTAAATTATAACTACCTATATCTGTATATTCCTCCATCACTAGATTATGCCTCTCAGGATGCTTTCTTAGCCTTTCATAGCAAACATATGTTTAATAAGTGCTTGCTAAATCAAGAGGGAAGAGGAGAAAAGTGCTAAAGAGGGGTCTCTCCATGAGAGAGGATTCTCTGAGCAGCCAGCTATCACCAATGCTAATTTTAAAATCATAATTGACAAACATTTGTTTGATACCTACCATGTGCCATGCACATTCACTTCCATATGTATTTCCTCTTGTAATTGGAATCCAGATGTTATTGGGATCATTCATCTCTTGTCCTTGGATTCTACCCAAACTGTCTCCCCAGATACAGTAAGAGACCTCATTTTCTTGAGCATTGTTGGTGAACAAGGGAAGGGCTTAGATGTGTCCTGGTGCTCACGTGAAATCCACTACTGCTGAATTAGTTCTATTTGGGGATCCTTTTATTGACTGTTTTCTTAAGTTAAAGACAGTCCCAATTAGTTCTCTCCACAAAATACCATGGTCACAAGCCAGGAAGATTGTTTTAGTAGCTGACTTTCTCTAAAGCTTTGGAGGGATGGTGGAGGTAACTACTGATGCCTGGAGGTTAGACATCCCTGCTTTGTAATGTGTTAATTTCTCACAAGATGCCTTTTTTTCTGTAGGCCCTACCATCCCTTCATGTTGCTCAGTCCAGTCTTTCTCCTCTATCCATCTCTCTTTGCTCTCTGAGGACTGTCCATGCTCCCAAATTTCTCTTTGCTTCCTACACAGAACAGTTTCACTGTCTTAACTCCAAATACCATCCTTAGGTTACGTGCCCTGTACCCAAAACAAGTCATCAAGGTGTTTCCCTAAACAATGACTGCTCTTTTCCTTAGAACAAAACAGGTAGTAAGTGTTAAAATAACTCTTTTACAAACACACTTGACCCTCAAAAAACCTGGTGAGATCATTTCTCCATGAGGCTGAGATGAGGTTAGAGGTCTTTCTCAAAGCCCTAGCCATGGTCCATTGCAAAGCCATGCTCTCTGAACCAGACCTCACACTCCCAGGCAGCCCTCATGACATCTGTGTTCCTCCTGGTTTCAGGCCTCTGGAGTAGCTTCTTCTGCCGTGATGTTCATCTTTAGCCTCCTGGAATTCTGCATTGCCTGCACATCTTCCCATTTTGACTGCAAACTGCTCAGCTATTTAGATAACAACGTGAGTGTGTATGATCCTCAGTTGGTGGAAAGATGCTCTAACGCGTGTGGGGACTAGAGAAGTTTTCAGGCTTCCCCTTCTTGCCCAGGCACATGGGGAATCCCAGAATGTCTAAAGGCCTTTGCGCAATTGTGGTTCTGACTAACGCACTTCCATTTACCTGTCTTTTTCAGAGAACTGTGGTCTATCAAACCTTCTATGTGACAAACCCAGTGGCCAATCCAGAACCAGTGAACGCTCCACCATCTTATTCCAGTGAGATCCAGGACTCCAAATAAGCCAAAGGTTCTAGAAGCATCTTTCACTGGAACCAAAAGAACTCCCTTTCTGGGCTTCTGAAACTCAGCTTCTTCCCCCCTGACAAACTAAGGAAAATGTCTTTCCAGCTGTTGGCACCCTGTACTTCATTCACTTCAGCTTGGTTATTCATGCTGTTCTGCCATTTAAAAGGAGGCAGGACTTTAAAGTGGATTTGAGCAAGAGGTCCTCCCTAGGACATCCACCTGTGGCACATCCAGTGCACATATTCATGTGCTTACCTGTGTGAGCTTATGAGCTAGTGAAACAAATGTCTAGACAACCCCAGCTTCATTCTCCCAATCATTCACTCACTGAATAAAAGTGCACTGAGCATTTGATATGTTCAAAACTCTATTCATGGCAGAAAGAGGGTGAACATGGAACATGCAAAGCCCTTGACTTCAAGGAACTTCTGCTTCACAAGAGAAGAACAACATGCAAGCAGTTTTCTCTAACATAAGGCAGAATGTGGGGATGTGTAGAGAGAGATCAGAGAGGGAAATTATTTATTCTGGCAATGATTGGAAAAGCAGAGAACAAGCCTGGTTGAGGAAGCAGCATTTGTTGGGGGCATTAAAGGAGAGTAGGTGGTTTTTATTTTGGTTTTTAAGTGCAATATTATACCATTATTTTGAGAAGACTCAGAGAGAATCATCCACTGAAATTATTATGCTTTTTATATGCTGTTGCCACCGATGCAATAGTACTCAAGAACAAACGTTGCCTTAGGATATCTTCCAAAGTTTTGAGGCTATTATATCTTTATTTACCAAAGGATCAAAACTCATTCAAAGAGAAATAGCTGTCTATAACTTCTAGATGTATGCACTTTCAATTTAAATATTGTTACCCATGATGGCTATTTGGCTCCGTAAAGTTTATGTGCCAGCAGATTATAGAAATAATCTGTAAATTCCAGGTGCCATCAAGTTTTCCTTTGCTGCACAGCCTGGCAATGACTTTTTATTATTATTATTATTAAATACAGACATGTTTTTACTCTTGTAAATATTTTTAGGCTCTAATTTTACCTAAGAAGTTTCCTCTCAATGGCTTGATGTTCAGAGTTCTGTCTCAGCACCTGTATCTTCTCTGACCTTTGGATGCCCACCAGCCAGTCAGGAATAACTGAGATTCCAAAGCCTACAGTGTGTTTTCTAGAACTTAGCGGATCTTGGGAAATGACAGACAACAAAAAAATGTCAGTTGGAGCATGTTCTATTCTGATTTAGACCAGCCCTCCACTTCTTTGTTTTGTAAGCTGAGCCCAATGTTAGTACACTGAGCTCCCCATCATGGGCTGACTTGTTTGGACCAGTTTTAGAAGGCTGGATGGTCAGAGTAAGTCTGGTCCTCTCTCCTTCTTCTTTGTTGTTGCCTCTCATTGCCCCATCGGATTTGACATCTTCTCACTCCACAGATCTCCAGTCCTCCGAGTTGATCCTACACTCTCTTCTCAGAGCCTCTGAAGGGACAGAACGGAACTTGAAAGAACTAAGCAGAAATACACCCTCCTCCCTCTTCAAGGACGAAGCAGAGACATACTCTTCTCCCTCTCCTCTATCTTGTCTTGCAAGGCTGGGCCCTCAGCCCAAGCCGGCCCCCCCCCCTCCCCCGAGAGTGACCACAAGAATGCTGGTATTGTCCTGACTCTCCCAACCACCCACTTGAGTGGACCAATGAAGCTCCAGAAATGTAGCTAAGGTCCTAATAAGGCTATAGTGGAGGACGGCTCCAACCTTCAGAATGTGATGGTCACTTCCTGACCCTTATGCTGTAAAACCCTGACCAATCTCTGTAACTCACGTCACCCCTAAAGCCCACCCCAAATAGCTAGCCCTATATAACCTTTGTTCTCCTGGGACATGCTCTCTCGCCTCACCGCTGCGCCGGATAGAGGCTGGGAGCCAATTCTAGAATTGATCATTAAAGACTCGTTGCTTTTGCATCGGAGGAGGCTCCCTGGTGGTGGATTATTGGGGACCCTGAACTCTGGGCATAACACCTCCTTCCTGACTTATCTGACCTCTGAGTTAACATAAACACTCCAGATATGTCTCACCTCCTACATGTGCATCACCTCACATGGAAAGCATCTTCTAACACACCTGGTGCTTCTCCAGAGAGGGATGCCTCCCACCTGTGCTGCTGAAATCACCATGGGGCTAGTTTGAAAAGAGTTTCTTTCTTATCCTACTACCTACTCTATTAGTTTTGTGTGCTAGGCCCATCATCCAGAGGGTTCCTTCCTCAACCTGGAGTGACAGCTCACTGCCTCCAGCAGGTAATAAAATTGCGTACTTGCCCTGCACTGTCCCACAATCCATCTGTCTGAACACCTCCATTCACTCCCATTTTCTTCAGATCAATGACACATAAAAGGTGGAAGAGACTTTGGAGACCTATGGATCGATGGAAATGCACAGTTTCCATCCGTGGAGGACAAAAATATTCCCAAGATTAGCAAGCCTCTTTTATGACCATTTCTTTTTGCAGTACATTCTGATACCCCATTGCTTTTTGAAGGTGATGGTACCCAAAATTATATTAAGATCATCACGTGAACATATGTCTCAACCTATGGCAGGATCTCTCTTGGTGCATACATTTTCTGGAATATTTTTCACTTCCCCTTCCTATGTCATAACAAAGGGGATTGATATTATATTTGCCTTGGTTAATTATGAAAATACTCATATTCTCTACTTCACTTCTGTACTGTGCCTACACAGATTAATATTTTATTCTTCTTTCTCTTATATTACACTAATAAGTCTACTCCTTTATAACTTTATTTTGTTATTTGTTACTTACTAGTGTCCCAGTGCATGGATTCGTGCATATTGAAAGGAAATTAATTAGAAGAAATATTTTAATATTTCTCTATTTGACCTTTCTCTATAATAGAAGTGTTAACCAAATTAACAATCAACAATGACAGATCAAAACACACGCATGTGATTGGCACCAGTGAGAGCTTTACTAGTATATGTATCGTGCATGCATGAGTCAACTTCGCCTTTTATATATATAGAATACACTTGCTTAATTAGACCTGCTTTCTAATTTAGCTAAGGTTTTTCCAGCCCAGTGAAGTACCCCAACTTCTCTTTCAGGCAATTGTCAGCAACACAGCAGTAAATATCAACACAAAGTATATTATTATTGTAGATCACACAGGGAGAACAAAGGGCAAAATATTTAAATGTAGCAGTGTTTTACTATATTCTGCGCAGTGAGAAAACCTGAAATCATTTTCAAGTTTCATCATTTCTTCTTTTCAGTTGGCTCAAGTTTCTAAACTTTCTAAATCTCTGTTTTCTGCCTCATGAAAAGAAAATAGGATTCTACCAAGTCTCCTATCTACCTACTCCAGGACTTCTGTGAGGATCAAATGAGATGAGACATGTGAAAACGCTTCACAGACATTTGGTTAAAGTGTAAAATGTTTGCACCTGGCTATACAGCAAGCCAGGTTCCTGGGCTGAAGGAACTCCAAGAAGACAAAGTCGCTAGGGAGAGGAAGCCAGGCGTTGCTATGTGATGTCATTACCTGGCACCCACAGTTACTGTTTCCTGGATGGGCCAGGCTGTGGGCCGCATTTTGTGCCATGGGATCTTGGCAGTGTTGACTGTGATTTGTTGGGGTGTCGCTCTAAGGTGGTGGCGGGGCCTGTGTTCCACTTGGGGGAAGCCGGGTGTTGGTTTGTCGGCACCAGGTCCATGGTGCCGTTTATTTTTAAATGGCCAGTGTGCATCATGGCAGCTCCTGTGTTGAGCACCTGCCCCTTGGTGGTCAGTGTACGTCATAGCTACCAGTAAGATGGACACTTAACCTTTTATATATATAGATAATAGTAATTCTTACTATTACCTCTGCTCTTTTTTTTTTTTTTGCACAGATGGCTTCTCATTTTCTTCCCTTAAGTCCAAACTTACTATATATGTATACAGACATCTAACTGTTACATCTTCTACACTATTTAGTCCTGAAATCTTACACAATAAAATATATGTCTAATTATATATTATGTATATGTATTTATATACTACTTTTTGACAGTGAAGGCATTACTCTAGGCTGGAAGATAGTGGGACAGTCCTTGTTCTGCCACTAACAAGCTGGAGGTGGCAAGAAAGCCACTGCCCTTCTCCGCATGGCAGGTACATCATGTGCAAAGTGAGAGTCATGGATCAAATGATTTCTGGTTTTTCTTCCAAATATATCACTCAAAAAATTTTTTTTAAATTATCGTTATTAATGTCCCCCTATTTTTCCCCATTGACCCCCTCTTCCTCTCCACTCCTGTCCTCTCCCCAGGCCTTCAGTATAACTCAAAATTTTAGCATAAAATCACACAATGCATAATGGACTCTACTTTCAAAGTTCAAGGTATTCTTTTGACTTTTTAGGGATGATTTTTTTTTTAAGTTGTATGTACAGTGCTTTATCTTCTGGGTCCTTGTCTAAGTACTGATGGGCAATCCTTCACTTTCAAAGAAGAACTGTTCCTCACATTAGTTAGACAGACATTTCCCCTCCATAATGTCAACACAGTTTCCCAGTTATGAGTGAATCATTCCAGAAATGTCAGTTTGTGAAGAATTGGATAAGTGATTAAGCATAGATTGCCAGTTGTAAAAGGTAATCACAGAAACTGATGAACAAAATAGATACAGAGACACAGAAGCATGGAACAGACTGACAAATCTCAGAGTGAAGTGGGGAGGGGAGTCGGGAAGAGATAAACCAACTAATTTATATGCATATATGCATAACCCATGGACACAGACGATAGGGTGGTGAAGGCCTGGCAGGGATGGGGGAGCAGTTGGGATGGAAGGGTCACTGTGGGGGGAGGGAGGGAAGGGGACATCTGTAATACTTTCAACAATAAAGATAAATTTAAAAAAATAGTCACAAAGATTTAAAATACAGAATAGGGGATAGTCAGTAATATTGTAATAACTATTTCTAGAGCCAGTTGGGTACTCCACATATCATGGTGGTCACTTCATTTATAATAATAAAAGCATAATATGCAAATTGACCAAACGATCGAACAGCAGAATGACTGTCCAGACGACCTTCCGGAAGACCACACTATGACACGCACTGCACCAGCCCAGCGAGGTGGGTGCAATGTGATCGGTCGGAGGCCCGCCATTGCCCCATGATCACCCTGCAGAGGGAGGCACAGGCCATCGGCCAGCGGCAATCAATCAGGAGGCTCCGCTATCGTCCCAAAGAGGGAAGTCCAGGCCACCCTCTGAGGAGCAATCGATGGGGTAGGGGGCTCCACGAGTGATTGCCCCGCAGAGGGAGGCCCAGGCCACTGGCCGGGGGGTAATTAATGGAAGGGGCTCCAGGGAACCAGGGAACTGGGGGTGTGCGGTGGTAGACGCGGGCAGCACCAGACCAAGGTGCGGGTGGGGGGCCTGCAGGGCCTTGAGGCAGCAGGGGCTGTGAGGGCCCTGGCAGCCGGGACTGGGCAGGCCTACCCTTGCACAAATTTCATGCATTGGGCCTCTAGTATAGTATATAAATGTCTAATCATGATGTTGTACCCCTGAAACTAATATAATATTGTATGCCAACTACTATCACAAAATGAATGTTTTTAAAGAATTCAATAAATATAGACTGAGTTGTTAGAAGCCACAGGAGCATCTGGATTCTCCTGAAGTCACTGAGCATTTAACAGTAGGAGCTTCCTGTGCATAAATACAAAGTAAGGAAGAAATATAATGAACTAAGAACATTCTAAATCTACAGGAAAGAAACATTCTAAATTGAGTACATCTTTGAGAAGTAACAGGGTAAGAGAAAGCCCACCCTTGTTTACAAGAATATAAAAAATTGAATTATCTATATAACCCAGTATTTGAAATTTAGTTTTATGTAAAAAATTACATTCAATAACAAAAACAAGAACATGCTGCAGTCACCTGTATATGTTTTCAAATCTCATCTTTATAACTACTAATTGTTAACTTGTGTGTCAATTTGCAGGCTTTTGTTCTTATGTTATAACTAACCAGAGAACCTCCTAGAACCATTACAATGTAAAATTGTATTTTTGCTTCATTAAACGAAATCGTTTTGCCTTGGCCAGTGTCGCTTAGTAGATAGTCAACCCATGCACTGAAGGTTCACAGGTCAATTCCTGTTCAACAGTTCATGTGTGAGCTACAGTTTGATCCCTGGCCCCAGTGGGGGCACATGCAGGAGGCAACCAATCAACGTGTCTTTCTCACATCAATGTTTTTCCATCTCTCTCTGTGTCTCTCTCTTTCTTCCTCTCTCTCTTTCCCCTTCCCTCCCTCACTGCCTTCCACTCTCTCTAATAATCAATGGAAAAAATATCCTCAGGTGAGGATTAAGCAAAGAAAAATTTAAAGTTTTTAAAAATTGTTAGGCAATAAAAAGTTTTATGCTTTTAAAAACTAGACCCTGGCCCTAGCTGGGTTGTCTCAGTGGATAGAACATCAGCCTGCAGATTGAAAGGTCCCAGGTTGGATTCCGGTCAAGGGCACATGCCCGGGGTTGCAAGTTCTACCCCCAGTAGGGGGCCTTGCATTGATCAGGAGGCAGCCCATTAATGATTCTCTCTCATCATTGATGTTTCCCTCTACCTTCCTTTCTGAAATCAATAAAAATGTATTTAAAAATAAGTAAATAAAATAAAAACTACACCCCGTTTAAACTTTTATTCCATACAGTATTTACACATTATTTCATTTTACAATTTCCAAGTGTAATCCTCACTTTTAAATCACAACTTTATTATTTAGTTTTTCACTTGGCACATATTTTTTCCAAGTAGAAAATCATTACAAGATTATGACAACCAATTTTTTAACCTATTTGTTATATTTGTACAAATTACAGAGTGTAACTCACTATTTGGCTGTCTTTGTAAACAGTGACTACAGAGTTTATGATTTCATTTTATGATATAAACATTATGAAGACATTTTATTATATAATTTTTATTTATTTTTTCTTAGGAGTTATGGAAAGCCTTAATGTTATATTTCCATACAAAGGCTAAATAGTTTCTTGAAACCCATCAAAATGGGGCTGCACTGCTCTGAGAGACTTTACAAACTTTATTCTTTCACACCCTCCGAGGATGAACTATCAACCCAATTTTTCATTATCCAATTCAAAGGAAACTTTCTGAAGAAAACATTTCCTTCTCCATCCTTCATAAATCCAGCTTAGAAATTAGAATTAGAAACATTTTCATTAATTTTGGGCCAGAAGAAACTAGGCTTTTAAATTTGAGAATTCTAGGACATTAACAGATTTACCTCTGTACACCTTGGTTTGTTTTCATGTTTTCTTGCAAAATATGCAGGTCCTGCAGATATAATACTTAGAATCACAAAGATCACAGTCCCTACTGACATCCTAGCAGCCTCATGGAGTCTTAACAATCAGCTCTCAGTTCACAAGTACTTTCACAAGAGGGAAAAGAACTTGCTCTAACAATGAAAAAATTTTAATTATAAGATGAGTTGGAGATTATAAGCACTGCCTTTTAGCCACAGAGAAAGTAGAAAAAAATGTGTCCAATTAACAGGAAAGAAATCACGTTGCCCTGAGCAACAAAAAATCACCATTGCCCTGAGCTTTCTATGAGCCAGGCCTACTCCAGGGGAGGACAAGTTGCTATATATTTATTGGGAGCCCTGTGTTAACTTGCATGATTAGGATTCCAAGTTCTTCCTTTAAATAAAAATAGTCATAGATGTCATGTTTGCCTTCATTTGGGACAGTGTGGGTGTGAGGACCCTATCGAGAGTGCATTGGATGTTCAAGGCCACTCTGAGCATGGGAATCCTAATCAGGGTGTTCAAGGCTAAGTTGCTATAAGCAGGTGCAAGAAGCAAGGACACAGCTATCTTACTGTCTGCATACTGCAAAAGGGTGCCCTTCTATAACCCAAAAATAGTGAGGTCACTATTTGGAAAGCAGCCTCTTTGTCTAAGTTAGTATTAAAGTATGTTGCTAACCAGCAGGTAGCGGCTCAGAGGTGGCTGCTTAGTGAGGCTGTAGCTCTAAGGATAGCTCCTGTATAGCTCCTATGTTGAGTCTACTGTTACTTTGTAGGAAAGATTTATTGTTACCTAGCCGGTGTACGGCTACTGGGGACTGTACTTTGAAGAACTGCTTTGTCTAATAGCTCATGTCGCACAATGGCTATTTGGGCTACAATAAAAACTCTCTTATATACCCACAACTTCTCAGGGTTTCTCCATCAAATACCTGGCATCCAAGAAGGTCCAGTCCCTGGCAGAGGGGCTCAGATCCGACGTTAGGGGAGACCAAGGAGGCAAACCAGTCCCCACTTGCCCATCCAGATCCATTTTCTGCTGTTAGAGCAGTTAGGTAACTTGTTATGTTATCAGAGAAATGCACAGGTGGAATTTTTCTGTTGCTAGTGGGAGTGGGATTCTTACGATATCTTGAGAAAAAGAATTTCCTAAGACTCACATAGGAGAATGAAATGTGGTAGAAAGGTTTATTCGAGTGAAATTATATCCCTGGGGTTGCAAAGTCCCATTTCTCTTAAACCAGTCCTGGAAAATGTGCAGCTGGGGCTTCAGCAGAGCTAGAAGCAAAGCCAGTGTCCAAAATTTCCATCCCATGAAGGAGTTGAGTTGGGCACAGCATCAGTCTAGTCACAGTCCATCAGTCTATTGTATAGGGCTGTGAGTCACATGGGGAGCACACACCCCTGTAACAGGAGAGCTAGGAGCACAAGAGGGCCAAGAGAAAAGTCCTTTGATCAGGAGCTTATCAATCTCAAATCTGCCCTTGTGGTGGCCTGTCTATTCTGGCCAATGCCCTGAACCCAGGTGTCTGACAGATAACTACCTTCCTTACCTCATTTAGACCTTACTGGGCATATTTTTATTATCTAGTCCCTTCCCCCAGTGGTGTGCGGGGAATAGACCTGGAGAATGTTAAGTGGCAGATTCCTGACAGAGCTGTACAAATGGCATGCCTATATTATCTGGCCTTTCTTTTACTCCTTTTCTGTAAATAAATAAGTAAATAAATAATAACTGGGTAAATTATAATGGTATCAGTAAGACTGCAAAACAGGATAATTTTAGGGCCATTTAATACAGGATTTTCCTCCAAAATGTGGGCTTTGAATCCAAAAGAAGAGTTCTGAATTCAAATGAAATGCACAGTGGAATAAGCAAAGTAAAATTAACTTATCTTGTGTCTCTAAAAACAAATGTGGGCAGGGGGTACAAAAATCCCGATATTGTAACAGAAAATAAAAAAAAAATTTACTATTCTAACTATTAAACAGAATTAGAATAAAATGCACTAAAAGGTGATAAAAGAACTCACATACAGTGTCCTTATAAGCTAATTGCAGTTGCAGTTCCTCCCTGCCTGACTGTAAGAATTTGGGCAAATGACCAGCAGAAATGCTGCCTGAACATCCTCTTCCTTTTCTGGGAAGCCAGCAGTGAAACTGCAGGTGGAGCAATGAAACTACGTGATGAAGGCTTCCTGTTTCTCCCCTGAGGGATTTGTCATTCTGTCTTACTGGCAGCTATATGCAGTAGCCTCAGCGCCCAGTTCAAGCAACACTTTCTTTTCCACACAGATACCATTAAACACTTATCCAATTGAACTGCATTTAATTGGTTCCTTTTCAATTACAGGAAGAATATGTGGGGTGGGGGGGGGTGAGCGCTAGGCAGCTGGTAACCTACCCTGCCCCTAGGACAGTGAAGGAGAACCTTTTGAGCTCAGCGTGTCAGCATTTTGAAAAACCCTAACTTAACTCTGGTGCTCTGTCACATATAGAAATTTTTTGATATTTGCAACCATAGTAAAACAAAGACTTACATTTTTGATATTTATTTTATATATTTAAGTGCCATTTAACAAAGAAAAATCAACCAAAAGAATGAGTTCACGTGTCACCTCTGACACGCGTGTCATAGTTTCGCCATCACTGCCCTAGCAGAAGGACTTTGCTTTTAATCTTTCTAAATATATTTTGTAACTGAACCTGGTTCTTTCCGGAAAAACAAGTTGCCTACAACCAACCCTGGGGAAGAGAAGCAAAGGAGACTTAGCCACTGGCAGAACAAAGTGAGTATACTTAATCTAAGGGTTTTTATAGATAGCTCAGGCATGCTGATAAGGTTTTTCTGCCAAATGATAACTGTAGGTGTGAGGAAGAGCCCATGGCAGGATTTATTGTACTAGCTTTTGAGGATGTGCTCCAAAAAAAGAGGAAGGAAAAGAATTCAGTCAGGTTAGACACTTTGCTTTCAGCCTTATCATACTGTGATCAGGGACCCCAGCCATGCCAGACTTCTGACCTTCACAGACATGAATTCTGTTTGAAGCTGCTAAATTTATAATTTCTAGTAAAAAGTGCTTTCCTTTAAAAAAATCATGAAGACTTTGTAGCCAGAGAGATTGTTCAAAACCTGTTTCATTGGACCCTAAATTGGAGATAATGAAACTTTTTCTCTTTAGTTACCGTCTCTGTAAAACAAGAGTAGTATTATATTATTTCTTCTCACCGAGTTATAAAAATTAGAGACCATGTGTATAAAGATCTGTAAGAGCAGCTTAGAAACAAACCATAGTGAAAGTGACATGATAGCAAGTTACTTACCGGATACTCAGGGGTAGCTGTTACAATTAAAACTAGTAAATATTGTCACTGTTGTTTAGGAACTTAGGACTTTATAGAGGAGATATCCATGGGGGTAAAGTATTGAAGTAAATCTATACTAATAATAGAGGAATATGCAAATTGTCCAAAATGCTGTCACAGTAACAGTAATGACCAAAGAGCAGGCTGCTTGGGGCGACCAGGCCGGCAGGGGGGTTAGTGAGGGATCACCAAATGACTGAACAACAGGCTGCATGGGGTGACCAGGCTGGCAGGGGAGAGCAGTTGGGGACGATCAAACCAGCAGGGGAGCAGTAAGGCATCAATCAGGCTGGCAGGGGAACAGTTAGGGGGCAATCAGGCTGGCAGGCAGAATCTGTTAGGGGCAATCAGGCAGGTAGGAAGGTGAGCGGTTAGAAGCCAGCAGTCCAGGATTGTGAGAGGGATGTCCAACTGCCGATTTGGGACCAAAAGGAATTGGGCCCAAACCGGCAGTCAAACATCCCCCAAGGGGTCCCAGATTGGAGAGGGTTCAGGCCGGGCTGAGGGACACACCACCCCCCATGCACAAATTTTGTGCACTGGGCCTCTAGTATATGTATATCGGTTTATGGCATTGAGGAGAAAGTGCAAGTAGTGTCTGAAGAATAAGAAAATAGATTATAAATCCCACCTGATAAAATGCTCCAAAGAATTCACTCTTTCAGATGGGAGATTCAGGTCTGCATGTTAAGTCATTTTAGAATATTCTAGAGCTGAGAACTTACCAATCATCAGAGGTGCCAACTTCTTGAGTATTTCTGAAGATGTACTGTACCATTTTATTTTCAAATGTATTTGTTATGCTACCTATATGGAATTCTGTGAGTCATTACCTTTGCCTAAGGTTTATTTAAAAGTTGCTTCCTGATGTTATTACAATTCACTTTAACTTTTTCTCTAAATTTCCTGCATGAAACATAAGAGTTCTGTATCCAAATGAAATGCACAGTGGAAGAAGCAAAATAAATTTAACTTACTATGTATCTCTTTAAAAAAAAGAAAGACATTTTAAAAAACCAAAACCAGAATTCACAAGTGACCTGGAACACTGAATACCATGAGCCCTCCAGTGAATATACTCAGCCCTGGCAATGGGCTTCCTTGGAGGATAAGGATCTCCATTTAACGAATATTTACACGGCTGTGAACTAGGGGAATCCATGTCCACACTCCCAGCCTCAGTTTCCTTTTTCAGAAATTGAAAGAATTAGACACACTGTTCTCCTGGAGACTCTCCAGCTCTGCAATGTTGAAGCACCACTTTGTGCAAAATGTCCTGCTAAGCACAACGAGAGATACAAAAGTGAAAAGGACACAGCCCTGCCCTCCATAGTTCTTATCCACTTTGGGCCTCGGTTTTCTCACCTGGAAAACTGGCAAGGTGTGAGGAATCAAGAAAATGTATTTGTAAAGCACTGACTGCATTTATGCTCTCTAACTGCTGCCTAATATCTCAAACAATAAACTCATAGGAGATTTAGATGCTCAAATGACTTAATGAAAGCCAAAAGTTATGTTTCAATGAAAACATTAGTGTACATGCAAGGGATGACTCTACTGCATTTATACCTTAACAGCATGAATCTGATGACTTCAGAAGGCCCCACGGCCAATTCTGTGTTTGTGATGGCATCCCACAATGGGTATCCTATGAACCCCGGAAGCATGTCTCAGGTGCCCCTGTATCCACTCAACCAGCCACAAGTCCACCAAATTTCTGGGAACCAACCTGGTTTGGAACCTACCGGGAGATCCTTAAAAGAGGCCAAAGTTTTAGGGGTAAGTGAAATTTCACACTGTGTTCACTGGCCACATGGCTGGAGTCAGGGGTGGGAGGAGGTTTGGAAATACAGAAACTCCAAAGCCAGCAAGTGGGGCTGGAGCTGACCCAGCCTTGCCAAACTCAGGTCCATTAAGAAGCTCAGCTCTACAGCATTACCAGGGCCTCCCTGTGGGACCTTGTATTATCTATCTTGGGCATTTTAGTAAAGAGAAAGAAAAGCAACAAAGAAGCAGTAAATTGGAATGTTGGTCTTGTTGCCAGAATCCATGTTGACCCATGTGGCCTCTGGAAGAAGGTGGGTCCAGTGAATCAGAACGTGGATTCTAAACCCAATGTGCTTGAATGGAATCTCTCTCCAATGTGAATAAGATATAAACTTTTGATGATTTCCCCCAAAAGGCTGTCCAGGGTGGGGCCAGGGAAAGCCCATCTCATTGCTTGGGTGAAAGAAGACACTCATGGACTCTTTTTGTTGTTGTTGTTAATTTTCACCTGAGGATATTTCTCCATTGATCTTTTAGAGAGAGGAAGAGAGAGAGGGAGAGAGAGAGAAACATCGATGTGAGAGAAACACATTGATTGGTTGCCTCCTGAATGTGCCCAGATCAGAGCCTTGGCCTGGGACAG
This sequence comes from Myotis myotis, assembly GCF_014108235.1. Classification (NCBI taxonomy): domain Eukaryota; kingdom Metazoa; phylum Chordata; class Mammalia; order Chiroptera; family Vespertilionidae; genus Myotis; species Myotis myotis. The sequence goes on from NW_023416314.1 coordinate 63,149,924, forward strand.
GGAGGAGCCTGTAACTGAGGTATGGGCCCTTGACCAGAATAGAACCTGGGACCCTTCAGTCTGCAGGACCACCCTCTATCCACTGAGCCAAACCAGCTAGGACAAGACAACGCATGAATTCTGATTCAGGCTGCCTGGGTTCAAATCCTAACTCCTCCCCCAACCCATATACTGCTCATAGTAGTCAATTGATACAACCTGTATGAAGGGCTTTCTGTATCTGCCAAATTTTAAAATACACAATAATTCCATTTCTGAGACTTGTCCTGCAGATATGCTTGTACACATAAGAAATATGACATGTATGAGGTTATTTATTGCAGCATGGTGTGTGATAGTGAAACTGGCCCAAATGACCCTCAGAGTCTTTTGCCTGCTGCTGTGAAGCCAACTTCATGACACCATTGCTGATGTAAGAAAAGTGATTTATTTAGGTGCTGACTACCTGAGAAGATGGTAGACTCATGACTTAGCAACCATCTTAATGTCTCAGGGTAGGCAAAATACTTTTATAGAGGTATTATGGAAAGAAGGGCATTAAGGAATGCTGACATTAGTTTTACATTTGGGTTCTCACGTGGGTTTAATGACCTCTTTCATGTCTGTCAGCACCTGGTGATTTTTTCTCTCTCTGTGGGTTTTATTTCTGGCATCAGGATGTTATAGGCCTGTCTAGCCATCGGTATCTACTACACATTTATGGTAGAGGCCAGTGAAAAGGGCAACTGGAACTGCTTCTGCCTTAACATGCTTAAATATGAAATTATTAATATTTAAGACTGTAAGTTTTATTAGTATATTCTTACTTTTAATCTTTGATTAGTTAGTTAATTAGATGTAAAGTTTTTTTAAACCCTATACCCTGTTACAATAGCTAAAGAATGGGAAAAACAAAAATATTCATCAGTATAATACTGGTTAAGTCAATATAGTATGTCTAAAGAATGAAATGTGATGGAGCTATGAAAAAGACACTCTTAGCCCTGGCCAGTGTGGCTCAGTTGGTTGACCTTCATGCCATGTACTCAGTGGTCACCAGCTCTATTCCCAGTCAGGGCACATGCCCGACGGCAGACTCCATATCCAGTAGGAGGCAACCGATCAATGTTTCTTTCTCATCAGTAGTTCTCTCTCCCTTCTCCCTTCCTCTCTCTAAAGTCAATGATAACTTATTTTTTTAATACAAAATGTTTTTAAAATAAAAATAAAACTCCTTAGCTCCTTATGTAATTATAAGGACATACTCCCAAGCTATATCATTGAGAAAAAGAATTTGGGGCAGATATTTTGTATAATTTTCTACCATTTGTGCAAGTTTAATGGATTAACATATTTGTATTCTCTATATATTTTGAGCATGAATATATATTAGTTTCCTAGAGTTGCCATAAAAAAGTACTACCAATTGGGTGGCTTAGAACACAATAAACTTATTATCTCAGTTCATAAGTTTGTAATCATAGTATCCATGGGGCCATGCTCCCTCTGAAGGCTCTGGGGATGGATCTGTTCCAGGCCAGTCTCCCAGCTTCCAGTAGGTCCTTGGCTTGTGGCACCATAACTCCCATCTTGGCATTCTCCTAGGTGCACATGTTTCTCTTCACATGGCATTCCTTTGAAAGGATAGCAGTCATATAGGGGCTACCCTATTCCATTATACTTCATATTATCTAATTGCATCTGCAGCAACCCTATTTACAAATGAGATTCCATTCTGAGTCACTGGAGGTTTGAACTTCAAAATGTTAATTTGAACCCTGGCCAGAATTGCTCAATTGTTGTGCACTGAAGGGTGGCAGGTTTGATTACTAGTCAAGGACATGTACCTGGGTTGCAGGTTCAATACCCAGCCCCAGTCCCGTCACATATGAGAGGAGGCAGCCAATTGATGTGTCTCTTGAAAGCCAGTCTCTCTCTCTCTCTCTCTCTCTCTCTCTCTCTCTCTCTCTCTCTCTCTCTCTCTCTCCTATCATCTCTCTCTTCCATTCTCTCTCAAAATCAATAAAAAAATCCTCACATGAAGATTAAAAAATAGAGATATATAAATTTGATGAGTGAAAGAAGACACAATTCAATACAAAATAATATTCCAAAGAAATAAAAAGTGAGCACAAAGACTTATCTACAAAATGATGTTCACTGCAGTGTTGTTTATAATATGGAAACATATTACACCTGCCCAATATCTTTGTTCCAACTCTTCCACAGATCATCCACATAATGGGATATGGGCAACCTTATAAAGCATATATTTAAAGAATACTTAAGACCATGGGGATGTTTTCATAATGAAATATTAAGTTAAATATGCAGAGCCCTTTTGTATAATCAGTGTATATATTTGAAAAAAATAATGGAAGTTTATACACCAAAATACAAGTGGTTATTTTCTTTGAGTGGGGGGAAATTATGGGAAGTATTATTTCATTAGTACATTTTAAATATGACTTTATTGACCAAGGAAACAAAATATATTTTAAAATAAGAAGGAGTCCCAAGGGTGCAGGGGTTAAGATTCGTCCTTAGAGACAAAGGTCTCAGCTTTTGGTTCCTCTAACAGGCCATCCAGATCCTGATCGGCCTGATACACATTGGCCTTGGCAGTGTCATAGGCACCATCGTTCTCTGGTACTACACTGCTGTCTCATTCTATGGAGGCTATCCCTTCTGGGGAGGCATCTTGGTAAGTAACATAAGTTGCCCTGAAAGTGAGTTCCAGAAAGTGCCAACACACTCAGGCTCACCTTGGCAATACAACCCCAAGTGCAGGTCCCTCAGCCAGGCCTGCACCCTCTCACAGTCTGGGAGCCCTTGGGGGATGTCTTACTGCTGGCTTAGGCCCACTCCCTGGGGGAAGCAAGCCTAAGCTGGCAGTCGGACATCCTTAGTGCTCCTGCAAAGGTGTGAGAACCTCCCGCCACCGCTGTTGCTTGCCAGCCATGAGCCCAGCTTTGGCTGAGCAGTGTGCCCCTGTGGGAGCACACTGACCACCAGGAGGCAGCTCCTGCATTGAGCGTCTGCCCCCTGGTGATCAGTGTGTGTCATAATGACCAGTCGTTCCGCTGCTGGGCTAAAACCAGCTCTCTGACATCCCCTGAGGGGTCCTGGATTGCGAGAGGGCACAGGCCAGGCCGAGGGACCCCACCGGTGCACCATCAGGTCTGGGGAGGGATATGGGAGGTTGGCCAGCTGAGGAGGGACCGTGAGAGGGCTCCAGGGCATGTCCGGCCCATCTGGCTCAGTCCCAATCGGCTGGACCCCAGCAGCAAGCTAACCTACCGGTTGAGCGTCCGGGTGGTCAGTGCATGTCATAGCAAGTGGTTGAGCAGCCTTAGCATATCATTAGCATATTGACTGGACACTTAGCATATTAGGCTTTTATTATATAAGATAGTTCTGGATGAAGCCCAAGATCAAGGCATGGCCAGGGTTGTTTCTCCTGAGACCTCTCTCCTTGGCTTGTGGATGGCTATCTTCTTCCCTGTGTCTTCACATGATCTTCCTTTGTGTGTGTCTCTGTCCTCATAGCTCTTCTAATTAGAACACCACTTATAGTTTACTAGAGGCCTGGTGCACGAAATTTGTGCACTGGGGGAGGGTATCCCTCAGCCCAGCCTGCATCCTCTCCAATCTGGGAGCCCTCGGGGGATGTCCAACTGCTGGGTTAGGCCCGATCCCTGTGGAACTGCTGGCTCCCAACTGCTCGCCTGCCTACCTGCCTGATTGCTCCTAACCACTCTCCAGCCAGCCTGATCAACGTCTAACTGTTCCCCTGCAGGGCCCAATAACCCCCAACTGCCCTCCCCTGCAGGCCTGGTCCCCCCCAACTGCCCTCCCCTGCTGGCCTGGTCACCCCTAACTGCCCTCCCCTGCAGTCCAGGTCACTCTAACTGCCCTCCCCTTCCAGGCTGGTTGCCCCTAACTGCCATCCCCTGCAGGCCTGGCCCCCCCAATTGCCATCCCTCCCCTGCTGGCCTGGTCGCCCCAACTGCCCTCTCCTGCCGGCCTTGTCACCCCCTAACTGCCCTCCCATGCTGGCCTGATCACCCACAACTGCCATCCCCTGCCGGCCATCTTGTGGTGGCCATCTTGTGACCACATGGGGATGGCCATCATGTGCGAGGGTGTGACGGTCAATTTCATATTCCCTCTTTATTATATAGGATTAGGGCCCGTCCACATGACATCATTCAACCTTAACCACTTTGTTAAAGGCCCTATCTTCAAATATAGATGCTCTTCAACTTATGATGGGGCTACAGCCCCAAAAACCCATTATAAATTGAAAATATCCTGAGTCAAAAATGCATTAAATACTACACTGTAGAGAATGGGTTGTTTAGGCTTGTGATTGCATGGCTGACAGGGAGCTGAGGCTGGCTGCTTCTGTCCAGCATCACCAGAGAGTATGTTACCACATATCACTCACCCAGGAAATGTCAAAATCCAAAATCCAAAGAACAGTTTCTACTGAATGTGTATGGCTTTCACACCATTGTAAAGTCAAAAAAAAAAAAAGCCATAATTCCAACTATAGTGAGTATGGTAATATCTATACAGTCACATTTGGAGATCCTGGGGGTTTAGACTTCAAAAAATGGATTATGAGGAGACAAACTTCAGCTCATAATACCAAGTCCCAGCCCTATAAGGCACCATCACCCCAATTAGGTCACCTTTTCTAATTAGTCCACCTTAGAGGTTAGGAAACCTTTTCCTAGTTCATCACCCCAGTGCTCAAGTGCTGTCGGACAAAAGCCCACAACTGGAGCTCCAGGAGAAAACATTTCACCAGTAATTGTGTGTCTGCGCAGCCACAGAACAGTCATTAAGCAGTGGGTACTCAACCTGGAGTCCTCTGATGGGCTCAGAGTCCACCTTGTTACAAAATATTTGGTACATAGATGTCTTTGTTTTTATGGAAGAGCCCATAGTATTGATCACATTTTCAGGGTGATCTATAATCCTTCAAAAGGTTAAGAACCACAGATACTTTCTTTTCTCCAATATATTGCCTTTATGATTCTTTTCCATTCTCCTTAGTGTTTTCCCTCCTCCACAGGCACACATACGCAATCCAATCCCTCTCCTATCAAAAATGTCCTTTTCTACCCACTACAACACAATTTTTCTCTCAAATCACATATCTGTGACCCAAGGGAGTTTTCTCAAAAATAACAAAACTCCAGAGTAGTGTGGACATCAGCAAAGTCACCATATACCATGAGATTTAAATAAAACATCCTGGAGTTGTCCACCACCACCACCACACACACACACACACACACACACACACACACACACACACACACACAGCATCTGCAAAATTGCAGGACTTATATTCTTGGGAGCATTTTTGTCTGAGCACCTGCTCTCTCTTGTTCCCATAAAAGTCTCATTTTCTGAGGCTGAGGTCTTCTCTCTGTTCAGCACAGACCCAGACTTGGAACTCAGCCAACCACAGACACCTGTGTGTATAGCAGACTTCTGTGGAGTTTGGGGAAATGGACAAGACTAATACCACAGCCACAAGACAGTTCCTATGGAGTGTTAGATTCTCTTAAGGCATCACAAAGGCCTTGGTGGCCATTTCCCCTCCCATTAGGCTGCTCAGGTCCATTCAACCCTTATGACACTACCCTCCCTTTTTCCTGCAGGGCACTTTTGTTCTTTGTTGCCTTACTGACTCTAGGACTATCTATTTTCTTTCTTTTTCTTTTTCTTTTTTTTTTTTTTAGGACTATCTATTTCTAAAGATCATATGGTCCTCCTCCAAACCAAAGACCCTTTCCTTAGGAACCTTAAAAAGATCAGCAGGGACACCAGAATTCCAGTCTTCTGTTTCCTGCCTTTCCTACAAAGTCTGTAAAAACATAAAATTGAGACTCATTTTCCCATTTATAGGAAAAATGGCATTCCTCTTACAAGGCATTGGTGGTTAGAGTAAGTTTTCATTGTGATTACCCATTTCCATTCCAAGGCACAGGCATCTACTCTGAGGTGGAATGAGTGCAGGATGAGGGTTAAGAACATGAGATCTGGAGTCAATTACCTGGATTTGATTTCCAGATATGCTATTTGCTGGATGGTCTTGGGTGTGTCTTTTAAAATTTTTAAGCCTCAGTCCACACCTCCTTAAACTGGGAATAATAATGGTGCTTGGTGGGCCATCATGGAGTTAAGTAAGGCAAAGTTAAAAAGCACTTCATGTAGGGCTGAGCAAAGCTTCCATTAAACCATAGCTGATGACCTTTCAGACTGTCACTGACAGCAGGGAATCCCATCAGCCACTATGCCTGCAGAACATCAGTGTTGAAATAGATGCACACAATCTATCCTGCCGCCCTCATAGTTGATGTTCATCATTGCAGAGAGGCAACATTCTTCTGAAATTTGGTACTAAAAGGTACCAAATTGTATACAGGAAATGACTGATACTGGGCTTTTATCTCAAAGCAGTGAAAATACGGGGTCCCCTTCCTTCTTCCCTCCAGAGCCCCTATGCCTGAGTGAATTGTTTTGGGAGGCCAACAAGAAGTGCCTGTGAGAAAGTCAATGACAAGAAAAGAAGTGATTTTATTGAGTATCTACCATGTACAGGATCTACCATGGGCAAGATATACCAAATGCTAGATGCAAGGGACAAATTATCTCATGATAATAACACTTAAGAAGACATATAGTTTTCCCCATTTTTTCTGAAGAGGAAATATACGCTTAGAAAAATTAATAACTTACCCAAGATCACATGCGTTTCAAGTTAGAGTTTAAAACCAGGTGTAGTGGATTCTAAAATACATATTTATCCCAAGTTATTGCCCTGTCTAGTGGTGACAAATAGCTCTTTTTTTATTTTTTCCTCCCTCCCTCCCTCCCTCCCTCCCTCCCTCCCTCCCTCCCTCCCTCCTTCTTTTTCCTTTCCTTTCCTTTCCTCTTATCTCTCTTCTCTTCTCTTCTTTCCCTTTCCTTTCCCCTTCTCCTTCCTTCCCTTTCCTTCCCTTTTTCCCCCTCCCTTGAGTTGAGTAGGAGGTCCCAGCAGATGATCCTAGCATGTATGAGAGCACATGTGTGTGATCAGAAACACAGAAGCCTGAAAGTGGGGCCCTGACCTCTGGACTCTTTCTTTTTGAAAAATATACTTTTATTGATTTCAGAGAGAAAAGGAGAGGGAGAGAGACATAGAAATATCAGTGATGAGAGAGAATCATTGATTGGCTGGCTCCTGCGTGCCCCCCATTGGGGATCAACCAACCCAGGCATGTGCCGTTGACTGGAATCAAACCTGGGACCCTTTAGTCTGCAGGACAACATGTTATCCACTGAGCCAAACCGGCTAGGGTTCTCTGGGCTCTTTCTAAACTCCCTCTCTTCTGTGCCAGTTCATCATTTCAGGATCCCTCTCAGTGACATCAGAACAGCTACCAAGATCTTCTTGCCTGGTAAGTCCCACCCTGAGACAGGCTCTTCCAGCTGTGGACATTTAAGGGACACACACATAGAGGGAAACAAGTTCATACACAATGCCTCCCTCATCCTTGAACCTACTTATAACCAGACACAGGGCATTGACATGGTCACTCATACTCACTTACAAGACCACATGAACCTGGACAGAGTCACAAATGGGAAAGAGTCAAGATTTGGTGGAAGGAAGGGCAGCTTCAGGGTGTGGAGAGACAGAGAGAATAACTTTCCTAAGAGGATCTTACAAGAGGAGGCAAAAAACAACCAGGGGTGCTAGGCTGCCCTCCAGCAGAGCAGGCACCAACTGCCTGCAGCACACACAGCCCAGTGCCAGACATTTCTACAGGGAAGCCAGGGGAGGCTCAGGAAGCAGCTTCCAAAAGGAATCCTTCCAAACTAGTTCTGTGAATTAACATGGGCCAGGATTGGTGGCCCCAAATATTGGACTGAGAAAGTACTTTTGTTTCCCCAGGATGACCTGGTCCTACACCAGATGAGATCTATTTAAAAAATCCACAGGGGGAGAAACTAAGATGGCGGCATAGATAAACACCGGGAAATTGCTGCTTCCCAAAACAATCGATAAATGCATCAAAAACACAAGGTGGACATCATCCAGAACTACAGGAGGGCTGGCTGAGTGTAAATTCTACAACTAGAAGGAAAGAAAAGCACACTGCGAGCGGGAGGAGCTGCGGAGGTGGAGTGCAGAGGTACGGGGGCTCGCGCGCGCGGAAAGGGGCTGGCACCTGAGGACGCGGCTGTCTTTTTGAATCCGGAGGGAGACACAAGCTCCCGATGGCTCTGAAATCCGGTTCCGGGAAGTCTCTGGGGACCCAGGACTCATACGGGGAGATACTGGACTGTCTGGCAGCGGGCGAGCTTGAGAGCGGCTTTCCCTCAGAGGTGCTTGCAGCCATTGCCGGGACACTGGGACTCGAGACTCCTTAGGGCGGGGCTGAGGCTCTGCCATAGCTTCTTTCTCCGCCCTTTGATTTCTTGAGACCCCGCCCCGCCCAGGCTGCGGCAGAAGCTTTTGCATATGAATGCCCCGGCCATTTGCAACCTGTAATTACCTAACCGCAGCCGGGCCAGATAGACCCAGAGCTTCCAAGAGAAGGCCCAAGGCCCCACAGTGGCTTGCATTGCTACACAGCTGAGCATCATCAGGGCACTTCCAAACTCCAAAAAAAACGAAGGGGAATCTGCAGTTCTCTTCGTAGTTCCTGCTGTGTAACCTCAGGCAGAGGCTAAATTAGCACCTCCTTAGATCCAAGAGCCACTTACCCAGTGGTCAGAGGGGAACCACCCAGATCACAGCTCCTCAGATCCATAAGGGACACACTCAGGGTGCAGTCTCAGTGAGCACCAAAGCCCCACTGAAGCAAGTCTTGCCCCAGAAGGGTGTCTCCAGCACAGAAGTTCTCCCACTGCAGACACAGCTGATTCTCGCTGCCAATTGCCCTGGAGGTCAATTCCTCCCAGTGATCCTACAACAACCAAGGCATAGCTACAACAAGACTGTGCACAAAGCCCACGAGGGGGTGCACCAAGAGTGTCCACCTCAGGTAACTGGGGAGGCTGAGCCACTGGGCCCTACAGGACACCTAGCACACAAAGCCACTCTATCAACACAGCGAAGCAGCCAAAATGCAGAGACAAAGAAACAGGTCACAAATGGCAGAAATGGAGGAAAGCAAACGACTGGATATAGAGTTCAAGGCCACGTTTATAAGGTTTTTCAAGAATTTTATGGAAACCGCCGATAAATTTAATGAATCCCTCAATAAGTATAGTGAGACCATGGAGGACATGAAAAAGGACCAACTAGAAATTAAGCATACACTGACTGAAATAAAGAATAATCTACGGAGATCCAACAGCAGACAAGAGGATCCCAAAAATCAAGTCAAAGATTTGAAATACAAAGAAACAAAAAATACCCAACTGAAAAAGAAAAAAGAAAAGAGATTCCAAAAATATGAAGATAGTGTAAGGAGCCTCTGGGACAACTTCAAGCGTACCAACATCAGAATTATAGGGGTACCAGAAGAAGAGAGAGGGCAAGATATTGAAAACCTATTTGAAGAAATAATGACAGAAAACTTCCCCCACCTGGTGAAAGAAATAGACTTCCAAGTCCAGGAAGCGCAGAGAACCCCAAACAAAAGGAATCCAAAGAGGACCACACCAAGACACATCATAATTAAAATGCCAAGAGCAAAAGACAAAGAGAGAATCTTAAAAGCAACAAGAGAAAGACAGTCAGTTACCTACAAGGGAGTACCCATACGACTGTCAGCTGATTTCTCAACAGAAACCATGCAGGCCAGAAGGGAATGGCAAGAAATATTCAAATTGATGAATAGCATGAACCTGCAACCAAGATTACTTTATCCAGCAAAGCTATCATTCAGAATAGAAGGTTAGAGAAAGAGCTTCACGGATAAGAAAAAGCTAAAGGAGTTCATCACCACCAAACCAGCATTATATGAAATGCTGAAAGGTATTCTTTAAGAAGAGGAAAAAGAAGAAAAAGGAACTCTTACCATTTGCCACAGCATGGATGGAACTGGAGAGCGGATAAATACCACATGATCTCACTCATTTGTGGAATATAATGAACAACATAAACTGATGAACAAGGACTGATCCAGAGACGGAGAGGCATTGATTGGACTGTCGGGCTTTGGAGGGAGGGTAGGGGAGGGTGGGGGTAAGGGGGAAAGATCAACCAAAGGACTTACATGCAGGCATATAGTCCTAACCAATGGACACGGACAACGGGGGGGGGGGGGGGGTGAGGGCATGAGCGGGGGTGGGGTAGAGGGTAACGTGGGGACAAGGACACATATGTAATATCTTAATCAATAAAAATATATTAAAAAAAATAAAATAAATAAAAAAAAAGAAATAAAAAAAAAATCCACAGGGAAGATCAGTTCTGGGCATGCCTTCCTTCACATGGACCAGAATCATGGAGCATCAGAGCCTGTCACATCCCAGAACACGTGGGCTGAGTCTCCTGCGCATGTCCTGTGGGATAAATGAGTCCAGTGATTCCTAAACATTATTCTTGGTGATACTTGTCTCATGATATACTTTATGAAGATAGTTAGATAACTTGGGAGGGATTTCTTTTTAGTAGTCTCCTCTACAGGGGATCCATAATCCATGTTAAAGACTTTGAGAAGTCCTGCACAAAAGATCTAACTTTGTGCAACCCAGGTGTTTTCAAAGTTAATTTACCACCAAACCTATTTTGCACAAGACATCTCTTTACTTGCCTCACATCTAGGGTTCCAGGAATTCACATTATGAAGCACTTGTTGTGTCTCTGCTCAACTCAGCTACAATTGTTTTCCTTTCTCATACTGACCCTCTCTCTGTATCTTCTTCAGTTGAAGGGTAGCATGGGCTTGAGTATCGCCAGTGCAATCTGCTCTCTGGTCGGAATCATGCTCCTCATCACAGATATGGCTATCAACAACCTGCATAGCTCCTTCAGCTCCTATCCCTGCAGTGGTATGGTAAGTATCTCTCTTGACCAATTCTCCTCTGGTTTCCAATGTAGCTATCTTTAGGAAGTCATTGGAAAGGGCCTGGTCCCACCAAGCTGCTTCACCAAGCACCAAAGGAAACAGATGCTCTCAGAACAGTTTCAAGTCCCTGACCTGTAGGTTATTGCTGCTGCTCCAAGCATGTGACTTTTTTTAGTCTTAATTCCTATCTTTATAAAAGAGGACCTATCTTTTGACATTGTTGGGAGAATTAAATGCAGTTATAGAGATAATGCACCGGTACCCACCAACCTGTATATCTACCCACATGTTCACCTTCCTGCCAATTTTCATAGATAAAGAGATCATCAAAGGTGTTCAGAAAGGGACAGAGAGTGAACATTTAAGGTTTTGCAGGCCATCTGGTCTCTGTTGCAGTGCTCAATCCAGTGTGAAAGCAGCCATAGAAATGCATAGGCAAATGAGCTATCCCATGTTATAGACCCATGTTATCAAATAGAAATCTAATGTAAGCCACGTGTGTGACTTTACATTTTCTAGTCTCCATATTATAGAGTGAAAAAAACTGAAATTAATTTCCATAATACATTTATTTTACCCCATAAATATAAAACATCATTTCAATCTATAGCCTGTATAAAAAATTATTATATCAATATTTGGCATTTTGGGTGTCACATCTTAGAAATCCAGTGTGTATTTTGCCTTTACAACACATCTCAAGACCTCAGGGGACACTTGGCTAACATTTAAAAATTCAGCTATAGATGAGTCCCATGTAAACTCAATGTCTCCCTCTACACAGTAGCCCTGCCCTCTCTGCTCACTCAAGTTATATCACTCCACGTGCTTCTCCCCTCTCCCTGGCCCCACCTCTCTTCTATATCACTATCTGCCATTTGCTACAGCTTTTCCATCAACATCTGAACACACCTTTGTATCTTTCATCTTCGATAACACACTAACCTTTTCTTGGTTATTTCAGCTACCACTCCATTTCTCTGGCTCTCTCTGCAGAAAATTCCTTAAAAGAGTTGTCTGCCTCACTGTCTCCAATTCTCTCCTCACATAATCTCTCTTTAACCCACGCTAGCCATACTTTCAGCCTCGGTTCTCCAAAAAACTCCTCTATTCAAGCGCCCAATCATTCCTCCTCTTTGGTGGACTTCCCGTTGGCTTTCAGGCCCTGCAGCTGGTGTTCCTGCACCTACATTGGTTGCTCTCTTTTCTTTTGATGGTTCTTGTCTTTCCCCCAATTTCTCACACTCAGTCCTCAATTTTCTTCTGTTTCTCTCTCTACTCTCTGCCTTAGCAATCCCATCCAGTCTGGTGACTTGAAACACTTTCCTATGACAATGACTCCAAATGTCTATGTTCTGGCAAAACATCTCTCACAAACTCGTGTCTAGTATCCAGTTGTCCACTCTCCATCTTATATTTGGATATTAACATGTCCAAATCTCATCTCCAGTTTTTATTTGCCAAACCTTCTCACAGGTTGCCTTTTCCAGGTTGATGGCACTGCATCCTTCAAGTCACTCAGAAAAAACTCTGTTGAAATCATTGATTGACCCATTCTGTCTCCCACACCTCTGGGCCAACTCCTCAGGGAATCCTGTTGATTTCACCTTTAAAATGCATCCAGAATCCAGCCATTTTCACCAGTTTCTCAGTCACCATACTGGCTGGAGCCACCACCCCTGACTTCTAATCTCAGTTCTGCCAATGTCTGATCTTGGAAAAAGCTCTCTTCCATCCCATGCACCCACACACCTCTGGCTTCAGTCCAGAAGAAGGAGGGCTGGACTTCAACATAGTTTAGCAAAAGATGAACCAAGGCATGGGGTGCCCCAAGGTCTCAACAAGCATGAATTAATACTCACCAAATAATAACTATCTAAACTGCTGGAGGAACCCTTCTCCCTCATGGAAGGGTGTTTTAATTTTTCAAATACAGTTGACAAACAATACTATATTAGTTTCAAGTATATGGTGTAATGATTAGACACATATAACTTATGAGATGACTACATTCCTATACTGCACGTTAATTTACCTGCCTGTGACTGTTTTTACAACTCCCTATTTGGATTTCTTAATACCCTTCACATTTTCACCCATCTTCCCAGCCCTCCTCCCATTAGAAAGCTTTCTTTATAAAAGAATGTTGTTGTTAAAAATATTTGAAGAGGACAAGCATCATTTTTAAAGGCCCCTTCTCCCTAATCTTCTGTGATTCCTTGTTTAAGACATCATTATACTACTGTTCCCCTTGCCTGGACAGATGTTCAAACCCACATCACTGAATCTTCTACTGAGAATGAAACTTTCTCTCCTCAGTGCCCTGAGGCACTACTATTGGGACTTTTATAGCCCTTACCATGTCTGACTTAAATTATAACTATCTGCATTTGTATCTGCCTCCCTCACTAGATTGTGCTTCTCGGGATGCTTTCCTAGTCTTTCATAGCAAACAGATGTTTAATAAATGCTTGCTAAATCAAGAGGGAAGAGAAGGAAAGTGCTAAGGAGGGGTCTCTCCAGGAGAGAGAATTTTCTGAGCAGCCAGCTATCACCAAAGCCATTTTAAAAATCATAACTGTACCAACATTTGTTTGATACCTACTATGTGCCACGCACTTTCATTTTCATATTTATTCTCTCCTGTAATTGGAATCCCAATGTTATTAGGGTCACTCATCTCTTGTCCTTTTATGATAAAGTGGATTCTACCCAAACTCTCTCCCCAGATACAGTGGGAGATCCCATTTTCCTGAGCATTGTTGGAGAACAGCAAGGAAAGGGCTTAGATGTGTCCTGGTGCTAACATGAAATTGACTACTGCTGAATTAGTTCCATTTGGGGATGCTTTTACTGACCGTTTTCTTAAGTTAAAGGCAGTCCCAATTAGTTCTCTCCACAAAATGCCACGGTCAGAAGCCAAGAAGATTGTTTTAGTAGCTGACTTTCTCTGAAGGTTCAGAGGGATGGTGGAGGTAACTACTGATGCCTGGAGGTTAGACATCCCTGCTTTGTAATGTGTTAATTTCTTACAAGATGCCTTTTTATCTGTAGGCTCTACCATCCCTTCATGTTGCTCAGTCCCGTCTTTCTCCTCTATCCATCTTTCTTTGCTCTCTCTGAGGACTGTCCAAACTCTCAAATTTCACTTCGCTTCCTACACAGAACAGTTTCACTGTTTCACTGTCTCACTCCAGACCCCATCCTTAGGTTTCGTGCCCTGTACCCAAAACAAGTCATCAAGGTGTTTTCCTAAACAATGACTATTCTTTTCCTTAGAACAACACAGGTAATATGTGTTAAAATAATTCTTTTACAAACATATTCGACCCTCACAAAACCTGGGGAGATATTTTCTACATGAGGCTGAGATGAGGTTAGAGGACTTCCTCAAAGCCCTAGCTATGGTCTATTGCAGAGCCATGCTTTGAGCCAGACCTCACACTCCCAGGGCACCACTCATGACCTCCATTATCTTTCTGGTTCCAGGTCTCTGGAGTGACTACTTCTGCTGTGCTGTTCATCTTTAGCCTCTTGGAGTTTTGCATTGCCTGCACATCTGCCCACTTTGGTTGCAAACTATTCCGCTATTCACACAACAACGTGAGTTTGTAGGACCCTTAGTGGGTGGAAAGATGCCCTAAAGAGTGTGGGCACTAGAAAGGTTGTTAGGCTTTTGTTTCCTCTCCAGGCACATGGGGAGTCCCGGAATATCTACAGCCTTTGTGCAATTGTGGTTCTCACTAACGCACCTCCATGTACCTGTCTTTTTCAGAGAACTGTGGTCTTTCAAACTGTCTATGTGACAAACCCAGTGGCCAATCCAGAACCAGTGAACTCTCCACCGTCTTATTCCAGTGAGATCCAGGACTCCAAATAAGCCAAAGGTTCTAGAAGCATCTTTCACTGGAACCAAAAGAAGAACTCTGCTTTCTGGGCTTCTGAAACTCAGCTTTTTCCTTCCTTGACAAACTAAGGAATGTGTCTCTCCAACTGCTGGCACCTTGGACTTCATTCACTTCAGCTTGGTTAATCATGCTGTTCCTCCATTTAAAAGGAGACAGGACTTTAAAGTGAATTTTAGCAAAGAGGTCCTCCCTAGGACATCCACCTGTGGGATGTCTAGTGTAGATATTCATGTGTTTACCTGTGTGAGCTCATGAACTAATGGAACAAGTGTCTAGACAACCCCAGCTTCATTCTCCCAATCATTCACTCACTGAATAAAAGTGCACTGAGCATTTGATATGTTTAAAGCTCTATTAATGTCAGGATGAGGGTGGACATGGTGAACTTGCAAAGTCTTTGACTTCAAGGAACTTCTGCCTCACAAGAGAAGAAGAACATGCAAGCAGATTTCTATAACACACGATAGAATTTAGGGGTGTGTACAGAGAGAGATCAGAGATGAAAATGATTTATTCTGGCAGTGATGGGTGAAGCAGAGAACAATCATGGTTGAAGAAGCAGCATTTGTTGGGGGTATCAAAGGAGAGAGTGTTGTTTTTGGGTTTTTTAAAAAATCTTTATTGTTGAAAGTATTGCATATGTTCCTCTTTTTCTCCCATTAACTCCCTTCAGCCCACTTCTGTCCCCCACCCCAGGCTCTCATCACCCCATTGTCTGTGTCCATGGGTTATGCATACATGCATACAAGGTCAGGGTTGATCTCTTACCACCCACTCTCTCCTGCCTTCCCTCTAAGGTTCAACATGCTTCTATGACTCTGGATCTATTTTTGTTCATCAGTTTATTTGGATCATTAGATTCCACATATGTGTGAGATCAGGTGATACTTATGTTTCTATGAATGGCTTACTTTGCTTAGCCAATACTCTCCAGGCTATCCAGGCTGTTATAAGTGTTAAGAGTTCTTTCTTTTATATTGCCACACTAGAGACCCAGTGAATGAAATTCATGCAAGAAGGGCGTGACCCTCAGCCCAGCCTGCTCCGTCTCTAATCTGGCACCCCTCAGGGGATGTCACAATCTGGGACCGCTGGCTCCTAACTGCTCACCTGCCTGTCTGATTGCCCCTAATCGCTTATGCCTGCCAGCCTGATCACCCCCTAATCGCTCCCCTGCTAGCCTGATTGATGCCTAACTGCTCCCCTGCTGGCTTGATGGCCCCCAACGGCCCTCCCCTGCCAACCTGATGGCCCCCAACTTTTTTTCCTTGAGGACCTGATGGCCCCCAACTGCCCTCCCCTGCTGGGGCCTGATCACCTCCAATTGCCCTCCTCTGCTGGCCTGATCACCCACAACTACCCTCCCCTGCCAGCCTGATGGCCCCCAACTGCCCTCCCCTGCTGGCCTGATGGCTCCTAACTTCCCTCCCCTGCCAAGGCCTGATTGCCCCCAACTTCCCTCCCCTGCCAGGGCCTGATTGCCCCTAACTGCCCTCC
The DNA here is from genome assembly GCF_014108235.1 of Myotis myotis. NCBI lineage: Eukaryota > Metazoa > Chordata > Mammalia > Chiroptera > Vespertilionidae > Myotis > Myotis myotis. Next base: position 63,166,335 of record NW_023416314.1, read on the forward strand.
CCTGCTGCGACCCGCCTCCTCCGCTGGGCCCTGCCCACAGGCCTCATTGTGTGGAGCTGCTGCCAGGCCCTTTCTCCACTGTGCATGCAGCCATCTTATGGCAGCCATTTTGTGACAACATGAGGGCATGATACTACCTAGGCTATTATTAGTATAGATAGTATTCCATTGTGTAAAGTACCTGTTGGAAGTACTTAATCCTGCTCGCTGCACCAATTGCTGGAGTAAGTTCTTCCTTGGTTCTGCTTCACTATGCTAACTGTGGGGTCTCAGTTCCCCTGCCAGGAACTGGACCTTCATGGGTGCTGGGTATTAGACAGAGAAGACAATATGAGCAATCATAGGCATATAAGAGAGTCTTTATTGTAGACTAAGTAGCTGTTGCCAACAAGGCTGTCCACAAAGTAGTTCTTGCTAAAACAATAGTAAACACAAAGTGGCCCTTGCTAGTAGAGTAGTAAACACAGGAGCCATTGCTAACAAAGTAGCCTGACCAAGTAGCCGCACAAGGCAGCCCTTGTAGACAAGTAGCCCCATACATAAAAGTAGCCTTAGTAACATAGGAGCTATCACACAAAGTAGTCTGACCAGGCAGCCTCTCACTGGCTGGTCAGTAACAAACTTTATACTAACTTAGACAAAAGTGGCTACTTGCCAAATAGTGACCTCAATACTTGGGCTATACAGGCATGCCTGCAAAGTGTACACAGTAAGATTGCTGTGTCCTAAAAAAAAAACAAGATGGCGGCATAGGTTAACGCCGGAGATCGCTGCCTCAAACAACCACTTCAGAGATATAACTAAAGGACAGAACGGACATCACCCAGAACCACAGGAAGGCTGGCTGAGTGGAAATTCTACAACTAGGAGGAAAGAGAATATCATACCCAGACTCAGAGGAGGCGCAGTGATGAAGTGAAATACTCAGGTGCAGAGTGTGCGCGCGGAGCGGGCTGGCGGCGGAGGGCGCGGTTGTTGTTTTCAATCGGGAGGGAGTTTCAGACTCTGAGCTCCAGATCCGGGCGAGTCTCTGGGGACCGAGACTCAAACGGGAGAAACGGGACTGTCTGGCTTCGGTCGGAACTCTGAGGTTTGCAGCCATTGCTGGGGCTCTGAGAGGCAGAGCCCCTGGGGAAGGAACTGAGAGTCACCATAACTGCTTGTTCCGCCCGCCCTGTAGATCCCCGGGGACCCGCCCCGCCCAAGCCCTGCGCAGCGCCATTTGCCGGATAGCCTCAGGCAAACGCTAGATTAGCACCGCCCTAGAGATCCAGCACAGAAGCCCTCCCACTACAGACACAGCAGACTCTCATAGCCAGTTAGCCTGGAGGTCAAATCACCCCGGTATTGCCGACATCAATCAAGGCTTAAAGGCAACAAGACTGCGGACAAAGACCACTAGGGGGTGCACCAAGAAAGCATAAAAAATGCGGAGACAAAGAAACAGGACAAAACTGTCAATGGAGGATATTGAGTTCAGAACCACACTTTTAAGGTCTCTTAAGAACTGTCTAGAAGCTGCCGATAAACTTAGTAAGGCCCTCGAAAAGACTGGTGAGACCGCCGATAAATGTAGTGAGATCCTCAAGAAATCTAATGAGACCCTCGATGTTGTGATAAAGAACCAACTAGAAATTAAGCATACACTGACTGAAATAAAGAATATTATACAGACACCCAACAGCAGACCAGAGGAGCGCAAGAATCAAGTCAAAGATTCGAAATGCGAAGAAGCAAAAAACACCCAACTGGAAAAGCAAAATGAAAAAAGAATCCGAAAATATGAAGATAGTGTAAGGAGCCTCTGGGACAGCTTCAAGCGCACCAACATCAGAATTATAGGGGTGCCAGAGGATGAGAGAGAGCAAGATATTGAAAACCTATTTAAAGAAATAATGACAGAAAACTTCCCCCACCTGGTGAAAGAAATAGACCTACAGGTCCAGGAAGCGCAGAGAACCCCAAACAAAAGGAATCCAAAGAGGACCACACCAAGACACATCATAATTAAAATGCCAAGAGCAAAAGACAAAGAGAGAATCTTAAAAGCAGCAAGAGAAAGAAACCCAGTTACCTACAAGGGAATACCCATACGACTGTCAGCTGATTTCTCAACAGAAACTTTGCAGGCCAGAAGGGAATGGCAAGAAATATTCAAAGTGATGAATACCAAGAACCTACAACCAAGATTACTTTATCCAGCAAAGCTATCATTCAGAACGGAAGGTCAGATAAAGAGCTTCACAGATAAGGAAAAGCTAAAGGAGTTCATCACCACCAAACCAGTATTATATGAAATGCTGAAAGGTATCCTTTAAGAAGAGGAAGAAGAAAAAAAAAGCTAAAGATACAAATTATGAACAACAAATATGCATCTATCAACAAGTGAATCTAAAAATCAAGTGAATAAATAATCTGGTGATCATAATAGAATCAGGGACATAGAAAGGGAATGGACTGACTATTCTTGGGGGGGAAAGGGGTGTGGGAGATGCGGGAAGAGACTGGACAAAAATCGTGCACCTATGGAAGAGGACAGTGGGTGGGGAGTGAGGGCGGAGGGTGGGGCGGGAGCTGGGAGGAGGGGAGTTATGGGGGAAAAAAAAGAGGAACAAATGTAATAATCTGAACAATAAAGATTTAATTAAAAAAAAAAAAAAGATTGCTGTGTCCTTGCGCAGATTGGCTTTGAACATCCTGATTAGGGTTCCCACGCTCAGATTGGCCTTGAACATCCAGCGTACTCTGAACAGGGTCCCCACAGTATCACAGTTTTGAGAGTGTGGTTTCTAAGTTGTTTTAGTGCAATAAACTAGAATTTTGAGAAGACCTTTGGAAGGAGTTCATCCTCTAAAATTATTAGGCTTTTTAAATGCTGTTGCCATCGATGCAATAGTACTCAAGAACAAATATTGTCTTAAGATATTTTACAAAGTTACGAGGCTATATCTTTTATTTACCAAAGGATAGGAACTAATTCAAAGAGAAATAGCTATAACTTCTAGATTTGTACACCTTCAATTTAAATATTGTTACCCATGATGGCCAATTGGTTCCCTAAAGGTTATGTGCCAGCAGATTATGGAAATAATCTCTAAATCCAGGTGCCATCCAGTTTTCCTTTGCTGCACAGCCTAGCAATGACTTTCTCTTTTTATATTATTAAGTACAGACATGTTTTTACTCTTGTAAATATTTTTAGGCTGTGACTTTACCTAAGAAGTTTCCTCTCAATGGCTTGATGTTCAGAGTTCTGTCTCTTTCTGCACCGGTATCTTCTCTGACCAGGGAGTCTTTGGCTGCCCATCAGCCAGTCTGAGTTTCCAAGGCCTCAAGTGGGTTTTCTAGAATTCAGTGTCCTTAGGAAATGACAGACATGACTAAGCATGAATTGGAATTAGAATAAAATGTACTAAAAACCTGCTAAAGAAACTCACATACAGTGTCCACATAAGCAATATGCCTGACTATAAGAATTTGAGCAAGTGACTAGCAGAAATGCTGCCTGAACATCCTGTTCCCTTTCCCGGACGCCAGCAATGAAACTGCAGGTGCAGCAATAAAACTGAAACTGGACACAATGGTCCGAGGCCGCGTGTCAGCACTTGAGCCTATTTAAGCAGAGACAGGGTTGAATCATAAATGAGCATTTATTCCAATAGAGCCTGCAGTTAGTCACCCTAGGAATTCTGGTCTGACCCCCCCTCACCAGTTGGCTGATTATATACATACAGGAGTGAGAAGATAGGTACGTGCAGCTGTGAGCTGCAAATATAACATGGAAAGGGGAGGGGAGGGTCTGCAGTCTGGCCTTCAGGAGTTCAAAGTTGGATAACCAGGTGGCTAATCTATGATGTTACAAACAGTTCAGCCCGTTCCTGGGACCAGAGAATGGTCAGTATTCAGAAAAAAAATTCCCTGAGCGGGTCAGGGTTCCAGCACAGCAACCAAATCAAAGTGTGTCCTGTCCTTGGTCTGTTTTCAAAATTTATTTCCTTTCTGAGTAATGGACTCATTGAGGCATCTTATCTTTTTACAGCCTTGTTTCATACTCCAGTTTCCCAGAGTCTGTAAGGAAACTTCCTATTTAGTAAGTAAGGTGAATAATTATTAGACAATTGTGGCTCTATTCTTATTACATGCCTTCCCCACTATCAAAACTACTTGATGGAGAGTTCCTGTTTCTCCCCTGAGGGATTTGTTATTCTGTCCTAGATGAAGCTGTATGCAGTAACCCTGAGAACCCAGTTGAAGCACAACAACCCTTTCTTCTCCACACAGAAACCATTAAACACTTATCCGATTGAATAGCATTTGATTGGTTCTTTGTCAGTTACAGCAAGTATGTGTGGGTGGGGAAACTGAGCTCTAGGCAGCTGGTAACCTGCCCTGCCCCTAGGACCGTGGTTGGCAAACCGGGGCTCGTGAGCTGCTGCGGCTCTTGGCCCCTTGAGTGTGGCTCTTCCACAAAATACCACGTGCGGGTGCACATGTACAGTGTGATTGAAACTTCGTGGCCCATGCGCAGAGGTCGGTTGGTATTTTGTGGAAGAGCCACACTCAAGGGGCCAAAGAGCCGCAAGAGCCTCGCGAGTCGCAGTTTGCCGACCACTGCCCTAGGAGAAGAACTTTGTTTTTAATCTTTCTATATATGTTTTGTAACTGAACCTGGTGCGTTTATTCTTTCCAGAAAAACAAGTTGCCTACAACAAGCCCTAGGGAAGAGAAGCAAGGGAGACTTAGCCACTGGCAGAACAAAGTGAGTATACTTAATCTAAGGGATTCTATGGATAGCTCAGGCATGGTTCTTAAACTGGACCGGAGGGCCGGAACAAAAGCATAGATGGAGTGTTTGTGTGAACTAATATAAATTCAAAGTAAACATCATTACATAAAAGGGTACGGTCTTTATTTTCAATAGTTTTATTCATTTCAAACGGGCCGGATCCGGCCCACGGGCCGTAGTTTTCCCAAGGCTGGGTTAGACACTTTGCTTTCAGCCTTGTCAAAGCCTGATCAGGGACCCCAGCCATGCCAGATTTCTGACCTTCACAGACATGAGCTAATAAGTGAATTCTGTTTGAAGCTGCTAAATTTATAATTTCTAATAAAAAGTGCTTTCCTTTAAAAGAAATCATGAAGACTGAGGCCAGAGAGATTGTTCAAAATCTGTGTCATTGGCCCTTAAATTGGAAATATGAAAGTTTTTTCTCTTTAGTTACCATCTCTATAAAACAAGAATAGTAATATATTACTTCCCCCCACAGAGTTATAAAAATTAGAGACCATGTGTATAAAGATCTGTGAGAGCAGCTTAGAAACAAACCATAGTGAAAGTGACTGATAGCAAGTTACTTACCAGATAATCAGGGGTAGCTGTTATGATTAGTAAATATTGTCCCTGTTGTTTAGAAATTTAGAACCTTATAGAAGGGACATGCATGGCGATAAAATATATAAGTAAATATATGTATATCAGTTTATGGCATTGAGGAGAAAAAGGAAGTAGTGTCTGATGCATAAGAAAATAGATTATAAGGAGACTCAGGTCTGCATGGTAAGTCATTCTAGAATGTTCTGTAGCTGAGAGCTCTACCAACATGGCCAATCAGCAGAGGTGCCAACTTCTTGAGTATTTCTAAGGATGTACCATCTTGTCTTCAAATGTATTTGTTATGCTACCTTTATGGAATTCTTTGAGTCATCAACTTTACCTAAGTTTTATTTAAAAGTTGCTTCCTTATATATTGTTGCAATTCACTTTAACTTTTTCTCTAAATTTCCTGCATGAAGCATAAGCATTCTGAATTCAAATGAATGCACAGAGGAATAAGCAAAATAAATTTAACTTACTTTGTGTCTCTTAAAAAAGAAAGAAGAAAGAAAGAAAGAAATTTAAGAAATGAAGCCAGAATTCACAAGTGACCCAGAATATTGAGCAGCATGAAACCCCCAGTGAATATAATCAGTTCTGGCAATGGGCTTCCTTGAAGGATAAAGATCTTTATTTATTGAATATTTATATGACTGGGAATTCATTTCCATGCTCCCAGCCTCAGTGTCATTTTTCAGAAATTGAGAGAATTAGACACACTATTCTTCAGGAGAGTCGCCAGCCCTGCAATGTTGAAGTACCACTATGTGCAAAGCACCCTGCTAAGCACAATGGGGGATACTAAAGTGAAAAGGACACAGCCCTGCCCTCTGTAGTTCTCGGCCACTTTGGGCCTTATTTTTTCTCACCTGGAAAACTGGCCAGGTGAGAGGAATTAAGGAGATGTATTTGTAAAGCACTGACTGCATACGTGCCTTCTAACTGCTATCAATAAACTTATACGGGGCTTAGACAAACAAGTTAATGAAAACAGAAGTCCTTTTTCTTTTTTCTATTTTATTTTATTTTTTAAAATTTTGTTTTATTGCTTAAAGTAGTACAAAGAGTATTACATATGTCTCCTTCCCCGCGCCCTTGACATTCCTCTGGTGTTCCCCCCCCACCCCCCACCGCCCAGTGTCTTGTGTCCATTGGTTATGCTTATATGCATGTATACAAGTCCTTTGGTTGATCTCTTACCCACCCCCACACGCCAATCCTCCCCGGGCTTCCCACTGTAGTTTGACAGTCTGTTCAATGCTGTTCTGCCTCTGTATCTATTTTTGTTCATCAGTTTCTAATGGTCTTTATTATCCATAAGTGAGTAAGATCCTGTGGTATTTTTCTTTCAATGACTGGCTTATTTCACTTAGCATAATGCTCTCCAGTTCCATCCATGCTGTTGCAAATGGTAAGAATTCCTTCTTTTTTACAGCAGCATAGTATTCCATTGTGTAGATGTACCACAGTTTTCTAATCCATTCATCTGCTGATGGGCACTTAGGCTGTTTCCAGATCTTAGCTATGGTGAATTATGCTGCTATGAACATAAGGATGCATATATCCTTTCTGATTGGTGTTTCTGGTTTCTTGGGATATATTCCTAGAAGTGGGATCACAGGGTCAAATGGGAGTTCCATTTTTAACTTTTTGAGGAAACTCCATACTGTCTTCCATAGTGGCTGCAAAAGTCAGCATTCCCACCAGCAGAGCACGAGTATTCCCTTTTCTTCGCATCCTCTCCAGCACTTGTCGTTTGTTGATTTGTTGAGGATAGCCATTCTGACAGGTGTGAGATGATATCTCATTGTTGTTTTGATTTGCATCTCTCAGATGATTAGTGACTTTGAGCATGTTTTCATATGTCTCTTGGCTTTCTGAATGTCCTCTTATGAAAAGTGTCTATTTAGGTCCTTTGCCCATTTTTTGATTGTATTGTTTATCTTCCTTTTGTTAAGTTGTATGAGATCCCTATAAATGTTGGAGATTAAACCCTTATCGGTGATACTATTGGCAAATATGTTCTCCCATGCAGTGAGCTTTCTTGTTGTTTTGTTGATGGTTTCTTTTGCTGTGCAGAAGCTTTTTATTTTGATGTAGTCCCACTTGTTTATTTTATCTTTAGTTTCCAATGCCCTAGGAGCTGTATCAGTGAAGAAATTGCTTCAGCATATGTCTGAGATTTTGTTGCCTTTGGATTCCTCTAGTATTTTTATGGTTTCCCATCTTACATTTAAGTCCTTTATCCATTTTGAGTTTATTTTTGTGTATGGTGTAAGTTGGTGGTCTGGTTTCGTTTTCTTGCATGTATCTGTCCAATTTTCCCAAAACCATTTATTGAAGAGACTATCTTGGCTCCATTGTATGTTCTTGCCTCCTTTGTCAAATATTAATTGAGCATAGTGATTTGGGTCGATTTCTGGGCTCTCTATTCTATTCCATTGATCTATATGTCTGTTCTTGTGCCAGTACCAGGCAGTTTTGAGAACAGTGGCTTTGTAATACAGTTTGATACCTGGTATTGAGATCCCACATACTTTGTTCTTCTTTCTCCGGATCACTGCAGCTATTCGGGGTCTTTTTTTATTTCAGATGAATTTTTGGAGAGTTCGTTCTCGTTCTGTGAAATATGTCATTGGTATTTTTATGGAAATGCGTTGAATTTATAGATTGCTTTGGGTAGTATGGACATTTTAATGATGTTGATTCTACCAATCCAAGAACATGGTATGTTCATCCATCTGTTTATGTCTTCCTCTATCTCTTTTTTCAACATCCTGTAGTTTTCTGAGTAGAGGTCTTTTACCTCTTTAGTTAAGTTTATTCCTAGGTATCTTAATTTTTTTGGTGCTATGGTAAATGGGATTGCTTTTTAAATCTCTCTGTAAGTTCATTATTGGTGTATAGAAATGCCATAGATTTCTTGGTGTTAATTTTGTATCCTGCTACATTGCTGAATTCATTTATTAATCTAAAAATAACTATGGAAGAAATTGAGGCAGTCATCAAAAAGCTTCCAGCAAACAAAAGCCCAGGACCTGACCGCTTCACAGAGTTTTACCAAACATTCAAGGAAGAACTAAAACCTATCCTCCTCAGACTATTCCAAAAAATTCAAGAGGAAGGAACACTTCCAAGCTCATTCTATGAAGCCAGCATCATCCTAATACCAAAACCAGATAAAGACAACACAATGAAAGAGAATTACAGGCCAATATCCCTCATGAACATAGATGCCAAAATCCTCAACAAAATCTTAGCAAATCGGATTCAGCAGTACATCAGAAAGATCATACACAATGACCAAGTAGGATTTATCTCAGGGATGCAAGGATGGTACAATATCTGCAAATCATTAAACGTGATACATCACATTAACAAATTGAGAGAAAAAAACACATAGTCATATTAATTGATGCAGAAAAAGCATTTGACAAAATCCAACACCCATTTTTGATAAAAACTCTCAGTAAGGTGGGAATAGAAGGATCATACCTCAACATAATAAAAGCCATATATGACAAACCCAGAGCCAACATCATACTTAGTGGACAAAAGTAAAACCATTTCCCCTAAGAACAGGCACAAGACAGGGATGCCCACTCTCACCACTCCTCTTCGACATAGTACTGGAAGTATTAGCCATTGCAATTAGACAAGAAGAAGAAATAAAAGGCATCCAAATTGGAAAAGAAGAAGTAAAACTGTCCTTATTCTCAGATGACATGATATTGTACATAAAAAACCCTAAAGATTCCATCAGAAGTCCTTTTTCAATGTAAACATTAGTGCACATATGAGGGATGACTTTATTGCCTTTATACCTTAACAGCATGAATCTGATGACTTCAGAAGGCCCCATAGCCAATCCTGTGTTTGTGAAGGGAAGCATGTCTCAGGTGCCCGTGTATCCACTCAACCAACCCCAAGTCCACCAAATTTCAGGGAACCCACCTGGTTTGGAGCCGCCTGTGCCTATGCAACCTGCCCAGAGATCCTTAAAAGAGGCCAATGTTTTAGGGGTAAGTGAGATTTCATATTGTGTTCACTGGCCACATGGCTGGAGTCAGGGATGGGAGGAAATTTGGAAATATAGAAACTCCAAATCCAGCAAGTGGGGCTGGAACTGACCCAGTCTTGCCAAACTCAGGTCTATTAAGAAGCTCAGCAATACAGCATCACCAGGGCCTCCGTGTGGGACCTTGTACTATCTATCTTGGGTATTTTAGTAAAGAGAAAGAAAAGCAACAAAGAAGCAGTAAATTGAAATGTTGGTCCTGTTGCCTGTATCCATGTTGACCCATGTGGCCTCTGGAAGAAGATGGGTCCAGTGAACCAGAAGGAAGATTCTAAACCCAATGTGCTGGGTGGGATAAGGGAAAGCCCATTTCATTGCTTGGGTGAATGAAAACACACTTGGATTCTCTGTTGTTGTTGTTGATGTTGTTGTTGTTGTTGTTAATCCTCACCTGAGGATATTTATCCATTGGTCTTTTAGAGAGAGGGAAAGAGAGAGAGAAAGACAGAGAGAAACATTGATGTGAGAGAAACACATTGATTTGTTGCCTCCTGAATGCACCTGGATCAGGGCCTGGGCCTGGGCAGGGGAGGAGCCTGCAACCAAGATACGTGCTGTTGACCAGAATGGAACCCGGGATCCTTTGGTCCACAGGCCAATGCTCTATCAACTGAGCCATACCAGCAAGGGTAAGGCTAGTATGAATTCTGATTCAGACTGCCTTGGTTCAAATCCTAGCTTCACCCCCATATACAACTCATAGTAATGTCAATGGATACAACCTGTATGGAGGGCTATCTGTATCTACCAAATTTTAAAATACACAATAATTCAATTTCTGAGACTTGTCCTTCAGACATGCTTGTACACATAAGAAATATGATATGTATGAAGTTATTTATTGCAGCTCAGTTTGTTATAGTGAAACTGGCACAAACTACCCTCATTGTCTTTTGCCTGCTGCTGTGAAGCCAAATATACGACACCGTTGCTGATGGAAGGAAGGAAAGTGATTTATTTAGGTGCTGACTACCTGAGAAGATGGCAGGCTCATGCCTTAGCAACCATCTTAACACCTCAGGATAGACAAAAGGCTTTTATAGAGGGATTTTGGAAAAAGGGTATTAAGGCATTCTGATGACATTAGTTTCACATTTCAGCTCTCATGGGTGTTTGATGATCTTTTTCATGTCTATCAGCACCTGTTTTTTTCTCTCTCTCTGTGGGTTTTATTTCTGGCATCAGGATGTTACAGGCCTTGCAAGCCATCGGCACCTACTACACATTTATGGTAGAGGCCAGTGAAAAGGGGAACTGGAATTGCTTCTGCTTAAATATGAAATTATTAATATTTTAGACTGTAAGTTTTGTTAGTATATTCTTACTTTTAATCTTTGATTAATCAATTAGATGTAATGTTTTTTATACCCTATACTAGTGATGTCAAACCTTTTGAGCTCGGTGTGTCAGCATTTTGAAAAACCCTAACTTAACTCTGGTGCCGTGTCACATATAGAAATTTTTTGATATTTGCAATCATATTAAAACAAAGACTTATATTTTTTATATTTATTTTATATATTTAAATGCCATTTAACAAAGAAAAATCAACCAAAAAAATGAGTTCGCGTGTCACCTCTGACACTCGTGTCATAGGTTCGCCATCACTGCCCTATACCCTGTTAAAATAGGAAAAGAATGGAAACAACCAAAGTATTCATCAATATAATATCAGTTAAACCTATATATTATATGTCTAAAGAATGAAATGTGATGGCGCTATACAAAGGAAGCTCTTTGCCTTGGCTGGTGTGGCTCAGTTGTTTGACCATCATACCATGTATTCAGAGGTTGCCAGCTCTATTCCCAGCCAAGGCACATGCCCACTGGCAGACGCCATCCCCAGTAGGGGTTGTGCAAGAGACATCCAATCAATGTTTCTTTCTCAACAATGTTTCTCTCTCCCCCTCTTCTTCCTCTCTCTCTAAAATCAATGATAGCATATTTTTAAATACAAAATATCTTTTTTAGATAAAAACAAAACTCCTTGGCTTCTTGTGTCATTATATGGACATACCTCCAAGTTATATCATTATTGAGAAAAGTGATTGGGGGCAGACATTTCATATAATTTGCTACCATTTGTGAAAATTTAATGAAATAATATACAGTATTTGTATTCTCTGTCATGTTTGTGCTATGTACACATATACAAATATATATATACATGTACAAATATGTGTGTGTGTGTGCTTGTGTGTGTGTGTGTGTGTGTGTGTGTATCATTTGGGCAAGAATATATATGTTTCCTACAGCTGTCATAAAGTACTACCAATGGGGTAGCTTAGAACACAAGGAATTTACTGTCTCAGTTCATAAGTTTGTAATCATAATATCCATGCAGCCAAGCTCCCTCTTAAGGTTCTAGGGGTGGATCTGTTCCAGGCCAGTCTCCTAGCTTCCAGTAGGTCCTTGGCTTGTGGCAGCATAACTCCCATTTGGCATTCTCCTATGTGCACGTTTCTCTTCACATGGAATTCCTTTAAAAAGATAGCAGTCATATAGGGACCATGCTATGATAGTATATTTCATATTATCTAACTACATTTATAGCAACCATATTTCTAAATAAGATCCCATTCTGAGGCATTGGAGATTTGAACTTCAAAATATTAATTTGAGCCCTGGTCAGAGTTGCTCAGTTGTTAGAATGTCAGACTGTGTACCAAAGGGTCACAGGTTTGATTACTGGTCAAGGGCACATACCTGTGGGAGGCAGCCAATTGATGTGTCTCTCACACGCACATCAGTATTTCAGTATCTCTCTCTCTCTCTCTCTCTCTCTCTCTCTCTCTCTCTCTCTCTCTCTCTCTCTCTCTCTCTCTCTCTCTCTCTCTCTTTCTCTCTCTCTGCCACTCTATCTCCCACAGTCTCTCCCTTCTGCTCTCTTTAAATATCAATGCAAAAAATATCCTCATGAAAAGATTAAATATATATATATATATATGCCAGTGCACTGGTGCATGGATTCATACACATTGAAAGGAAATTAATTAGAAGGTGGCTGGCGGGGCAGGACTGGGCGAGACTGGCTGGACATGCCCTGGAGCCAACCTCCCATGGTCCCTTCCCGGCTGGCTGCACCTGGGGTGGTCCTACACCTTGAAGGGCGTCTGTGGAGTGAGCAGGGTACCTCCAGCAGGTGGGGTCCCTCGGCCTGGCCTGCTAGGATTGGGCCAAAACTGGTCCTCTGATATCCCCCAAGGGGTTCCGGATTGCAAAAGGGTGGTTCTCAGGTGACACACCCCAGAATTGGGCTCCCTCCTATAGCTCCAGGGTGCGTCACCTGAGAAACGCTGCTGCCAAGTCACCATAGATCAGCAGCTCTTGTGTTGAGTGTCTGCAACCTGGGGGTCAGTGAGCATCATAGCTACCAGTCAGAGAGTGTCTGCCCCTCTGATAGTCATCGCATGTCATAGCTACCAGTTGGACAGTGGGATGGTCGCTTAGCCATATATATGAGGGAGAGAAGACCCAATCAAATCCAAAACAATATTTCAAAGAAATAAAAGATGAGCACAAAGACTTATCTACAAAATGATGTTCATTGCAGTGTTGTTTATAATATGGAAACATATTATACCTGCCTAATATATCTGGGCAATCCTTAAAAAAACATATATTCAGAGAATACTTAATACCATGGGAACATATTGATCATGAAATATTAAGTTAAATATGCAGTCATTTTGTATTATCAGTGTATATATTTGAAAAAAATAATCGAAGGCTATACACCAAAATATAAGTGGTTGTTTTCTTTGAGTGGGGTGAAATTATGGGAAGTATTGTTTCAATTATACATTTTAAATAGGACTTTATTGACCAAGAGAACAAAATATTTATTAAAATTAAAAGGAAGCACAAGGGAACAGGGTTAAGATCCAGCCTGAAAAACAAAGGTGTCAGCTTCTGGCTCCCCTGACAGGCCATCCAGATCCTGATCGGCCTGATACACATTGGCCTGGGCATCATCCTGGGGACCATGCTGCCTGGGACCTTCGTAAGTGTCTCATTCTATGGAGGCTATCCCTTCTGGGGAGGCATCTTGGTAAGTAATGTCAGTCGCCCTGCAAGTGAGTTCCAGAAAGTGCCAACATACTCAGTTCCACCTTAGCAAGTGGTGTATTTTGCTGCAGAAAATTTCCGGCCAATAGCTTTCTAATTAGTCCACCTCAATAGAGCATGTGGGCTGTGAAACCAGCTCAGGCCTTGTTCACCAAGAATATTAGTCCTCTTGGAAACCACAGACTGGGTGGCTAAACAACAGATATTTATTATCTCATAGTTCCGGATGCTGGAAGTCCAAGACCAAGGTGTGGGAAGGGTTGTTTCTTCCAAGGCCTTTCTCCTTGACATGTAGATGGTCATCTTCCTCCGGTGCCTTCACCTGGTTTACCCTTTGTGTGTGTTTGTGTCCTCATATCTCTTCTTATAAGAACATCAGTCATACTGGATTAGGGCCCACCCATATAACCTCATTTAACTTTAATCACTTCTTTAAAGTCCCTATCTTCAAATTTAGATCCTCTTCAACTTATGATAGAGTTACATTTCAATAACCCATCGTAAATTGAAAATATCCTGAGTCTTCCTTAGCTGGTTTGGCTCAGTGGATAGAGTGTCGGCCTACTGACTGAAAGGTCTCGGGTTCGATTCCGGTCAAGGGCATGCGCCTGCGTTGAGGCCTCGATTCCCAAGGTGGGGCACACAGGAGGCAGCCAATCAATGTTTCTCTCTCATCATTGATGTTTCTATCTCTCTCTCCCTCTCCCTTCCTCTCTATAATCAGTAATAAAAATATTTTTTAAGAAAAGTGCATTAAATACTACACTACAGAGAATAGTGGTTTACCATCATGATCTCATGGCTGACAGGGAGCTCAGGCTGGCTGCTTCTGTCCAGCATCACCAGAGAGTATCTTACCACATGTTGCTCACCTGGGAACGATAAAAATTCAAAATCCAAAGTACAGTTTGTATTGAATGCATAAGGTTTTCACACCACTATAAAGTAAAAAAAAATAGAAGTCCAACTATAGTGAGTCTGGAAACAACTCTACAGTCACATTTGGAGGTCCTCAGGGTTTGGACTTCAAAAGATGGATTATGAGGAGATAAAATACAGGTAATAACAAGCGACAGCCCTGCAAGTGAGCAGCTTTCTAATTAGCCCACCTCAGAGGTAAGGAAACCTTTTCCTAGTTCATCAGCCCAGTGCACACATGTTGTTCAAATCAGGCCCACAGCTGGAGCTCCAGGAGAAGAACATTTCCACCAGGGTTAAGAGTGTCTGTCCAGTCACAGAACAGTCATGAAGCAGTAGGGACTCAATCTGGAGTTCACTGATGGGCTCAGAGTCCACCGTTTTGCAAAATATTTGTTATATTAGATATTTTTGTTTGCTTGTTTTTTCTGGAAAAGCCCACCATTTTTATCACATTCTCAGGGTGATCTAGAACCCCTTAAAAGGTTAAGAACAACAGGTCCTTTCTCTTCTCCAATATATTGCCTTTATGATTCTTTTCCATTTTCCTTAGTGTCTTCCCTCCTACACACACACACACACACACACACACACACACACACACACACACACCATGCAATCCAATCCTTTTCTCACCAACCATCTCTTTTTCTACCGGCTATAAGTTTTTCTCTCAACTCACATATCTATAACCCAAGGCAACTTTTCTCACAAATGATAAAACTCCAGAGTAACCTGGACATCAGTCAAGTCACCATATACCATGATATTTAAATAAAATAGCCTATAGTTGTCCACCACCCTCACACACACACACACACACACAGCATCTGCAAAATGGTAGGATTTAGATTCTTGGGAGTATTTTTAACTGAGCACCTGCTCTCTCTTGATCCCATTCGTGTCTCATCTTCTGAGGCCTAGGGCCTCTCACTGTTTTGCACAGACCCAAATTTGGAACTCAGCCAACCACAGACACCTGTGTGTATACCAGACTTCTGTGAAGTTGGGGAAATGGAGAAGACTAACACCACAGCCACAAAACAGTTCCTATTGAATATTAGATTCTCTTAGGCATCTCAAAGGCCTTAGTGGCCATCTCCCCTTCCACCAGGCTGCTCAGGTCTCATCAGCCCTCATGACAACACACTCCCTTCTTCCTGCAGGACACTTAGGCTCTTTGTTGCCTTTTGACTCCAGGACTATCTATTTCCTAAAGATCATATCGTCCTCCTTCAAACCAAAGGCCCTCTCCTTAGGTACCTCAGAAGGACCAGCAGTTTACATAGGGCTGAGTAAAGCATTTATTAAACCATACCTGATGCCCTCCCTGACCCTCACTAATATCAGGGAATCCCATTAGCCACTATGCTTGCAGAACACCAATGTTGAAATAAATGCACTCAATCTACCTGTTACACTCGTAGTTGTTCCACACCATAGAGATGCAGCATTCTTCTGAGTAACTAAAAGGACTAAAAGGTACTCACCAAATTGTAGATGGGCAAAGACTGACCTTGGGCTTGTATCTCAAAGCAGTGAAAATGCAAGAACCCCTTCCTTCTTCCCTCCAGAGCCCCCGTGCCTGAGTATTGGTGTTCACAATGAAAACTTACTCTAGCCACCTGTACCTTCTAAGAGGAATGCCATTTTTCTTCTGGGAGGCCAACAAGATATGCATGTGGGAAAATAAAAGGCAATAAAAGAAGTAATTGTATTGAGTATCTACTATGTACAGCAAGCATGTCAAACTCAAAGTCTAACACAGGCCAAATAAACAAGGTTTAAGTTCATGTGGGTCGCAAAAAAACAAAAGCTTCAATTTTCATAGAAATGTAGGTTTATTTCAATAGGGGCATGCTGTATACAAAGGGCTGAAATAAATGAGTAATAATTAACATAAAATAATAGAACATTTTAATAAAAATTAATATTTTTTCTTAAACATTAACTTACCAGAAACTGAATAACTACACAAATTAATAAATGTAACGCAAATAAACCTATTTTCTTGTTCTCCGAAAGTGAAGTATTTCCTGTTGTGCACACCAAACAAATCAGTCCAAGACTAATGACGTGGCAATTGGCTGCTAAAATATTCGCTGCTAGTATTAGTGGAGAGAAATGGTGAGCCTGCACATAAGGCAAGTAAGGGAAATGAATGCAACACGATTATGATAATCAGTCATTATCGAACATTGTACTTTGTTATTAATAATTATGTATAACAGGATATTATAAAAATTAAGTAACAACACTTTTATTAAAATGTTTCTTACATACCATTATATTGGCTGGGCTGCAAAAATATTTGTTGTGGGCCTAATGCAGCCCGCAGGCAGTGAGTTTGACATGCTTGATGTACAGGATCTACTATGTACAGGATCTAAATGTTAGAGGCAAGTGACAAATTATCCTCATACATAAAGAACCAGGGTCTGTCATGACCTAAACATCTGGATGGACAACCGAACACCAGGCTAGGGTCCTGGCCGGCGTGGCGGGAGTCAGTCCTGGGTCCTGGTGGCCTGTGGGATGGCGGTGGGAGGGAGCTGTGGGAATGGAGCCATGCTGTCATCAGACTGGCCTCTGGTGCCCGTAGGCTCTGGGGAACCAGAGCCATGCTGCAATCCGGGAATCTTGGTCCCTCCCCACCCTGGCCCGCAGGCCCTGGAAATCAGAGCCATGCTGCGATGGGACTGGACCCTACCTGAGGGGTCCCAGATTGTGAGAGCGTGCAGGCTGGGATGAGAGATCCCCCCGAGTGCATGAATTTTCATGCACCGGGCCTCTAGTCTCATGATAATAACACTTAGGAAGATATATAGTTTCTCCCATTTTTTGAAGAGGAAATATACACTAAGAAAAATTAATAACTTACCTAAGATCACATGAGTTTCAAGTTAGAGTTTAAAACCAGGTATACTGGATTCTAAAAGATATATTATCCCAATTCACTGCCCTGTCTAGTGATGCAAAATAGCTCTTCCTCCCTTCTTTCCTTCCTTTTTCGCTTCCTTCCTTTATTAATGAATTGATTTATTTTCCACAAGTTGAGTGGGAGGTCCCAGTAGAGGATCCTAGCATGTATGAGAGAATATGTGTGAGACCAAAAACATGGAAGCCTGGAGGTGGGGCCCTGACCTGTAACCACTTTCTAAACTCCCTCTCTTCTGTGCCAGTTCATCATTTCAGGATCCCTCTCAGTAGCATCAGAACAGCTACCAAGATCTTCTTGCCTGGTAAGTCACATCCTGAGACAGGCTCTCTGAACCATGGACTCTTAGGAGAGACACACAGCAGGGGAAAGAAGCTCACACACAATGTCTCCTTCATCCTTGCACCTACTTATAACCAGACACAGGCACTGACACGCATGCTCACTCATACTCACTTACAAGACCACATGAACCAGGACAGAACCACAAATGGGAAAGAGTCCAGAAGATTCGGTGGAAGGAAGTGCAGCATCAGGGTGTGGAGAGACAGAGAGAATAACTTTCCTAAGAGGATCTTACAAGAGGAGGCAAAAAGCTACCTGGGGTGCAGGGCTCCCCTCCAGCAGAGCAGGCACTGACTGTCTGCAGCACATGGAGCCCAGTTCCAACATTTCTACAGGGAAGCCAGGGGAGGCTCAGGCAAAGGAATCCTTCCAAACAAGTTCTGTGAATTAACATGGGCAAGGCTTTGTGGTCCTCAAGCACTGGACCAAAAAAGTACCTTTGTTTCTCTTATGAGCAGGTTATGTGGGGCAAGGAGCCCCAAACTGAACCAGTCCCAAACCAGATGAGATCTATTTTAAAATCTCCACAGGGAAGATCAATTCTGGGCATGCCTCTCTGCACATGGGCCAGAATCATGGAGCATCAGAACCTGTCACATCCTAAAACACTTGGGCTAAATTTTCAGGCCATTTCCTGTGAGATAAATGAGTCAAGTGTTTCCTAAACATTATTCATGGGATACTTATCCCATGAGATACTTCATGAAGATGGTTAGATAAACTTGGGAGGGATTTCTCTCTAGGTGATCCTTAATCCTTGTTAAAGACTCTGAGAAGTCCTGCACAAAAGACCTATTTAACTTTGTTCAACCCAGGTGTTTTCAAAGTTAATTTTCCATCAAATCCATTTTGAAAAATATATCTCTTTACTTGCCTCACATCTAGAGTTCTATGAATTCACATTATGAAGCACTTGTTGAGTCTCTGCTCATCTCAGCTGCAATTGTTTCCCTCTCTCATACTGTCCCTCTGTGTCTTCTTCAGCTGAAAGGTAGCATGGGCCTGAGTATTGCCAGTGCAGTCTGCTCTGTGCTTGGAATCATGCTCTTCATTGCAGATATGGTTATCAACTCCTTATATGTCCACAACAGCTCCCATCCTTGCAGTGAAATGGTAAGTATCCCTCTTGACCAATGCTCCTTTGGGCTTCACCTTTGGAAATCATTGGAAAACCCCACCAAGCTTCTTCACCAAACACCAAAGAAAACAGAGGTGTTCTCAGAATCACAACAGTTTCAAGTCCCTTACCTGTAGCTTTATTGCTATTACTCTAAGCATGTGACTTTTCTTAGTATCACTTTCCATGTTTCCGGCCCGTTTGAAATGAATAAAACTATTGAAAAAAAAGACCGTACCCTTTTATGTAATGATGTTTACTTTGAATTGATATTAGTTCACACAAACACTCCATCCATGCTTTTGTTCCGGCCCTCCGGTCCAGTTTAAGAACCCATTGTGGCCCTTGAGTCAAAAAGTTTGCCCACCCCTGGGCTAGAGCCACCACCACCTGACTTCTAATCTCAGTTCTGCCAATTTCTGATAGGAACTCTTCCATTCTGGCCACCCCCACACTTTTGGCCTCACTCCAGAAGAAGGAGGGCTGGACTTCAACATAGCTTAGCAAAAGATGACCCAAGGGACAGGGTGCTCTAAGATCTCAACAAGCGTTAATAATACTCTCCAAATAGTAACTAAGCTGCTTGAGGAACCCTTCTTCCTCGTGGGAGGGTGTTTTTTATTTTATTTTTCAATTACTGTTGATATACAATACTATATTAGTTTCAGGTATACAGCATAAGGATTAGACAGATATAACTTATGAGGTGACTACATACTATATATTGTACTTTAATTTACCTCCCTGTGACTATTTTTATAACTCCCTATTTGTGCTTATTAATAACCTTCACCATTTTAACCCATCCCCCCAGCCCTCCTCCTATTAGAAACTTTCTTTATAAAACTGTTTTTGTTTAAAAAACAGATTTGAAAAGGACCAGCATCATTTGTAAAGGCTCCTCCTCCCCATGCTTCTGTGATTCCTTGACTAAGGCATCACCATCCTGCCGTTCCCTTTGCCTAGACACCAACCCCACATCATTGAATCTTCTACTGAGAATGAATCAGTGTCTCCTCGTGCCCCAAGGCACTATTTTGGCTCTTTTCTAGCTCTTACTAAGTCTGATTTAAATTATGACTACCTCCATCTGTATCTGCCTCCCTCACCAGATTTTGCCTCTCGGGATGCTTTCTCAGTCTTTCGTAGCAAACAGATGTTTAATAAGTGCTTGATAAATTGAGAGGGAAGAGAAGGAAAGTGCTAAGGAGGGGTCTCTCCACGAGGGAGGATTCTCTGAGCAGGCAGCTATCACCAATGCCATTTTATGTTTTTATTTATTTATTTTTTTTATTGCTTAAAGTATTACAAAGGGTATTACATATGTGTCCATTTTATCCCCCCGCACTAGACAGTACCCTAGCCTCCCCTATCCCCCAGTGTCTTATGTCCATTGGTTATGCTTATATGCATGCATACAAGTCCTTTAGTTGATCTATTACCCCCCTACCTCCTGCCCCCCAACCCTCCCCGGCCTTCCCGCTGCAGTTTGACAATCTGTTTGAGGCAGCTCTGCCTCTGTATCTATTATTGTTCAAAAGTTTATAATGGTCTCTATTATCCATGAATGAGTGAGATCATGTGGTATTTTTCCTTTATTGACTGGCTTATTTCACTTAGCATAATGCTCTCCAGTTCCATCCATGACGTTGCAAATGGTAAGAGTTCCTTCCTTTTTAGAGCAGCATAGTATTCCATCGTGTAGATGTACCACAGTTTTCTAATCCATTCATCTACTGATGGGCACTTAGGCTGTTTCCAGATCTTAGCTATGGTGAATTGTGCTGCTATGAACATAGGGGTGCATATATCCTTTCTGATTGGTGTTTCTGGTTTCTTGGGATATATTCCTAGAAGTGGGATCACAGGGTCAAATGGGAGTTCCATTTTCAGTTTTTTAAGGAAACTCCATACTGTCTTCCATAGTGGCTGCACCAGTCTGCATTCCCACCAGCAGTGCACAAGTGTTCCTTTTTCTCCACATCCTCTCCAGCACTTGTCGTTTGTTGATTTGTTGATGACAGCCAGTCTGACAGGTGTGAGATGGTACCTCATTGTTGTTTTGATTTGCATCTCTTGGATGATTAGTGACTTTGAGCATGTTTTCATATGTCTCTTGGCTTTCTGAATGTCCTCTTTTGAAAGGTGTCTATTTAGGTCCTTTGCCCATTTTTTGACTGGATTGTTTATCTTCCTTTTGTTAAGTTGTATGAGTTCCCTATAAATTTTGGAGATTAGGCCCTTATCAGATATGACATTGGCAAATATGTTTTCCCACACAGTGGGTTTTCTCATTGTTTTGTTGATGGTTTCTTTTGCTGTGCCGAAGCTTTTTATTTTGATGTAGTCCCATTTGTTCATTTTCTCTTTAGTTTCAAGTGCCCTAGGAGCTGTATCAGTGAAGAAATTGCTTCAGCATATGTCTGAGATTTTGTTGCCTTTGGATTCCTCTAGTATTTTTATGGTTTCCCATCTTACATTTAAGTCCTTTATCCATTTTGAGTTTATTTTTGTGTATGGTGTAAGTTGGTGATCTGGTTTCATTTTCTTGCATATATCTGTCCAATTTTCCCAACACCATTTATTGAAGAGACTATCTTGGCTCCATTGTATGTTCTTGCCTCCTTTGTCAAATATTAATTGAGCATATTGGTTCGGGCCGATTTCTGGGCTCTCTATTCTATTCCATTGATCTATATGCCTATTCTTGTGCCAGTACCAGGCAGTTTTGAGAACAGTGGCTTTGTAATACAACTTGATATCTGGTATTGAGATCCCACCTACTTTGTTCCTTTTCAGGATTGCTGCAGCTATTCGGGGTCTTTTTTTATTCCAGATGAATTTTTGGAGAGTTCGTTCTAGATCTCTGAAGTATGCCATTGATATTTTAATGGGAAGTGCGTTGAATTTATAGATTGCTTTGGGTAGTATGGACATTTTGATGTTGTTGATTCTACCAATCCATGAACACGGTATGTTCTTCCATCTGTTTATGTCTTCCTCTATCTCTTTTTTCAACGTCCTGTAGTTTTCTGAGTAGAGGTCTTTTACCTCTTTAGTTAAGTTTATTCCTAGGTAGCTTAATTTTTTTGGTCCAATGGTAAACGGGATTGTTTTTATAATCTCTCTTTCTGAAAGTTCACTATTGGTGTATAGAAATGCCTCAGATTTCTTGGGGTTAATTTTGTATCCTGCTACATTGCCAAATTCATGTATTAAGTCTAGTAGCTTTTTGATGGAGTCTCTAGGGTTTTGTATGTATAATATCATGTCATCTGCAACTAAGGACAGTTTTACTTCCTCTTTTCCAACTTGGATGCCTTTTATTTCTTCTTCTTGCTGAATTGCAATGACTAACACTTCCAGTACTATGCTGAACAGGAGTGGTGAGAGGGGGCATCCCTGTCTAGTTCCTGTTCTTAGGGGAAATGGTGTTAGTTTTTGTCCATTGAGTATGATGTTGGCTGCGAGCCTGTCATATATGGCTTTTATTATGTTGAGGTATGATCCTTCTATTCCCACCTTGCTGAGAGCTTTTATCAAAAATGGGTGTTGAATTTTGTCAAATGCTTTTTCTGCATCAATTGATATGACCATGTGGTTTTTTTCTTTCAATTTGTTTATGTGATGTATCATGTTTATTGATTTGCGGATATTGTACCATCCTTGCATCCCTGGGATAAATCCTACTTGGTCATGGTGTATGATCTTTCTGATGTACTTCTGGATCTGATTTGCTAAGATTTTGTTGAGGATTTTGGCATCTATGTTCATGAGGGATATTGGCCTGTAATTCTCTTTCATTGTGTTGTCTTTACCTGGTTTTGGTATTAGGGTGATGCTGGCTTCATAGAATGAGCTTGGAAGTGTTCCTTCCTCTTGAATTTTTTGTAGTAGTCTGAGGAGGATAGGTTTTAGTTCTTCCTTGAATGTTTGGTAAAACTCCCCTGTGAAGCCGTCTGGTCCTGGGCTTTTGTTTGATGGAAGCTTTTTGATGACTGCTTCAATTTCTTCCATAGTTATTGGCCTGTTGAGATTTTTAGATTCTTCCTGATTGAGTTTTGCAATGTTGTATTTTTCTAGGAATTTGTCCATTTCTTCCAGGTTGTCTAGTTTGTCTAGTTTGTTGGTGTAGAGCTGTCCATAGTATTTTTTAACAATCATTTGTATTTCTGTGGGGTCTGTTGTTATTTCGCCTCTATCATTTCTGATTTTGTTTATTTGGGTCCTCTCTCTTTGCTTCTTGGTGAGTCTGGCTAGAGGTTTGTCAATCTTGTTTATCCTTTCAAAGAACCAGCTCTTGGTTTCATTGATTTTCTGTATTGTTTTTTTGGTCTCTATGTCATTTATTTCTGCTCTAATCTTTATCTCCTTCCTTCTGCTCACTTTGGGGTTTTCTTGTTGCTCTCTTTCTAATTCTTTGAGTTGTAGAGTTAGATGATTTACTACCATTTTTTCTTGTTTTTTGAGATAGGCCTGTAGAGCTATAAACTTCCCTCTCAGGACTGCTTTCATTGTGCCCCATAGGTTTTGGATTGTTGTGTTTTCATTGTCATTAGTTTCCAGGATGTTTCGAATTTCTTCTTTGATTTCATTGGTAACCCAATCAATATTTAATAGCATGCTATTCAGCTTCCAGGTGTTTGAGTATTTTGGGTTGTTTTTATTGTAGTTTATTTCTAATAATATGCCATCGTGGTCTGCGAAGACGCTTTTTATGATTTCAATCTTCTTGAATTTGGGGATACTTTGCTTGTGACCCAATATATGGTCTATTTTTGAACATGTCTTATGAGCATTTGAGTAGAATGTATATTCCCTGGCTTTGGGGTGAAGTGTTCTGAAGATGTCTATTAAGTCCATCTGATCCTGTGAGTCATTTAGGATTGCTGTATCTTTGCTGATTGTTTGTCTAGAGGGCTTATCCAGTGTTGTCAGTGGTGTATAAAAGTCCCCTACTATGATTGTATTGTTGTCGATCTCTCCTTTGATATCTTCCAGGAGTTTTTTTATGAATTTGGGTGCTCCTGCATTGGGTGCATATATGTTTACCAGGGTTATATCTTCTTGTTGTATTGATCCCTTTAGTATTATGAAGTGGCCTTCCTTATCTCTTGTTATGGCCTTCACTTTGAGGTCTATTTTGTCTGATATAAGTATTGCTACCCCAGCTTTCTTTTCCTTTCCATTTGCCTGAAAGATATTTTTCCATCCTTTCACTTTCAGTCTGTGTGAGTCCCTTCTAATGAGGTGGGTTTCTTGTAGACAGCAGATGTGTGGGTCATGTTTTTTTATCCATTCAGCCACTCGATGTCTTTTGTTTGGAGCATTTAGTCCGTTTACGTTTAAAGTTATTATTTAATGGTACTTGTTTGTAGCCATTTCTTTTTTTGTGTGGCTGTTTTCTTTCTGAGCTTTTTATTTCTTATTTTTATACCAGTCCCTTTAGAATTTCTTGCATTGCTGGCTTGGTGGTGATAAACTCCCTTAGCCTTTTTTTGTCTGTGAAGCTTCTTATTTCCCCTTCAAGTTTGAATGATAGCCTTGCTGGATAGAGTATTCTTGGATTCAGTGCTTTGCTTTGCATCACTTTATAAATTTCAGTCCATTCTTTTCTGGCCTGATGTGTTTCTGTTGAGAAATCATTTGACAATTTAATGGGAGATCCCTTGTATGTAACTTTCCGTCTCTCTCTTGCAGCCTGTAAGATTCTCTCTTTGTCCTGAACATTTGCCATGGTAATTATGATGTGTCTTGGTGTGGGTCTTTTCGGGTTCACCTTGTTTGGGACTCTCTGGGCTTGTGTGACTTTTTTCTTCCCCACCTCAGGGAAGTATTCTGATATTATTTCTTCGAATAGGTTTTCTAATCCTTGTTCATCCTTCTGTTGTTCTGGTACCCCTATTATTCGTATGTTGTTTCATTTCATGTTTTCCCAAAGCTCCCTTAGGCTCTCCTCCTGTCTTTTAATTTTTTTCTCCAATTGCAGTACATTTTGGGTGTGTTTTGCTTCCTTGTCTTCTAATTCACTAATTCGGTCCTCCGCTTCTCCTAGTCTACTGTTGATACTTTCAATGGAGTTTTTCATTGCAGCTATATCACTCTTCATTTCTTCTTGGGTCTTACTTAAGTTGTTGATTTTTTCATCTGTTTCTTCTAGCTTCTTCCATATGTTATCGATTTTTTACATCTGTTTCTTCTTGCTTCTTGCAGAGGTTGTCGATTTTTTCCTCCATCTGGTTTATGCACTCTAGGACCCTTATTCTGAATTCTTTTTCTGTCATGTTGCATGCCTCTGTATTACTTAGCTGCTTTTCTGGAGAGTCCTCCTTCTCTTTCCTTTGGGGGTTTCTTTGTCTACCCATGTTTGATCTCACTGACATATCTAGATGTTGAGTCGTTCAGTGGTTGCTCCCTTGGTGGCAGTGACTCCTTGGTCTGTGGTTGCTCTTCGGGCGGTTGCGGTAGCAGCTGCTCTTCAGTTGGCAGCAGCTCCTCTGGTGGGTGCTGTTCACAGCTGTGGTGGCTCTTCTGGCTGGTGGGGCGAGGTTTCACGTACAGCTGCTGTTCCTCAGCAGAGGGTGTGGTGCTCAGGAGGTTGCTGTTGCTTGGACCTGCTTTCCAGGGGAGTTCTGCTCTTCCCGGCTGCAAACCGTCTCGCCAGCTGAGCAATTTCGCCAATTCGGTGTGGGTGTTACTAGTTTCAGCTGCTCACTCCATTTGCTCCGGGACACGACCTGGGATGCATCTGCCTATATCGCCACCATCTTCCGTCTCACCAATGCCATTTTAAAAATCATAATTGACAAACATTTGTTTTGTGCCTACAGTGTGCCATACACTTTCACTATCATATATGTTTTTTAAATATATATTTTATTGATTTTTTCACAGAGAGGGAGGGAGAGGGATAGAGAGCTAGACACATTGATGAGAGAGAAACATCAATCAGCTGCCTCCTGCACACTCCCCACTGGGCATGTGCCCGCAACCAAGGTACACACCCTTGACCAGAATCGAACCTGGGACCCCTTGGTCCGCAGGCCTATGCTCTATCCACTGAGCCAAACCGGTTAGGGCTCACTTTCATATTTATTCTCTCCTGTAGTTGGAATCCAAATGGTTATTGAGGTCATTCATCTCATTTCCTTTCTTGATTAAGGTGGATTCTACCTAAACTCACCCCTGATACAGTGGGAGATCCCATTTTCCTGAGCATTGTTGGAGAACAGCAAAGGAAGGGCTTAAATGTCTCCTGGTGCTCACCTGAAATTGACTACTGCGGAATTAGTTCCATTTAAGGATCCTTTTACTGACTGTTTACCCAAGTTAAAGACAGTCCCAATTGCTTCTCTCCTCAAAATGCCACAGTCACAAGCCAGGAAGATTGTTTTAGTAACTGACTTTCTCTAAAGGTTCAGAGGAATGGTGGAGGTAACTACTGATGCCTGGAGGTTAGACATCCCTGCTTTGTAATGTGTTAATTTCTCATAAGATACCTTTCTTTGCAGATTCCACTTTCCCTTCATGTTTCTAAGTCCCATCTTTCTCCTCTATTCATCTTTCTTTGCTCTTTCTGAGGACTGGCCATACTCCCAAATTTCTATTCACTTCCTACACGAAACAGTTTCACTCTTTTACTACTTACTCCAGACCCCATCCTTAGTTCTTGTGCCCTGTACCTGACAGAAATCATTAACGCGTTTCCCTAAACAATGACTATTCTTTTCCTTAGAACAACACAGGCAGTAAGTGTTAAAATAACTCTTTTACAGACACACTTGACCCTCACAAAACCTGGTGAGATCATTTCTCCATGAGGCTGAGATGAGGTTAGAGGTCTTCCTTAAAGCCCTAACCATCGTCCATTGCAGAGCCATGCTTTGAGCCAGACCTCACACTCCCGGGCAGTCCTCATGACATCTGTGTTCCTCCTGGTTTCAGGTCTCTGGAGTAGCTACTTCTGCCGTGCTGTTCATCTTTATCCTCCTGGGGTTCTGCATTGCCTGCATGTCTGCCCACTTTGGCTGCAAACTGGTCCGCTATTCACATAACAACGTGAGTTTTTAGGATCCTCAGTGGGTGGAAAGATGCCCCAAAGAGTATGAGAACTAATGAGGTCATCTAGCTACCCCTTCCCACGCAGGTGCACAGGGAATCCCAGAATGTCTAAAGGCCTTTGTGCATACATAGTTTGCACTAATGCACCTCCTGTGCCTGTCTTTTTCAGGGCACTGTGGTCTTCCAAACTGTCTACGTGACAAACCCAGTGGCCAATTCAGAACCAGTGAACTCACCACCGTCTTATTCCAGTGAGATCCAGGACTCCAAATAAGCCAAAGGTTCTAGAAGCATCTTTCACTGGAACCAAAAGAAGAACTCTCCTTTCTGGGCTTCTGAAACTCAGCTTTTTCCTTCCCTGACAAACTAAGGAATGTGTCTCTCTCCAATCAGACAAGAAGAAAAAATAAAAGGTATTCAAATTGGATTAGAAGGAGTAAAACTGTCCTTACTTGAGATAACATAGTACTCTATTAGAGAACCCTGAGGAATCCAACTACTAGAACTGATAAATGAATTCAGTAAAGTAGCAGGATATAAAATAAATATACAGAAATCAGATGTATTTTTATACACCAATAGTGAACTGACAGAAAGGGAAATGAAGAAAACATTCCCATTCATAATTGATTAAAAAAGAATAAAAACCTAGAAATAAATTTAACCAAGGATGTAAAAGTTATCTACTCAAAATATTATAAGACACCAAAGAAATAAATTGAAGAAAATCCAAATAAGTGGAAACACATATCGTGTTCATGGATTGAAAGAATTAACATCATTAAAATGTCCATACTACCCAAAGCAATCTATAAATTTGATGCAATTCCTATAAAGACACCAATGTCTCACTGTACTAGAGGCTGGAAGTCCTAAATGAAGATACTGGTGAGGTCATGCTCCCTCTAAAATCTATAGGAGAAAAAGCCTTCCTTTTGTCTTCCTAGCTTCTGTAAAGTTGCCCGCAATTTTTGGCATTTCTTGGCTAGTAGTTGTATCACTCCAGTCCTCCATCTTCATGTGATGTTTTTCCTACATGTCTCTACTCCATCTTCCCACTGTATATGTCCCTCTCTGTATCTAAATTTCCCCTTTATTAGGACACCAGTCACATTAGAATAAGGCCCACCTGTTGATCTAATTTTACCTCTATAAAGACTCCATGTCCAAATAAGGTCATATTCTGAGGTACTGGGGAATAGGACTCTAAAATATCGTTTTTAGGGGACCCAGTTCTACCCATAACAGCACTCCGCAGAAAGCTCTCAAGTGATTTTTTTTGAACTTAGAATATTGGGCATATCTTCTGCTTTCAAAGGTGGACTCTCGTCAGCAATTCTTAGAAAATAGGAAACAGTGCATCAGGCCTCCTATAGCATCATGCTACAGATATAATGATCAGAGTTAATAAGGGATAAATAATAATAACTTATTAAGGGGTTACCATAAGCTAAGTGCTGTTCTAAGTCCTTTAAATGTAATATTGTCATTTAATCCTTGCATCCACTCTGTGGGCTAAGGACTATTACTTCTGTTTTGTAGGTGAAATAAAAGCACAGGGAGAGCAATAATCTTGCTATTGCTACATTGGCATTATGCCTGCTTCCAAAGTCAGGGTATTTCCTTCTTTCAGATGGACCCCCTTCACTCAGGCCAATCTCCTCTCACTTGAAATAAAGTGGGCATTCAACGTGATTGTCCTGTGTTCCTCCAACTGACTATATTTATCCATGTCAACTCAGAATAGCTTTGAAATAAAAGAGTCAATGTGTGGTCAAATTGCACTCTTTATTGAAGAAGTAGGAAAAAGGAGTACCAGAAAGGACTTCATTAGAATGCATTTCTCATGAGGTAGCTTGAAAAAAATTACAATTCTTCACTAATTCACAATTAATCTTTTGTTCTTGAATGGAGTCACACTGGTTCTTTGTAAATTATGAAGTGGTGGAGGTGTGGCATTCGGACAGTGAGAAACCTGGAGTGAGGTAAGTGATAGAAAATTGATCATTATTATACTCGAAAATAAGAGCCTTGACCTGAGCTTTTGAATCAAAACAAGATAAAGTAACAGCAGCAAACAAACAATTAAACAAACATGTAAACTTAGAATGTGACCAGTTGAAACCATAATGAAAAGATCGCACCTACTCTGTCCTGGGGGAGTCAAAGGCCCATCAAATCTATAGCCCATCAGAAAGCAGCGGTTTTGATAGATTAAAATAACCATATTAAATTAAAATATTGCTCTACATAAAATGACTTTACATTTTGCTGGACTCTCGTGAGTCCAAAATTCCTCTTGGGTTCTCTAACTTCATGTTCTAGGTCAGAAGGAGAAATATCTGAACAACCATTGGAGTGGAGAGCTACCTGGCTCACATTTAAGATTTTGGGGCGTCATTGCAGAAGGCATGCTAATGGAAACAGTGTCATTTTCTTTTCCTGAGTAAAACTCTTGTGTTTTTTCTTTTCGTGTTTTGTTTTTAAGTTCATAGCTGAGCGTTAGCACAGACAGACAGACACACACACACACACACACACACACACACACACACACACACACAAACCTGAATGTGCATAGACATTTTGAAGAATTTTATAATTAAGTGAAATACAGATCAGTATTTAAACCTAAGCTCAATAGTTATTGTGTATGTATAGCAATATAGGGATTAGAAATAAAGGAGATGCAGTTTATGAAACTAATTTTAATGAAACTAAGACCTATGTTATCTAGCAACATTGAATGTGAAACTGATATATAAAACATCAATAAACTTCCTAAATATCTTTCAAATGTATCCTCTTCTCTTTATTTTTTGTTGTTCAAGTTTTAGGTACTCAGCACTAGGCTGTCATGTGGCCTGTTGGGGCAAACACCTAAT
This sequence comes from Myotis myotis, assembly GCF_014108235.1. Taxonomy (NCBI): domain Eukaryota; kingdom Metazoa; phylum Chordata; class Mammalia; order Chiroptera; family Vespertilionidae; genus Myotis; species Myotis myotis. Next base: position 63,196,119 of record NW_023416314.1, read on the forward strand.
TATCCCTATCTCTAGCCTTATTTTTCTCCAATTCTATCTCTATTTTGCTGAATCTTGGGGACACTATGATTGACTCTTTCAAAACTACTCTACTCCACATTTATCTAAATCCTCATGGCAGTCCTATCCCCTTTGCCATTATTCAGTTCAGAGATGGGCTAGTGTGAGGCAACTGGGCCAATGGGAGGTAAAGAGAGGCTTTCTTTTGGCTTCTGAGAAAGAGAAGCTAGTTTCTCCTGCTGGATGTGAACCAGGATGTATGCTGTCCTAGCCATTTTATGATCTCCAGGTAAGACAGCTTTATAAAGCTGAAAATAGCAGGGGAAAACAGAAAGAATTTATAACATCAGTGACCTTCTGAATCAGTTGAGCCAGAAGTACCCCCTGCTTATAGACTTGCTGTTATAAGAGATGGCATATTTTGATTATGTAATTTGCTGCAGAAAATATTCTAATGGAAACAACTACATAACCATAAAGTCTGATCAAGCAACATTGCTGTAAAAAACACTTCAACAGCACTCCTGGCATTTCCAGACTAAATTACAAATTCTTTAGTAAGGTGATTGAGCCTCAGTATGATTTGGCCTCAATTTGCTTCTCCAGCTTCATTTTCCATCACCCTCCTCCACATACTATTCTATAGGAATTCCACCAAACATACTATTCTTCTGGCTCCAGGCCTAGTTTTAGTTGACTTACCAATATTCACCCTTTTGGGGGGGGGGCAATTAATAATTTTAAAATACTTTAAACAAACTGTATAGGTAAAGAGATAAGATTATCAGCCATTATAATCATAATCCTCTAAAGTCTTAGGGTTCATTCTTGGTGGTGTACATTTTATGGGTTTGGACAAATGTATAATGACATATATTCATTATTATAGTATCACGAAGAGTATTTTCAGTGCCATAAAATTTTTCTGTTCTCTGGCTCTTCATATCTCCATCCTCTGGGAAACCACTGATTGTTTTATTCCAGAAAAAGTAAAAATCTCCATAGTTTTGTCTTTACCAGATATCACGTAACCGGAATCATACTGTATGTCCTTTTCCAACTGGTTTATTTCACTTAGTAATATGCATTTAAGGTTCCTCCTTGTCTTTTTATGGCCTGATAGCTGATTTATTTTTAGCACTGAATAATAGTCTATTGTCTGGATGGAGCACAATTTGTTTATCCATTCACCTACTGAAGGACATCTTGTTGCTTCCAAGTTTTTGGCAGTTATGAATGAACTGCTATAAACATCCATGTGCAGGGTTTTGTGTAAACATAATTTTTCATTTCTTTTGCATAAATACCAAGGAGCACAATTGCAAGATTGTATGTTAAGAGTATGGTTAGTTCTGTAAGAAACCCATCAAATTGTCTTCCAACGTGGTTGTACCATTTTCGTTCCCACCAGCAGTGAATGAGAGTGCCTGTTGTTCTGTATCCTCTCCAGTTTTTGGTGTTGTCAGTGTTCCAGATTTTGACCTTTCCAAATCGTGGATGACAGTCATTTTATTTTTTAAAGACCAATTTGGCTATTTTGTGTCCTTTCCATTTTTGTGTAAATACTAGGATAAGCTTATAAAAACATCAGCCGAGATTTGGTTGAGCTTGTCCTGAATTTTAGGTTACTTTGGGGCATATTATCAACCAGACATGAAGTCTTCTGATCCATAAACATGGGATGTTTTTCCATTTGTTTAAATCTTCTTTAAAAATTTCTCTCAATAATGTCCCCTAGTTTCTGATGAACAAAACCATGTTGAAAAACATGGGTTTTTTTTTTTAGTTCTTTTAGCACTCTTATAATAGTTGATTTAAAATCACTTTTTCTTAGTAAGTCCAACATCTAGACTTCCTCAGATACAAATTGTATTGGTTGCTTTTCCCCTGTGTTTAGGCCATCATTTTCTGTTTCTTTGCATATCTCATAATTTCTTTTGTTAAAAACTACATATTTAAACATATTTAAAAGAATATAATGTGGCACTGTTGAAAATCAGATCCTCCCAGGGATTGTTTTTTGTTGTTGTTTTTGTCATACAGTTTAGTGGCTTTCCTGAACTAATTGTATAAAATCCTCACGTTTGTCATGTGTGGGCATTGATGTCTCTACTGTGTTAGCTTGGTTGTCATTATATAATTGGACATAAATTTCCTTAACTGCTTTGAACCAATAAGCTTCCCAGTCTTTGCTGAGAAGTTGTGTGTGTGTGGTAAATCTTTAAAGCTCTGGGAGACAGTTTACACCTCTGCCTTAGCCATCACTCCCTGCTTCCAGATAGCCTCAGGTCAGCCAGAATTGGCAGATGAGGGCATTCTCAGGTTTTTATTGGGCATGCAAACATCTTTGCATATGCACATCACCTTTTTATTTCTAGGTATTGTCATAGTTTCAAAGTTCCCTACGGACATCCAGGGGAAAAGTTGTTCACAATAACTGAGCTCTGAGTGAGGTCAAATTAAGAAGAGCCTTGCCAGTAAGAATTTCCAGGGAACTACCAGACAAATCAATACCAATTCTCTTGGAATAAGTTTTTTGTTGTTGTTTGTTTGTTTTTTTAGTGGAGGGGGTGTGGGGGCACAACTCCAATTTCATCCCCTTTCCAATCCTCTTGAGATTGTTAGGTTGGTATTTTTCACAGGTACTGTTGATGCATTTAAAGCAGCGGTTCTCAACCTGTGGGTCGCGACCCCTTTGGGGGTCGAACGACCCTTTCACAAGAGTCGCCTAAGACCATCGGAAAACACATATATAATTACATATTGTTTTTGTGATTGATCACTATGCTTTAATTATGTTCAATTTGTAACAATGAAATTGGGGGTCACCACAACATGAGGAACTGTATTAAAGGGTTGCGGCATTAGGAAGGTTGAGAACCACTGATTTAAAGGGAAAAGGGGAATGGGAGTGGAGAAAATTACAACACAAAAAAGCTCACTGTTCTTATCAAGAATCAGCCATTCTTTTTTCTCAAGTGCTCATTGGATTGTTGCAAGCCTTTGATTAATTTCCAGAGTCCTGAAAAAGTTGATTTTGACAACTTTTGCCAGTGTCCTCATTTACTTTATGAGGGAATGGATTTTTAGAGATTCTATTCTTCTATTCCAGGAGTACTCTCCTAACGGCCCTCCAAAACTTTTATTTTCTGACGGCATCTGAAGATCTCAAACTTTGGAAACCAACATTCCATAACTAAATTTGAATTAGCATTCATTGTCCCCATATTACGGGTATGACCTGTGAAACTCCTCAGTCTATACCAGTGATGGCGAACCTATGACACACATGTCAAAGGTGACGTGGGAACTCATTTTTTTGGTTGATTTTTCTCTGTTAAATGGCATTTAAATATATAAAATAAATATCAAAAATATAAGTCTTTGTTTTACTATGGTTGCAAATATCAAAAAATTTCTATATGTGACACAGCACCAGAGTTAAGTTAGGGTTTTTCAAAATGCTGGCACGCCGAGCTCAAAAGGTTCGCCATCACTGGTCTATACATTTCCTCTATTAATCTCTTGGGAAATGTAAGTTTAAAAGACATAATTCTTTCTTGTAGTTTTGCCTAGGTTTTTTGACTTCAGTTTTACACAGTATCAAGCAAAAAACATTTCCATACATTTTCAGGTTATTTTAGTTTAGAAGTAATACTTCTGTTCCCCAATTCTAGCTAAACTCTAGTCCCTCCGAGAAGGTTCTTAACAGAAACTGTTTTATCCTGATCTTAAAACCAGAAGCAAAATTACTCACTCTCGTCACAATATTCTGTATGGTGCAATGCTTTCACAATCCAGTTGATAAGTAAGCCTGCAATGATCATTTCTGAGATGGCGCTGAAGAGTAAAAATTGTAAAAGCATACTACCAGCCATCTGAATCAAAAAGGAAAGAAATATTCCTCATATTAATTAACCATTTAAAAATTATACAAGAACCACATTTATTGAATATTTCCATATATACCACGTATTATGTTAAGCACTTTAATTCTAGCAACGCCCTACAAATTGGATACTTTTATTCCTATGTTACACATGACAAGACTGAAAAGTACCGAAATAACCTATTATACCATGGGCTATTGGAAGTCTTCAGGATATGGAACTGAGTGTTCATTATTTTTGTTTTGTTTTTCTGTTCTCTCTTTCGCTGATCAGAGGATGATTGCAGGTTCTATTTTCTTTTAACTTATGCGTTATAAACATTATTATACGTAATGGATGGAACCATTCTCTCTCTCTTTGCACATTTCTACGATGGCCCAAAGTAGGAGTTTCTGTTCTCTTAGAAAAGAATGGCTTTGGTGCTTCCCAAAGCTCTTCACTTACAGATCCTCAGATGAGAAGCAGGGATTTTTCTAATTGGTGATTTTGAGAGAAGGAACCCATTCCTGTGGGTTCTCTTTTTTTCCAGAATGGTTTGTATTTATGACCTCAAGTTCTCCTTAACATCTGATAACTGTCTGGTCCTAGCATAGGGAGGCCGATGGTCTATCTGTAACTAGGTGGATGAGATTAATTCATGAGGGGAGGTACCAGCAAGCTCATTTGGCCAAAGATTTAAGACTTGTTCTCCAACTATAATAATCAACAATAAAGCAGATAGTTTTATCTACATCTGCTTGATTCTTGTATTTTATCTCAGTTAGTTCTGAACATGGGAGAAGAGTGGATGGCTAGTTATTGGCCTCCTATACTATTCTAAGGCTGCTGTAATAAAATGTCACAACTGGGTGACTTAACACAACTGAAATTTATTGTATCAAAGTTCTAGAGGGTAAAAGTCAAAAACCTTTAGAGGAGAAGTCTTCCTTGCCTCTTTCAACTTCTGGTAGTTATGGCTTGTAGAAGCAAGAACTCCAATCTCTGCCTCTATGTGTACATGGCAATCTTCCTTCTGTGTCTGTGTCCAAATTTCCCTCTTCTTATAGGAACACCAGTTATACAGGATTAATGGCCTACCCTACCCAATATGACCTAATTTTAACTAATTACATCTTCAAAGATCCAAGTCCTAAATAATGACACCTTTTGAGGCACCATGGGGTAGGACATCAATATATCTTTTTGGGATAAGCAAACTGAGTTTAAATATCCCCATGGCAAATATTTGGAGGAAATTCAGTTTCTTCTTATATTTCTATGCCAAAGATGGTTTATAAGTTTGGTTGCCTTTTCCATATCTTGCTCACTACAACATACATCATTCACCATAGTTTTTTCATTTATATCTAAAATTTTTTGATCCAGTTATTATTAAACTTGGTACTTACATGTGACCAAACATAGTCATTACTTGTTGACTGGTAAGTTAAACATGCAATAGTTAATATAACCGTGCCAATTGCAGCAAAGCAGAAACTTATGATGTTCATAATAATGGCAGCAACGAACTGTAATTGACATAAAAAGAAAAAAAACGAATCATAAGCAACATAAACTTTTTTTCTTTTTTTAATTCTCACCTGAGGATATTTTTCCATTGATTTTTAGGTAGAGTAAAAGAGAGGAAGGGAGGGAGGGAGAGAAACATCAAAGTGAGAGAAAAACATCGATTGGTTGCCTACGGCATATACCTGCACCCCAACTGAGGCTGGGGGATGGAACCTGCAACCCAGGTACATGCCCTTGATGGGGAATCGAACCTGTGACCCTTTGGTGTTCAGGCTGACACTAACCACTAAGCAACACCAGCCAGGGCAGCATAAACAGTTTTGGTGAAGCAATCAGTCTGTTGTGTTGAATAGAACATTCAAGTTGAAATTTTTTATTTGATTTTCTAGAATCTTACTGTTAGGTTGGAGAGAGCCCAGGATCAGATACATGCAGATGTGTGAGGAGATAATGGACCCTCCCTGGAATTTCTAACAGATCAGCTTGCCAGACACAGATACCAGCTCCTCCCTGGTATCCACAACAACCCCCACACAGATACTGACTCCTTCCTGAATACCCTGTCAACCCCCTGCAGCGGGAGCTTAATCAGCTCATGTCCCTCCCCTCACTCAACCGCAGTATAAAACAGAGTGCCCCCCTCCCTGTTGGCGGGAATTTACTGGCCCCACCTTTGGGCTGGTGGGTCTCGCCCTGGGACGCAGAATAAAACTTTCTCCTTTCCTATTCTCTGACCAGCTTGGTTCTCCTTATTCTCTGCACCACCTCCTGAGCCACCTAACACTTACTGTGGTTGATATCAGGATGTTGCCTGAACTCTAGCACCCAATGGGATAAAAACATTTTTTCACATAAAGTATTTGTTTATTTATTTGCCGGGCTGGCATGGCTCAGTGGTTGAGCTCAAAATATGAACCAGGTACCATTGATCAGGGTACCTGCCCGGGTTGTAGGCGCAATCCCCATTGTGGGGCATGCAAGAGGCAGTCAATCAATGATTCTCTCTCATCATTGGTGTTTCTGTCTCCCTCTCCTTCTCCCTCCTCTCTGAAATAAATAAAAATATATTTTAGAAAATAAAGTATTTATTTAACAAATAATTATACAGTGCCTACAACATGCTAAACATTGTGCAAGGAATTAAGCTCAGCATCCTACTCAGAATCCTGCAATCTAATATGTGAGAAAAAATAACAAATTTAATTTAATAGCACTTAATAAATATTATATGGATAAGCTTCAAGTCTAAGATTTGTGTCATTCTTACTCCAGTAATGTCGCTTTACTAATTAATACTTTTCCATAATTTCCAACTGCCCAGAAAACAGCATCCAAAGTCTTGAATGGCACTGAGTACTCACTGAGTACTGAGGGCCTTGCATAAGTTGCACACGGAGGCTGTGCCCCTTTGAGAAGAGGCAGCATGTATTTTGTATGTATGTGTGGGGGATAGTTACATTTTAAAGATTTTTTTTTTTTGTAGTGGGAAGAAGGATATGATTTGATAGTGGTCAACCAAAGGAAAGGACTTATGTGGACATGTTAATTTTTGCTTGTCACTGGTCTAGTTTTTATAACAGAAGTTTATCAAGCTTCTACTATAAATACAGAGGAGGGAAGTCCTTCCTCTCTTGAATCACTAAGAGCCAGGGCTAGGCCATGGTCAGTAAAAGAGGTCAATTCTCCTTCTAAGGATTGTGAACCTTGAGCAAGTACCTTAAACAAGGTGAAATTTAGTCCTAACAGAGGCAGCTGTGATGCTATGCAATGGGAGCCTTGGGTGGTAGAGGGAAGCTATGATGTTTAGTGATGGTAACAATCTGGCCATATTCTCCTTATAGCTATTGTACTTCTTTGCTTTCTGTTTCTGGCTCGCTGGAATTTCCTCAAATCCTATTTACTTCCTAAGCCTGGGCCTTCGCCTTTTGTAGATACTATGAGCCTAGCATCTTCCCAATAGATCCTTGACACATCCAGATTTAGTTCATAATGATGGACAAAATGGACAAAGTATACTATTCAAGAGAGAACAGTGTATACAAGATCTCAGAAGCACGGGAAAGCACATCTTCAGGAAAATATCTGGTATTTGGTGGGGCTGAAATGTGAAGCACTGAAGGAGAGTTGGATTGAATGTGGCTAGAGAAGTGGGTAGGGGATAAATTATAAAGAATCTAGAATGCTGTGCTAAGGATTTCAGTTTTATCTTTATGAATATGTAGATCTATGCTGTTGGGAGCATCAGCTAGAAAGACTCTTCCTCAATACAAAGCGAGGTTGTGGTAGGTTACAGAACATGCACACTGATAAAATGCCTCTGCACACTTACCCTAGGTCCATTTATGAGGTGAGAGAGGCTTTTGAACCAGGATCATAAAGATATTTACATTTCCCCAAATCCTAACAAGAATTAATATAGGGTGTCCCCAAAAATCTATACACATTTTAACTAACAGCTGATAACTTATATAATTTTCACTTCTTTTCAAGTTTAACTGATTTGAAATAATGGGTGAAATAATGGGTGAAGTCAGACTAAGCTTTGAACAAAGAAAATGTATCCGAATGTGCCATTAGACTTTTTTTATGGGGATACATAAAAGATAAAGTTTATGGTACAAAACCAGCAACAGTTGATGAACTGAGGGCACACAAATATCAAACAAAATGATTCTTGATGTTTGTGATTCCTTGATGTTTGCTTTGAATCATCAGCAGTGAGTGGACCAGAGCAGTCATCAGTTAGAAAACAAGCATTGACAAAAAAAAAAAAAAAAAAAAAAAAAAAAATTATTCATTTCTGTAGATTCTTTTAAATTTTGAAAATGAACTGTATGTTAATAAACACTGACTTTATAATCATTCAGAGTATGTGTACATTTTTTCTGGGACATCCTGTATACAACATTATTACTTTTGAAAGTTTTTCCTTCCAGCATGAGAGTATAAGCACTCTGTAGACCAACTCCCCAGCCAAACTTGTACAAATTACAAAAAAAAAAAAAAAAAAAAAATTCCCAATTATTTAAAATATCTGGAAACAGTCATAAGAGTATACAGGAAATGAAGAAACATTTATTCAAGTAATGTACCAAAACTCAGTAAAATCTGTTGGGAGTCTGAGGTATCTGAAACAAGATGTACTAGTAGACCCTCCAGCCCCCTGTCAATTCAACAAGGCCGGTCAGGTTGGTGCAGCCAAGAACACAAGGCTCCCTTTCCCCTCTGATCCTGCTTAGAGTGCTATCTTCCCTGGAGAGGAAGGTTGTCTAATTAGCATTTCTAATCTTGCTCCCAGCTACCTGTTGCTGAGGCTATATCCCAGTGAGTGCAGCTAAGAGAGGGGACAAGGGACCTAAATAGATACTTTGTGAAAGAAGATATAAGGAAGGCCAAGAGACATATGAAAACATGTGCAAAGTGACTAATCATCCGAGAGATGCACATCAAAACGACAATGCGGTACCATCTCACACCTGTCAGAATGGCTATCATCAACAAATCAACAAAGGATAAGTGCTGGCGAGGACGCGGAGAAAAAGGAACCCTTGTGCACTGCTGGTGGGAATGCAGACTGGTACAGCCATTGTGGAAAACAGTATGGAGTTTCCTCAAAAAACTAAAAATAGAACTCCCATTTGACCCAGTGATCCCACTTCTAGGAATATATGCCAAGAAACTAGAAACACCAATCAGAAAGGATATATGCACCACTATGTTCATAGCAACACAATTCACCATAGCTAAGATTTCGAATCAGTCTAAGTGCCCATCAGCAGAGCAGTGGATTAAAAAACTGTGGTACATCTACACAATGGAATACTACGCTGAGGTAAAAAAGAAGGAATTCTTACCATTTGCAACAGCATGGATGGAACTGGAGAGCATTATGCTAAGTGAAATAAGCCAGTCAGAGAAAGATAAATATCATATGATCTCACTCATTTATGGAATACAATGAACAACATAAACTGATGAACCAAAACAGATCCAGAGACAGAGAAGCATGGATCAAACCTCACATAGAAGGTAGGGGAGGGTGGAGGTAAGAGGGAGAGATCAACCAAAGGACTTGTATACATGCATATAAGCATAAGCAATGGATGCAGACAACAGGGGGTGAGAGTGAGGGCAGGATTGGGGGAGGGGAGCAATGGGGCAATAAAGACACATATGTAATACCTTAATCAATAAAGAAAAAAATTAAATTAAAAAAGAAAGTGACAATATAATACACAGAATAGAAAAATGTTTGCAAATCATATATCTGAGAGACTTGTATCTAGAATATGTAAAAACTCTTAAAACTGAATAATAAAAAAACAAATAACCATTAAAAGTAGGCAAAGCACTTGAATCAACATTTCTCCAAAGAAGATATAGAAATGGCTAATAAGCATATTAAAAGGTACTTGCATATCACTAGCCATCAGCGATATGCACACCCATACCACAATAAAATGCCACTTTAAACCTCCTAGGATGGCTAAAGTCAAAGCTCAGATGATAACAAATGTTGTGAGGATATGGAGAAATAGGAAACCTCATATAAGTGCTGGTGGGAATATAAAATGTTGTAGTCACTTTGGAAAAATAGTCTGTCATTTTCTCTAACAATTAAACAGTCACCACATTCCCCAGCAATTCAACTCTAGTTATATATCCCAAGTAATTGAAAACATATTCAAATAAAAATTGTATACAAATATTTATAGCAGCATCCTAACATATAAAAACCCTGGGTCTGTCACATCCACAATGACCAGAGACTCGACCTAATGCCCAGGCTGTATGCGCAGCAGGCTCAGGTGGGTGAGGACTTGTGGTAGCAGAGACGGGGACAGGGAAGGTGGGGCTGGCACTCACACTCACTCACAACTGCACACATGCATAGACACACACAGTGCTCACCAGCTCACAGCCTTTTCTCCCTTTCTTTTCCTCCCTCCCAGCTCACTCTCGGAGTCTTTCTCAGAATGAGTAAACAAAACAGACTGGACCTGAAGAGGCCTGGATGGAAGGAAGGGCAGGCAGAGGGTGGACTGGCCCCCACTGGCCCCGCCCCCTCCCAGCTGGGAAAGAGGAAGAGGGAGACAGGGAGGCAGGGAGGCCTAGAGGACTGCTGAGAAAAACAAAAAGAGACAGAGACTGGGCAAGATCAGGCCGGCAGGGGAGGGCAGTTGGGGGCAACTAGGCCAGCAGGGGAAGGCATTTGAGGGCAGTTAGGGGTGATCAGAGAAGCAGAGGCAGTTGGGGGGAGATCAGGCCAGCAGGGGAGAGCAGTTGGGGGCGAGATTAGGCTGGCAGGGGAGAGCAGTTAGGAGCCATCAGGCAGGCAGAGGCAGTTAGGGGTGATCAGGCAGGCAGGTGAGTGGTTAGGAGCTAGCGGTCCAGATTGTGAGAGGGATGTCTGACTGCCGGTTTAGGCCCGATCCTCCAAGGGGTCTCCGATTGGAGAGGGTGCAGGCTGAGCTGAGAGAAGCCCCCCGCCCCTTGCATGAATTTCATGCACTTGGCCACTAGTTATTTATAATAGCCAAAGTTGGAATCAACCCAAATATCCATCAGCTGATGAATGGATAAGCAAAATGCAGTATAGCTGTACAATGGAATATTATTTAGCCATAGAAAGGATGGAGTACTGATATATGTTACAATATGGATGGACCTTGAAAAAATTATGCTAAATAAAAGAAGCCATTTATGAAAAATTACATATTATATAATTCCTTTTCTATGAAATGTCCAGAAAGGGCAAATCTCTGGTGATAGAAAATAGATTAGTGGTTTTCTTGAGCTGGGAAGAATGGGAAGTTATAGTATGAAGTGTGATAGCTAAATGGTACAGGGTTGCTTCCTGAGTTACTGAAAATATTCTAAAATTAACTATGGTGATATTTGCACATATCTGTGAATATGCTAAAAATTAATGAATCGAACACTTAAATAAACAGAATTAAGGTAGTAAATTTTTACCTAGGTGGCAAAAGATTTCCCCAGTATAACATGAAAATAAATAGGTATGTTTTCAGGAAATAAAACCTGGTGAACTCAAATATTTTGACCCAAATAAGGGGGCAACTAATGTTTATTATTGTTAAGTTTTTTTTTTTTTAATTTAGTGTAAAAATCCCATACACCTTACATTTATTTTCTGCTTCAATTTGAAAACAGACACATTCATAAAATATAAATGACACTGTACTCTCAACACAATGTTAAGCCAAAAAACTTTTCAACTAAAATAATTTTCTCCTCTTCTTCCTATTCTGCATGTTAGTATGCCCTCATTTTTGTTTCTCTTTTCTTCTTTCCTATTTCCCCTCCATTGAAGATATTGACAAATCTCATTGCTTTAAATATCACCTTCATGTCTAAGATTCTCAATTCAGTCCTTCCAGTTGCTCAAAACAAACGCTTTATTTTAATCCCTGACTCCTCTTTTTTTCACAACCTGCACCCATTAAGAAGCCCTGTTGGCACTACTTTCAAATACATCCATAAACCAAGCATTTATCACTCCCTCCACTGCATCTACCCTGGTCCAAACCATCATCTTTTACCTACCTAACTATAATGGCCCTGTAACTGGCCTCCCTGCTTTTAACCTTGCCCCCCTTACAATTATCAGAGAATTTCAGTCAGAATGGTCCTATTAAAATGCACACTTCATCATGTCACTCCTCAAAATATTCTCCTACTTCCCTTAGAGCAAAAGCTGGTCTAAAAGCCCACACATGATCTGGTCCCCATAGCACATGGACTTCATGTCCTACTATTGTTCCCTGAGCTACTCTACTATGGACACACTGACCTCCCTGCCAGAACATGCCAGACATGTTCTCACTTTAGGGCTTTTTAAATGGCTGATTCCTTTACTTGGAATGCTGTTCCCTCTGATATCTGCAGAGCTATCTTTCTCCCTCAAGCTTTGTTCAATAAGACAGACCATCAAACTTTAGGGAGGCTAGGGGAGGGAGGGAGGAGGGGTTAAGAGATCAACAAAAGGACTTGTATGTATGCATATAAGCATAACCAATGGACACAGACAGTAGGGGGGTGAGGGCCTGTGCTGGAGGTTGGAGTGGGCGGGCAGTGGAATGGGGGGAAAAAGAGACATATGTAATACTTTCAGCAATAAAGAATTAAAAAAAAAAAGACTGATTTGGATAATTTTAGTTCAACACATAGCCCACAAATGGCAGCCCCCTTTTCTTTTCTTTTTTTCCCCATGGAAGCTATCATCTTCTGACACACTTTCATTTCCTTATTATCATCTTTACTTGTCTTAATACCCCTATTAGAATATATGCTCCACAGCGGCAATAAATCTTTGTTTGCTCACTGACGTATCCTATGTGCCCAGAACATGCCTCAAACTCAAAAAATACTTTTTAAATGAAATTACTGGAATTTAGGTACATTGGATACAGCAGATACAATAGGGTACCTAAGTATAACAGAATATTATGCTGCCACTAGAATGATTTTTCTTAAGCATTTTTCATGACTTGGTAAATAATTATAATTGCTTTCATTTTGTGGACTTGAGCCACATTGGTTTGGAAATGTTCTGGACAAGCATCCTTGGTACAGATGAGTCTCTGTGTTTCTGTGAGGAAAGATGTCAAGTGTTTCTAGAGAAGAAAATAGAATTGCTCTGTGTGAAACAAGAAGAGGACTTTATTTTTCCTTCTTGAGGTGGTATGAGAAAAGGGAAAAGGAGGGCAGAAAATAGAGTGATGTTGGAGTTTGTGGAGAGAATTACAAGTGGAGCAAGATCACGGCCAGAACTTGGAAATTAGTTGTCATCTTCTCCTACCATTCCTCAAGTATAAGACCAAACACTTTTTGAAAAGGGGCCAAGCTTATTCACACCTGTTTTCTTGGAAGTTGTGAAGGGAAATTGGGACAGTATGTGCAAATACGGAAACCAAACTATGAGACTGTTGGTTCCAGAAATTGGCAAAATCACAATGGGGCTTCATGACCTTAAAGGTCAACTGTATTTATATCTCTGGGGGAAAAGCAACACCAGGTAGCAGCTGGGTTACATATACCCTATGTTTGTAAATATGTTGGAGAAACAAGCTTAGGAAAAGGACTAGAATAGAAAATGATGTCAATGTGGCTGCATAGGTGATGGTAGAAGTGAAAAAAAAAAGAAAGATATATAAACTGAATGCCCTTAATTATAGCCAGCAAGCTGCTGCTGAGTGAAATAGCTTTTTGTGTCTCTTTGATCCCATCCTTTTGAAAAAATAAAAAGGTGGACCTTTTGCTGAATTATTAAAATAAATTTCTCCAGTTTCTTCTTTTACCAGTTCCTGAAAGTACCTTGTTTCTCTCAGTAGGTTTTGCTAAGCAGAACTCACTGTGAGCCAGGGAGGATTCTTTGTGCTTGTTTACTCATTTAATCCAACAACCCTTGAGGTACATACTATTATTGACCACATTTTTTTTTTTTTTTTTTTAGATGAGAAGAGTGAAGCACGGAGTAAAGTAATTTGCCCATGTTCACACAGCCAGAGGTTGGGGAGTCAGAATTTGAATCCAGGCAATCTACACCCAAAGCTGTGATCCTAACCATAAGGGGAGAAGTTCTAAAAGAGAAAGTGACTGTCCTTTGTTGGATGTATTTTAATGATATATGACTTGTATTTTAATGATATTCTCTAGACCTGGGTGCTGAAGACAATTCTCTTTTCAAATATTATTTTGAATTATCCCCTTCCCCAGCTAAACACTGATATTCTACGCTTACCCTACCTAATTCCCTTTCCATTGCTTTGACTCCAGGTCAGGTTTTTGTGTAGTTATATATACCCCTTTAGATAGCTTGAAATGACTTATTCCATCAAAACCTTCACATCTGACACTTTATAAAATCTATTCCTCACACTGCGTCCTCAATACCCATTTACAAAGAATACACTGGAGTGCATCCTTATAAAAATTAAATGATTTTTTTAACCAACCACAACATTTAGAAAAGTTCCTCCCCACCCCTCCCCCCCAAAAAAAAGTGAGCTAAGAAGCAATAATTTCTTCTGCTCAGTTTGTGTGTAGTAATCTTTTTATCTTTGGCATTGCTCCAAACAGTCCACCATACCAAACCTCGTGTAGGGTGCCTCTGTGCTTCCACGCTGGTAGATCCCGAGTTGATGAACTGTGGATAGAAACAGGCATTTGTAAACACCCATTCCTGTTGATGGTCCCCCAAACAAGTACTTTTCCTAGTGCCAGTGGCGTTCTTGAGATCTGAAGGATCAGTGAATTCTCTGAAGAAAATGGTTTTAATGATTTCAGTTCTCTGGCAACCACTAGTAGGCTCTCTAAGAAATGGAGTCACCATTTCTTTGTCATGGAGATGAAAAAGGTTAAAGTCTCCAGTCCTTAATGAAACCTTTGGTGATTGGACTTAGGGATTTCACAGTGATTTTATGAGAAACACGCTATAGGTACTTCACTTGTTTTGATTATCATTTGTTAAGCTCATGGCCTAAATTATTAGAAAGTAATTCCTAGTGGCTAGTGGGGAGACTCTCACTTGCAAAACCTTTCCCCCCATACGTTTGTAGAAAAAGAAATTTATCAATAGAAAACAGTTTCAGAAAGTATGTGATCTGCAGGGTGACAGGAGGACTTCCACAAACAACATATCCTAAGTGTTATCACCAGTTGAAAGGATTGTTGTCTCTGGTATGTCAATAATGTAATTGTTTTCCCCAGATCTTATATCTTCAATCTGCCTACAGCACTAACAAAAGATGACTCATCTCAAGGACACTGAGAATCTTTTGGTCCAGGAAAACGAGATCCTGTCATGGAAGCAGAAGTACTTTAGCCTGTTTTTTTAAAATTCTGACACTTCGTTGCTGAGTCACTCTGTAAAAGTTACTAACATTTCCTAAGTCTTGGTTTCCTCATTTGTAAAATGGGGATCAATAACAGCTATCTCTTACACACTCTCACCCTCTCACCCCCTCCTTTTGTAAAGGTGGATTCCACAGCAAAATGAGTTCCTTAGTGTCAGAGATTGGGTCTTCAGCCTTTGCTTGATCTCTTGAGTAATCCACTTAATACATTAGGAAAAAAATAAATAAATGAATTGAAATCAAGAATACCACAGTTTACTCACAAATGGCACTGTCGAAAATGTGTAAATGAGGGTAACAGGTACAGGGACATAACCAGTTTCTAGTATATTCTCTTCAAAAAACAGACGAAACCAGAGAACCCCCAGGGCACAGTGAATCAGGGCAATAATTATTTGCACAGCCTGTAAGAAGGGAAAACCATCATTATCACTCAAGTCAAGTCTATAACAGATCATGGAAAGGTCACGGGGATGTCCAGTTTACCATGGTATTTCTGAAGCAGTGATGCAAGAATTGCATGCCAGGGAGGACCCAAGTTGGATAATGAAAGGGTGGCTGCAATAGGGTGGCAGGGTCTCCACATTTATTTAAACAGGGAGTATTTGTTTTTGTTTCACAGTAACCTTCAGAGATAATTCATATTTAATTTTCTAGTTGGTTCTAGTTAAGGAAAAAGCAGAGGCCTATTTGAGTGTTTGGCTCAGGGGAACAAATGACTAAAAAGAGAGCTGCTGGATCTGGGGATCGGGACACCCCTCTCTTTCCTGCAGTTGTTTCTATGAGGCCAACTCCAATTGGTGACTCAGTTCTTATTTCCTCCACCAAAGCAAACTAGGTACTTTTTCACCTTGCCTTCCTTTTCTCTCCCTCTCTCGTCTGGCACTTAGATTTTGGTTCTCTTTTCTATGCCCATTCCCACTCCCTGTGCTGACTTTTGTATCCAGTCTGGACGACAGTCGTAGGTTTTGTTAAAAAAAGCATCAAGGAAGGCTCTCCAATAACCTCTGGCATTCTATAACTCTCATGTGAAGTGTTCTCAGAGGCTACGCATGGAGCTGGGCTTCATTCTCCAGGTGGAGAGGAGCCATATAAACACACCAGTGATAAGGGTACCAGCAACCACTGAAGCAGGCAGAGATCAGACTTTTGTTCTAGCCAGGCCTCCACATTATGGAGGGCAATCTGTCTTACTTGTGATTCAGTGATTTAAATGCTAATCTCATCCAAAAACACCCAAAATAATGTAACCAAATTTACCTCGTGGCCCAGGTAAGTCGACGTAAAATTAACCATCACAGAAAGTCAAGAAGTGCCTTTTGGGTAATTACGCCTCTCCCTGGAAGATTATCCTGACCTTGAAGCAGCACAAAACCATGTATTTATTGGTGACTTCTGCCTCAATCTGGCACATAGGAGATGAAAATTTGGGATGGGATTGGATGGACTTGCCCGATCTTCAGTTTCAGCTTCTTTTTAGGGCATGAATACACTAACGTACTCTGAGTTCAGTGAAGGACTCAGGAAGGTTTTAGTAGGAGAAACTAACAGAAGATCCTTAAACCCTTCATCCTCTGTTAGGTGATAGATCTTACTGGATAGGTCATGCAGTGGTTCTCAACCTGTGGGTCGCGACCCCTTTGGCGGTCGAACGACCCTTTCACAGGGTTCGCCTAAGACCATCCTGCACATCAGATATTTATATTATGATTCATAACAGTAGCAACATTACAGTTATGAAGTAGCAACGAAAATAATTTTATGGTTGGGTCACAACAAGAGGAACTGTATTTAAAGGGCCAGAAGGATGCCGAAACCGGTTTGGCTCAGTGGATGGAGCGTCGGCCTGCGGACTGAAAGGTCCCAGGTTCGATTCCGGTCAAGGGCATGTACCTGGGTTGCGGGCATATCCCCAGTAGGAGATGTGCAGGAGGCAGCTGATCGATGTTTCTAACTCTCTATCTCTCTCCCTTCCTCTCTTTAAAAAATCAATAAAATATATTTAAAAAAAAAAAAAAAGAAAAGGGCCAGAAGGTTGAGAAACACTGGGTCAGTGGGTGGCCAGGGACAGGCCTATACCTTTTTACACACGTTGACATCACCACTCTCCAGGCCAGATAAGAAAATAAAAAGTGCCCTGGCTGGTTTGGCTCACTGGATAGAGCGTCAGCCTGGGGACTGAAGGGTCCCAGGTTTGATTCCAGTCAAGGGCATGTAACTTGGTTGTGGGCTCGTCCCCAGTAGGAGATGTGCAGGAGGCAGCTGATTGATGCTTCTCTCTCATCGATGTTTCTAACTCTCTATCCCTCTCCCTTCCTCTCTGTAAAAAATCAATAAAATATATATTTTTTTAAAAAAGCAAGTAATCCAGTCCTAAAACACCATGGTAATAGGAGATGGGGTAGAGAAACCACTAGTCCCTTGTCCTTGCTATATATGAGGCCTTACTGCATTAAGGTATGCCCTGCATTCTGGCAGTGGTGATAATCATAAACTTGAAATGTTGGGAACTTTCCTAGTACAAGCTTTAATCTTTCTGGTTTAGATAAAAATATGAGCCAAGGTCCCACACATAGTGGTGGCTAATACAAAAGGGGATAGCATTCTAAGGTTGAGGAAAAGTGAGAGGGAGAACACTGATGCTGAATATTATCTCCTTGAGCTAAATAATGGGAGAGCTTGTTGAGAACACAATGTTACAAATGGCCATTGGCCACAGAGCCTCTGTGTCTACAACCACTCCTGGTCTTGGGCCCATTCGCTGCCTGACAACCTCATTTATGATCTATAAGCTTGTTTCAAACTGTTTACAAACAAAGGCAGAAAATGGATCTCCCATGCATAAGCAATCCCAGAGTGTATTTGCTAGAATCTTAGGTAGGTTGTGATGATGCTGAACTATTCAGTTATGGTTTGTGGATTTATAATTTGTGTCCAGTTTGCTCTAGCCTGACTGGCATCCCCTCAGAACACTTTCATCAACTTTCCTTCCTAAGAGCTCATTTGTAGATGTGGCCTCTTCCCTTTTATATTGGGAAGATGCAACACTCATCATTTATTAACCCAACTAATACATAGTTCCTTACCCCCATTGCTCTGCCATCCTCTCTTAAGATGTATATTCTTGGCATTTTAATTCGGAAATTATACATAAAATATGAAGAATGAATGGACTCCTTTTCTGTAGAGAAATATAGAGAAAAGCAGTACTAATTATTTTTTAGATAAGGCACTTAATATTACAGCCTCTGCTACATAGCTATTAACTTCCTGTCAAAACCCAAGAGCTACTTCCACGATTTTTATGCTTCCATCATGGTCATTAAATGAGATTGAGTAGAGAATTTTTGATGTAGGTACCCCACTCCCATTATTTTCTCCTTATCTAGGAATTAACTTGCTTCCCTAGATCCTCAGGGACATCCATGTTTGATTTCCTGGTTGCCATGTGTGGTTGCCATCTTCATAAGAATGTCTCTCAATCTAGTCATAGTTGATTGGAGAAGGCATAGGTATCTGATTAACTGAACCAATCATATTTCCCATTGTATTTAGCACTAAGACAATACATTCCCAATCTGGGCTTGTCTCTTGAACAAGACGTAATAGCATTGCCACATTCCACCTTTTGGAAAGAAGAGTGGAGGAACACCCAGAGTAAAGAGGTGGGGGGAGAGTACTCCCTAAAAATTCTGGTGGTTTTCATTTCCCTGACTCTAGTTGCTTTTTTAGGCCTGTCTATGAGACACACTGCATCTTTAAAATAAATTCCCCTTTATTTTGTTAGAACTCATGTAAGAGGAAGTACGTAAAGTGAGAGGTTTCATAGTGTTCCAGAATAATGACTGAGTTTTAAAGCCTGGGACAAAAGGCAGTGTTTTGCATCTTAAGTTCATAAAATTTCCAGAGGTTGTGGCTAGTGGCCTTCTCCAAGGGCTTATTGATAGGCGATGGTTCAGGGAAGTAGATATGGTCAATTGAATTACTGTCCCTAATTATTCTTTCCCCTTTGCCTGTTAGAAATTATACACCTTCACATGTTGCCTTGTGACTTGCAGTGTCCCCTTTCCACTCCATGGAAGGATAATTTCTCTACCGTGCTGGTATAATTCTCACTGGAGGATATTTTTTACCATTGATTTCTATGGAGAGTGGAAGGAAGGGAGGGAGGGACGGGGGGGGGGGGGGTGGAGAGAGAGAGAGAGAGAGAGAGAGAGAGAGAGAGAGAGAGATCAATTAGCTTGCAACCGAGGTACTTGCCCTTGACTAGAAATCAAACCTGTGACCCTTTGATCAGTAGGCTGATGCTCTAACCACAGAGCAAAACTGGCCAGGGGTGGATTTGGCCTTCTAACATGCTTTGACTGATACAATGTGAGAACATGACACATACCACGTCTGAACCAAAACCTTATGAGATATTGTAAGTTTTTATCAATTTTCGTACTCATTCCCCTCTGTTGTGAGAATATTACTTCCCAGAAAATTGCTATATTTTAGTATGGATTGCAGAATAAAGGAACATGGAGTAGACCCAAACTTGCCATAAAAAAGAAGAAAATCTTGCCATTTGTGACATGGATGAAACTGGAGGTGCATTATGATAAATAAAATAAACTAGAGAGAAAAAGACAAATACTATATGGCAGGGGTCCTCAAACTACGGCCCGCCGACCACATGCAAATACAAATATTGTATTTGTTCCCTTTTTGTTTTTTTACTTCAAAATAAGGTATGTGCAGTGTGCATAGGAATTTGTTCATAGTTTTTTTTTTAAACTATAGTCTGGCCCTCCAACGGTCTGAGGGACAGTGAACTGGCCCCCTGTTTAAAAAGTTTGAGGACCCCTGTTATATTGTATTACTTACATGTAGCACATTTTTTTAAAAGTCAAACTCATAGAAACCATGTAAAATGGTGGTTGCCAGGGGCTGTATTGATAGGGGAAATGCATAGATGTTCATCAAAAGTTACAACTTTCAGTTATAAGATGAATACACTTTTAGATCTAATGTACAGCATGGTGATTGTAATTAATAAAACTATTATATACTTGAAATTTGCTAAGAAAGTAGAGCTTAAGTGTTCTTAAAATATCATTACTTGATAGCGGTAATCATTACACAAAGTGAACCTATATAAAATCATTATATTGTACATTTTAAACATAATTGTATTCATCAGTTATATCTCAATAATGCTGGGGAAAAGTTTTTTGGGTTTTTTTTAACATTTTTTATTGATTTCAGAGAAGAAAGGAGAGGAAGTGAGAGATAGAAATATCAATGATGAGAGAGAATCATTGATTGGCTGCCTCCTGCACACTACTGGGGATCAAGCCCGCAATCCAGGCATGTGCCCTTGACTAGAATCAAACCTGGGACCCTTGAGTCCACAGGCCAACACTCTATCCACTGAGCCAAATGGGCCAGGCAAGTTTTTTGTTTTTATGAAGGCCAGTATATGTCTTTTTTCTTTTGTTGCTTGTGCTTTTGGTGTTATATTTAAGAAACCTATGTCTAATTCAAGGTCATGAAGATTTATGCCTATGTTTTCTTTTAGGTATTTCATATTTTTAACTCTTACATTTTTAGGTCTTTGATCCAAATGGTGCAGTATGAATTGAAATAAATTCTCTTGCATATGAATATCTAGTTTTCTCAGCACTATTTTTTTGCCTCATTAAATGAGCTTGTCATTCATCTAAAATCAAACGACCATAGACTCCTGTACTTATTTTTGAACTCTCAATTCTGTTCTATTGACTTATATGTCTTTCTTTATGGCAGTACTACACTATTTTGATAGCTTTGTAGTATGTTTTAAAATTGGGAAGTATGAGTCCTTCACTTGGTATGTTGTTTTGGTTAATCAGCCTCCCTTGCCATCCATATGAATTTTAGGATTATTTTTCTTGCCAAGTTCTGCAAGAAAAAGCAGTTGGGATTTTGATAGAGATTACATTTAATCTGTAGATCAATCTGGAAATAGTGCATCCTAACCATATTAAATTTTCCAATCCATTGAACACAGTAAATGTTTTAATTTATGCTAGTCTTCCTTTCTTTCAACAATTTTGCTTTTTTAAGTGTACAAGTCTTGCACCAATTTTATTAAATAAATTTATTCCTAAGTATTTTGTCCTTTTGGTTGTTAATGTAAATGTAATTGTTTTCTTAATGTCGTTTTTAGATTGTTCAATACCAGTGTATATCAATACAAGTGATTATTGTGCATTGATCTCACATCTGGAGAGTTTTTGAATTTATTTATTAACTTGTGTGTGTGTGTGTGTGTGTGTGTGTGTGTGTGTGTGTGTGTGAATTCTTTAGGGTTTTCTCTATATAAGATCATGTCGTATGCTACTAAAGATAGTTTTACTTCTTACTTTCTGTGTAAATGCATTATTGAACTCCCAGTAAATGTTAAATAGAAGTGAAGAGAGTGGACATCTTGTCTTGTTCCTGATCTTAGGAAGAAAACTTTCAGTCACTCACCTTTAAGTATAATGTTAGTTGTGGTTTGCCATACATATCATTTATCAGGTTGAGAAAGTCCCTTGCTATTCCTGGTATGTTGAACATTTTTATCATTTAAGGCTTATTAGATTTTCACAAATGCATTTTCTGCATATCAATATCAATTTAAATGATCGTGTGTTTCCCCCCCTTCGTTATCCTAATACAGTATATTACATGGACTGGTTTTCATATATCCAGCCACCTTTGCATTAGTGGGATTAATCTTGTTTGGTCATGGTGTATAATCCTTTTAATGCATTCCTAGATTTGGTTTGATATCCCAGCACTGGGATAGTTCTGAGTTAGGTGAGACAAAGGTGGGTCCTTTGAGCAGATCCTCCAGTAAACCACCAGACAGGTAAAAGAAATAGCCAAACTTTTTTGAGGATAGATTTGTTCTGCTTCCTATGGCATTTGGTACTAGGAATGTAGACTATTTTCAAGGCCATTGATAAGCTGGGGAATGGAGAATGGGAATAAGGTAAGCTAAAATTCTAAAAAAGGTGCTTAGCAAGATTCAGTTGTGTTTTCTTGGTTAAGTATTCCCTTCTTGTAAGTTTCCATTATTTTCCAGAATTGGGAGACAGTTGATTCTGACAGTTTTTGTCAGTTATTCGTGCTTGGTGTTCCCTACTGTGCCATTTTAAATGATGTCACATCTATCCATGTCTTTTTAAATTAGTCTCACTGCCATAAGATTCATATCCAGAAGTGAGCATCATGGGTTCCCATATGCTCACTGTATTTCAGCTTTCCTTTAATTTCTGTAAGCTCTCCATTTGCTGGACTGGGCTTTTGCCCTATTTTCAATGTAAACTGCTGTTTTTCAGTGGAATTAAAATGGTGTCTAGAAACCTGATAGATGCGTCATTAAAATTGGATATGCTCACTGCTTCCTTCCAACCTTCTCCCCTTTACCCTTCTT
The DNA here is from genome assembly GCF_014108235.1 of Myotis myotis. Lineage (NCBI taxonomy): Eukaryota > Metazoa > Chordata > Mammalia > Chiroptera > Vespertilionidae > Myotis > Myotis myotis. The sequence continues at coordinate 63,218,843 of NW_023416314.1, forward strand.
TCCTCAAAGCCAACCTAGCTTGACCACTCAACCAACCAACCAACCAACCAACCAACCAACCAAAATATACAGAAGTCAAAAATGAAATCTGTGACTATGTTGAGGAGTAGGTGCAGAGGTGCAGAGCTAGAAATGAGCAAAAAAGCTAAGAGATCAGTAGCTGAGTTGACGTGGGGTTCATTCTTTTGCTTGGATTATTGCAAAAGTCTGTAGTTTGATCTTCTTTACTCCAACATCTCATTATTCCTTTCTTGCCCCTTTACCCCATTTCCTGTACTTCAGTCACAGCAATCTTTCAAATCTAATGATATGACTTAGGAGATTCCCCACTGTCTTTAAATAGTGTCCAAACATTCAATAGCCTTTCATGATGTGCCCTTTGGTTTCCTTTGCAACCCAATTTCTCAAACCACACTCCAGCGATTTCTGATTAGTTTCAGTTCCACCAATGGGCCATATGTTGTTGGTTGTTTTTTTGTTTTGTTTTGTTTTTGTATGTTTGTATCATATTTTTTATTGTAGACTTTAAACCCTGTGTATGGTATTTCATGGCATTTTAGGTGAGAGATCTGAATATATGGGTTCATGCCATTCATGAAATTAATACTAAAGAAAGAAAAAATTAGAAAAGTGTTTGGTATGTAGTAGTGAGCAATGCATGTAGCCCTGGTTGAATTATTATTAGTACTGTCCTAAAGAGCAAGTTAAAACTCCAGGTAACTTTTCATTAAATTTGGATGGTATGTCTGGAATCGAGTGACTTAATCTAAACTATGGTGAATTAATAAAATTCCCTTTAGGGACCCCGGAGACACACCTCAATGTGATAAACAGTGGTCATGTAAAATAGCTGAAACCCAGATTCAAGAGGATCTCATATGGAGATCTGAAGCATTAGGATGAAAAGAGAAAATAATCAGTGTCTCAAACAAGAACCCAAATTGGGTGTATACTGAAAACTGCAGGTCTTGGTTTATAATGTTACTCACAAGTCAACTCTCCAGCCCCTTTACTTAAAATAATAGAAGATTCTATCGCGCAATGCTTGTTAGCCGCCAAGCCTTTTGAATGGTGCTGAAATGCATAGGATGAGCATGGATCTTCTCAACTCAACTACTGTTAGAAGTAAAACTTTCCGAGAGATAGGGGAACCCAGGACGATGAAGTCCCATGGTGCCAGAGCCTGGCAACCTTTGATCTCAAGGCAACCGGTTCTGAGTCTTAGTGGCAATCCCTCCTAGGCTCCCTACCCTCATGTCATGTCCTGAGCACCGGGCCAGAGGGGCGTGATCCTGCAGTTGGCACGGTCAGTTCAGGGCCGCCAGGCCAGAGGAGCCTGGTGGGATCTACTTCCTGGGTTGTACTCCTCATCCTGCCTCGTGCGATAACAACGCAGCGGTTGTGGTCTAGAGACTCTAGAGCGCAGCTGTGTGGGGCATTGCACGTGGAGACCCGCATAGACGCATGCGCGAGGTGGAAACTGCTAGCTCCCCTGAGCCTGCATGCTCACAGGATAAGGATAGGGTAGTGGGCGGGCAGAGATACCACCCTTCCCTAGGCTGTGTCAACATTTCACTCTGTCCTTGGACCTGAGCACTCCCAGGGGGACGAGGCTGTGTTTGACCCTTCCTGCTGGCTGATAATTCTGCAGAGACACTTCTTTGAAGAGGTGTCATCATGGAAGCTCTCTACCACCAAGAATCGTCTACATGCTGTGGTGGGCACAACACTGGGAAGAATAATTAGTTTCTGTAGTCCTCAGTTACTCTGCAGAGTGGAGATAATACCTGCTTGGATACCTCGCAGGCTGATGCTAGAACTTTGAAGACCAAAGCTATTATATAATCTACCACTATAATTATTATTTTATTTTAATTAAGTAAAAACCATGAGTCAAATATTTAGAATCTTCCTAGATGGTGATTTTCACGAAGGCAGAAACTTTGTCTGACTTCTTTACCTATGTATCTGCCCACCTCCCCCTCATTCATCCCTCATACTCCCTAACACCTGACAGTCAGCTATTACTTGTATACCACCTGTCTGGCACATGGTATGAATGAATGAACGAACCATAGAGCCCATTTTTTTGGTCTTGCCTGATCACTGAAAGATGTTTGTTCACTCTCTTTCTTTACTTGGACAGAATCTGGTGGTCTTTTCTAAATGCATCTTATCCAGATAGATTTGCTTTTCACTTTGGGACCTCTTTTGCAGGAAGAAGGTGCTGGGTGCTCTGTGGGTGTTGGTGGTGGTGGTGGTGGCCTCTGGGGTTTTCATGAGTAAAATGATTCTGTAACTCAAGACAACCAGATCTAAACTGATAAAACTTCTTACTCAACATCCCCCATATAGAAAATATAAATGAGAGTCATCCATTTTAATTTTTATTTACAGGATGGGGAGAAGCAAACATTTGGACAAACATGTTTCTAGAAAGCCAGTTGAAAAAAAATGATGATGTTCTTCCTTCCTTCATCATTAAACTTTTTCATTCTTGACTGAGGTCATGATGGTTTTGTTCTTCAATATGTAAGAAAAGGACCCTTTATACCATGAAACTGAGCGAAGTGGAGTGTTAGTAAACTGACCATTAATTTCTCTACTAAGTGACTTTCCAAATTTTTCCCCATTAAATATTTATTCTGACATGGTAGAGTGATTTGGAGACACAGCATGCTGGGAATTAGGGAAAGGACACAATCATGTTAAAGAAACATTACTCAGCATATTCTCTTTCAGCTTATTCTTGATAAGGATATTAATTCTTAGTAGGATTCCAAGAGTCTCTAAACCTGTTCTTGAGTCATCTCATCTCTGGACAGATAAGTCATCTCTAAAAAGCAGATAAGAGAGGACTGTCTATGTCAGATCCCAGGATTTTTGGTGGTCATTTTGGAAATGACATTAATGGAAATTGTCATACTGAGTTCCCCCTCCTTCTGACCCCCAGAAATCAAGACATCTTCTTTTGATGTTTTTCTTTTTCTCTCCATCTAGGTTATAAACTAACAACCATGCTTTATAAACACTAAAAACCTAAACAAATATACATGAATGTTTAGTTTTCCAGCTAAACTAACCAAATTTATACTGTGAAGAATTTAATGCTTGTTTCCCAAATTCCATTCTCTATTGGTTTTCTCCTTCCTATAAGAGCAACCCTCCAGGAGAGGGTCAGGATTTAGGAACCCAGGAACTTAGGTTCAATTAGCTTGCAGACTTAGGCAATTTGTTGCTGCTATGTATATGTTGTTTGTTTGTTTTGCTTTTGTTCAGAATCATAATTTCTGTTTTTGACTGTTTGCGTGTCTTTACCTAGACTTCAGCTATTCCAGTTCATTGCTTCTTAATGTCACAAACCTAGCCCTTTACTCAGGTCTTAATTTCATGTTCTTATACCATTTAGGTCCCCACTATATCCCTTGTCTCAATTATGGTTCTACGATCTCTTCATGGGCAATGCCTGTTGAAGCTGGAGATTAGTCTACCACCTGTAAATTTACAAGTCCTAAAGCTGAATCCTAGGCCACTTTACTGAGCTCTAGGTGCATATTCCCAACTTCTTAACTAGATGTTTTGACTCCAAAAGCACCTCAGATTAAATAAGTTCAAAACTAAATCGATCATCTGATCCAAAGTTGTTCTCTTTTCTCTTCTAGTTAAGAGGAGGAAAAACTTGCAATGAGCTCTGGCTGCTGTGGGTCATCAGTTAGAGCATTAGCTCATGCACTGAAGGGGTTGTGGGTTTGATTCCTGGTCAAGGACATGAACCTGGGTTGTGGGTTTGATCCCCAACCCCAGTTGGAGTGTTTGCAGGAAGTAACCAATCAATGTGTCTATCTCACATCAGTGCTTTTCTCTTGCTCTGTCTCTCTCCCCCTCCTTCCCTTCCACTCTCTAAAAATATCAATGGGGAAAAAAATATCTTCAGGTGAGGATTAACAAAACAAAAACAAAATAAACTTACAATGAGTAGTAGATAAACGCTAGAGTTCTAATGCACGTATAATCATCAAAGTTGTTAATAAGAATCTTAATTATCCCAAACACAAAAAAAAATTATGTGACATGACAATGGTGCTAACTATTGCTATAATGGCAATCACTTATAATATATAAATATATCAAATCAACGTGCTGTACACCTTGAATTTGCACAATGTTATATGTCAAATATACTGAGCATAAATTCTGCTTGCACAGATGACTGTCCAGGGAGGCAAGGAAAGTTTTGACTGGACCAATGTATCATTTTACCTGTAAGTATTTTAGTATGTGTTCTAACAGCTTCAACAGTATTCTAAGAGAAGAGTTTTTTTAAACAATATCATTATTAAATGTAATAAAATTAACAATAGTTTCTTGATCTTATCTAATAACCCAATCCATATTCAAATTTCCTTTTGTCTCAGAAATGTCTTTTTGCAGTTGGTTGGTTGGAGTCACTATTCAAATAAGATCCATTTACTACATTTGGTTGCTTTATGTACTAAGCTTTCAAAACACTTTGTTTTCTTCCTTTTTAGAATGTCATGTGTTTAGTGATAAGAGTGTATAGGTCATTTGTCCCTTGTAATTTCCCACTTTCTGAAGTCATGAATTGCTTCTGTGTGGTATTATTTAATTTGTTTCTCTATTTTCCATATTTCCTGCAAACTAGTGGTCAAAATAGAAGCTTGATTAGATTTAAGTTCAGATTTTCTGGCAAAATGCTCCCATGGTGAGAACTGTATAATTCCTTTTGCATCACATCGGGAGGCACTTGTTGACTGGTTTGCCTGTTTCAGTGAATATAGGTTTTGTCTTGATCTACCCATTACACACTTTCTCATGAACTTTTCTTCTCATGAATTTTAGAATCCATTGATGTTTTTTATTTAGATCCATGCCACTGGAGATTCCACACTTTGTGGTGTTCTTTTCATTTCTTTCTTTCTTTTTTTTAATTAATCCTCACCCAAGGATTTCCATTGATTTTTAGAGAGAGTGGAAGGGAAAGGGGGAGGCAGAGAGAAACACCGATGTGAGAGAGACACATCGATTGGTTGCCTCCCGTATACCCTCAACCAGAGCCAGAATCCTGTAACTGGGGTATGTGCCCTTGACTGGAATCAAACCCAGAACCCTTAGTCCACAGGTTGACTGTCTATCCACTGAGCCAAACCAGCTAGGGCAGTGGTCGGCAAACTCATTAGTCAACAGAGCCAAATATCAACAGTACAACGATTGAAATTTCTTTTGAGAGCCAAATTTTTTAAACTTAAACAATATAGGTAGGTACATTGTTATTAACTTAATTAGGGTACTCCTAAGGCTTAGGAAGAGCCACACTCAAGGGACCAAAGAGCCGCATGTGGTTTTCTTAATACTATTTCTTCTTAATTTATTGCCTGGTATTCTTCTGAAAAGAATAACCTCCTTCCTCCCCTAATTATTTGATTCTCCAAAAATAGTTTGTGTAAAAAAAAACACAAAAGGGAAAAGCATTCTGGAATGGTAAAATAAAGACCACCAAAAATCTGGGCCTCCATTAAAAGCAATGAGGACATTGAGGGGAAAAATGTCAGTCAAATTTTTAGAATTCTATCCCTTAACCAAAAACTTGCAACAATCTGAGAAGTGTTCATACAAGAAAAATGGCTGACTTGTGGCGTTTTAACCTGCCCTATTTCTACCCAACCCCCACCACATCATCCTGGTAGTCTTTGAAACCATAGCCTCAGAATGATGGTGACTGAAAACCAGTAGCATAGCAAGCAGCCACTGGAAGGCTCAGAACAGATTTAGAATTCCCCCCAAAAGGCTTCCTCTCAGAGAATTGTCACCGTTTGACCAGTATGTCAGCTCTTTGGAAAAGCCTTATTCTTTATTTGACCTCACTGAGAAAAGCCCAACTATAGGTGTTTGTGGAATCTGATAGGTGGGTTTTTAAAAATTGTAGCTGCCAGCTACCTAAGGAAGTAATATCAGTAGTAATGCCAGCAGAAAAGAGCCTGGACAAAAACTTTAAAGTGAAAATCTAGGAAATGATATATCCATTAGGGCTCTGTAAAGTTCTGACATATTCCTCGATATCTAGTAGATCTCAAACATGTGCACATGCCAAGACCTGAGGAGACTCTGGTCATAATCTCTGGCTGCCCGAGAGGTTTTTTGTGAGCCAGAAGAAAAGGCTAAGGCAGAGTTTTAAACTTTTCAAATGTTAAAGGCCCTGACATATCTATAGATCCCTTCAGCAAGGGGTAAGAAACTTGTAGGCTCCAGCCACTTATGTACAACTCACTCCAATTATTAGCTTAACACTAAGTTAAAGTGACTGCACATGACAAAGAATATAGATTGTTTTCAGATTAGTCCAGGGAAATCACTAAACAAACAGAAAAAACAAATGTTGGAATTCTAATAAAAACTGATTTCTAAAGTTGCCTCATTATATTATGTAGAATGTCCAGTTTTAATTAAAAACAAATGTTAAGACATACAAAGAAACAGGATAATATACACAGGGGAAAAGGGACATTAATGGAAAATGTCCCAGAGGAAACTCAGATGATAAGCCTAGCACACATTGACTTTAAATAAGCTATAACAGATATATTGAAAATGCTAAAGAAAATTATACCTAAAGAATCAAAGAAAAAACATGAAAACAATATCTCACTAAAGAGAAAATATTAAAGAGACTTAAATTATAAATATAGAACTAAATAGAAACTCTAAAATATAATAACTAAAATAAAAAACTCACCAGAGGGGCTCAATAGCCAATTTGAGCTGTCAGAAGAAAGAATTCAAAAACTCAAAATTAGGCTAATTAAGATTATCCAGTTTGGTGAAAAGAAACAAAAGTAATGAAGAAAAATGAGCAGAATCTCGGTGATCTGTGGGATACTATCGAGCATAACAACAGAGTCATAATGAGAAAATGACAAGGACAGGAAAGGGGCATAAAGAGTACTTGAGAGAAAAATAGACAATTTTTTTTAATTTGATAAAAAATATTAATCCAAGAAGCTAAACAAATTCCAAGTTCAATAAACTTAAAAGAATCCAATCTAGATACATTGAAGTTAAAATTTGAAAAGCTACCTATAAAGAAAAATATCTATAAAGAGGAATAGAAAAGCAAGTTATATTCAAGGGATCCTCAGCAAGATTAACAGCTGATTTATCATAAAGCATTGAGGTCAAAAGACAATGGCATGATAGCTTTAAAGTGATGAAAAGGTATAAAAATCATTTTTGGACAGAGAGAAACCAAGATGGCAGCATAGGTAAACACCAGAAATTGCTGCCTTGCACAACCACTTCAAAAATACAACTAAAAGACAAAACGGACATCATCCAGAACCACAGGAAGGCTGGCTGAGTGGAAATTCTACAACTAGAAGGAAAGGGAAAAGCACACTAAGACTCAGAGGAGGTGCGAAAGTAAAGTGCAGAGGTATGGAGGCGCGCGCAGAAAGGGCTGGCAACTGAGGACACGATTGTCTTTTTCAATCAGGAGGGAGTCTCAAGCTCCCGACTGTTCTGAACTCCAGTAGTGGGTGAGTCTCTGGGGACCCAGACTCACACGGGGAGAAACTGGACTGTCTGGCATCGATCTGAACTCGAGGGCGGCTTTCTCTCAGAGGTGCTTGTAGCGATTACCGGGACACTGAGATGCAAGGCCTCTTAGGGTAGGACTGAGGAGCAGCCATAGCTGCTTGCTCCGCCCTGTTGATCCCCTGAGACCCCGCCCCACCCACGCTGTGCCCAGAGGTTTTTGCATATGAAAGGTCTGGCCCTTTGCAATCTGAAAATTACCTAACAAACTGCAACTGGGTCAGAGAGACCCAGAACTTCCAAAAGAAGGCCTAGGCCCCACAGCAGCTTGCCTTGCTTCATGGTTGGGCCTCATCTGGGCACCTCTAAACCACAAACAAAGAAGAGGAATCTGCAGATCTCTCCATAGCTCCTGCTGGGTAGCCTCAGGCAGAGGCTAAATCAGCACCTCCTTAGAGATCCAAGAGCCAGTGTACCCAGTGGTCAGAGTGGGACCATCCAGATTACAACTCCTCAGATCCATAAGGGACACACTCAGGGGGCAGACTCAGTGAGCACCAAAGCCCCACTGAAGCAAGTCTTGCCCCAGAAGGGTGTCTCCAGCACAGAAGTTCTCCCACTGCAGACACAGCTGATTCTCACAGCCAATTGGCCTGGAGGTCAATTCCTCACAGTGATACCTACAACAATCAAGGCTTAACTACAAGAAGGCTGTGCACAAAGCCCACAGAGGGGTGCACCAAGAGTGTCCTCCTCAGGTAATTGGGGAGGCTCAGCCACTGGGCCCTAGAGGACACCTAGCACAGAAAGCCACTCTATCAACACAGGGAAGCAGCCAAAATGCAGAGACAAAGAAACAGGTCACAAATGACAGAAAAGGAGAAAGGCAAACTACTGGATATAGAGTTCAAAACCACGGTTATAAGGTTTTTCGAGAATTTTCTAGAAACCGCCGATAAATTTAGTGAGACCCTCGATAAATCCAGTGAGACCCTCGAGGTTATGAAAAAGGATCACCTAGAAATTAAGCATACACTGACTGAAATAAAGAATATTATACAGAGATCCAACAGCAGACTAGAGAATCACAAGAATCAAGTCAAAGATTTGAAATACAAAAAAGCAAAAAACACCCAACAGGAAAAACAAAAAGAAAAAAGAATCCAAAAATATGAAGAGAGTGTAAGGAGCCTCTGGGACAACTTCAAGCATACCAACATCCAAATTATGGGGGTGCCAGAAGAAGAGAGACAGCAAGATATTGAAAACCTATTTGAATAAATAATGACAGAAAACTTCCCCTGTGAAAACCTTTCCCTGGTGAAAGAAATAGACTTACAAGTCCAGAAAGTGCAGAGAACCCCAAACAAAAGGAATCCAAAGAGGACCACACCAAGACACATCATAATTAAAATGCCAAGAGCAAAAGACAAAGAGAGCCCTAACTGGTTTGGCTCAGTGGATAGAGCATCGGCCTGTGGACTGAAGGTTCCCAGTTTCGATTCCAGTCAAGGGCATGTACCTTGGTTGCGGACTCATCCCTAGTAGGGGGCGTGCAGGAGGCAGCTGATCGATGTTTCCCTCTCATCGATGTTTCTAACTCTCTATCCCTCTCCCTTCCTCTCTGTAAAAAAAAAATCAATAAAATATATATATTTTTTAAAAAAGACAAAGAGAGAATCTTAAAAGCAGCAAGAGAAAAACAGTCAGTTACCTACAAGGGAGTACCCATACGACTGTCAGCTGATTTCTCAACAGAAACCATGCAGGCCAGAAGGGAGTGGCAAGAAATATTCAAAGTGATCAATAGCAAGAACCTACAACCAAGATTACTTTATCCAGAAAAGCTATCATTCAGAATTGAAGGTCAGATAAAGAGGTTCACAGATAAGAAAAAGCTAAAGGAGTTCATTACCACCAAACCAGTATTATATGAAATGCTGAAAGGTATCCTATAAGAAGAGGAAGAAGAAGACTGACTATTCTTGGGGGGGAAAGGGGTGTGGGGGGTGCAGGAAGAGACTGGACAAAACTCGTACACCTATGGATGAGGACAGTGGTAGGGGTAAGGGCAGAGGGTGGGGTGGGAACCCGGTGGAGAGGAGCTATGGGGGGGGAAAAAGAGGAGCAACTGTAATGATCTAAACAATAAAGATTTAATTTAAAAAATCATTTTTGTAGTTAGAAATGAAGGAGAAATTAGACATTTCTAGGCATATGAAATTCGAGAGAATTTGTTTCTAGCAGGCCTGCAAGATGGGTGGTCTGAGGCCAGACTTTCCTTCTGGCCCAACACCAGCCTCCAGAGGTCCTCCCTGTGTGTTCTTCAGGCTAAAAGGAAGAACATGATACATGAGGTCAGCTCCACATGAGGAAATAAAATTACTAGATAAGTAGATATAAAAGTCAGTATAATTGCATTTTTGCTTGAAAACTTACTGCTGAGAGGGGAAAAATATGTGTACATATATGTGTATGTGTAGTTTACATGAATTACAAATACATCCCTACAATAGAATGCTGTGCATATTTTGGGGACACTTAAAAATATGCACATCATATACAACCAGAGGCCTGGTGCATGAAATTCACACACTGAGAGGGGATCAGGCCTAAGCCAGCAGTCAGACATCCCTCTCGCAGTCCAGAGCTCTTGAAGTTTGGGACCCCTTGCTCCTTACTGCCCACCTGCTCACTGCTCGGCTTGCTGCTCCTTAGTGCTGCCATGGAGGTGGGAGAGGCTCCCACCACCATTGCTGTGCTTGCCAGCTGTGACTCCAGCTTCTGACTGAGCGGCACTCTCCCTGTGGGAACTCACTGACCACCAGGGGGCAGCACCTTCACTGAGCGTCTACCCCCTGGTGGTCAGTGCGCATCATAGTGACTGGCCAGTTCGGTTGATTTGCATATTAGGGTTTCATTATATAGGATGGAACAATTGTTCATGGAGTGAGGAAAGTGAGAGTTGAGTGTGGAGAGTGAAGAAAAAAAGTTGAAAACAGAGAAGAGTCCTTACAAACATAACAAAGAATTTGTAACCAGAAAATGTACCTAAAATGTTTTTAAAATTCACAATGTGAAAAATCATAGAGTAAAGTTGTGGGCAAAGAGTTTGGGAATTGAACTTTCTAGAAAAACTAGAATACAGGAGACATTCATTCATATAGTCTCAATAGCATATTGATATTAAATATACCTTCTTCACTAGGCAAGCTATGCAAATTTTAACAATTTATATATATAAAATCCTAATTTGCAAATAGACCGAATGGCGGAACAACCAAACAACTGGTCGCTATAACATGCATTGACCACCAGGGGTCGTGTGTGGAACATGGCAGGTGTCAGCAGCAGGCGGCAGAGTGTGGAACATGGCGGGCATTGGCCTCTGCAGGATAATGGAGCAGGTGAGCAGGGGCGCCAGACCAAGGCAGGATGCAAGTTGCAGTCATTAGGGCGAGCCTCTGGTGGTTACTGAAAATTCTTAGCTCCCGTGAGCCGCAGACCAACCTGGCACTCACACCTGCTGCAGCGCTCGCACCTGCTGCCAGCGTTAGCCCCATTAACACCCACTGCTGGCACCAGAGAGGTGGCTGCCTGGCCCCAATTACCCCTCAGGGTTTCCCCACCTCCCCCTGCTCCTGAGGGGCAATTGGGGCAGCAGCCACTGCTTGCACCCGCTCCAATTGCTCCGCACTGTCAGTGAGTGTGAGGGGGCCAGTGCCATCAGCGGGTGGGAGCAGGGCTCTTGGCAGACTGGGAATCAGGGGCATGGCAGGAGGAGCTGGGCGGGGGTGTGGAGGATGGGCAGAGACCTGCCCCTGTGCCCACTGTGGCCCATAGTTCCTTTCAAGGTGCATGAATTCGTGCACTGGGCCCCTAGTATGTAAAAAGAAAGAAACATTAGAAATTGTGTTTAGAGCTAATCTGCAGAGAGGCCTCCACAGGCAATGGGACTGTTTATAATTTGTGCTAATTTTCATGATTGCCTTGAGTCAGCATTTAGTATATCACCCTATCCATATTTAAATCTTAATCCCACTCCAAATATATGTGTACCCAAACTTAGAATTTCTCTTGAATGGAAGAATCCCTTAATTTAGGCTGACAAGATTTAACTTGAGAAAAATTAATGCTCACCTCCCCACACAGAAAATAATAACTATATTTATCCATTTAAATTTTTATTAATGAAATGAGGGAAAGGAAATACTGAGATGGACTTAATATGCATTTTTCACAGAAGCCTCTTGAACAAAGTGAAGTTCTTCATTTGCCACTAAACTTTCCCTTTTGAGTGAGGTCATGGTGGTTCTTTCATATGTAGGAAAAGGATCACATTCTTCCATGTACCTGAGGTAAGTTTGGTGTTAGTATATTGATCATTAATACACTCTAAAATAAAGAACTATAGGATTTTGGGTAGAATTTTGGAAAGATTGCTAATAGGAATATCTTCATCATTGAGATTTTAAAATTTAAGCCATGTGCTTTTGATATTTTATAGTTTCCTTTCTTTGCCCCTCCTCTCCCTTTCTTCCTCCCTCCCTGCCTCCCTCCTATTCTTCCTTCATCCCTCCTTTCCTTTCCTTTCCTTTCCTTTCCTTTCCTTTCCTTTCCTTTCCTTTCCTTTCCTTTCCTTTCCTTTCCTTTCCTTTCCTTTCCTTTCCTTTCCTTTCCTTTCCTTTCCTTTCCTTTCCTTTCCTTTCCTTTCCTTTCCTTCCTTCCTTCCTTCCTTCCTTCCTTCCTTCCTTCCTTCCTTCCTTCCTTCCTCCTTGAGTTGAAAGTCAAAGACAATGCTATATGAATAGATAGATCCCAAATCACAGATTGATCATATGAGAACATACGGTTTTCACTTAGTGTAATGTTCTTCAGGTCCATCCATGTTGTCATAGAGTAAAATTTTCTTCTTTTTTTTGGCCGAGTAGTATTCCATTGTGTAAGTGTACCATAGCTGTTTTATCTGCTCACCTACTGATGGGCACACACTTGGGTTGCTTCCAAATCTTGACTATTATAAATAATGCTACAATGAATGTAAGGTGCATATGTTCTTTCAAATTAGTGCTTTGGGTTTCTTCAGATAAATTCCCAGAAGTGGAATCACTGGGACCTGAATACCCTGGCCAGGGAGCTGAGAAGCACTTTGAAATGGGAAAAATCTGACAATCCTTTAGATATAATCTAAATGTATTTAAATTATGTTCTTGTTTTCTCCATCTCCCACAATTAAAGTTTATATAGGCAACATTTACAGCATGAAAGCCTGAAATTAGAGCATGACATTCATTTATGCAATAATTTAGTCTCAATCTAGTTTCTTAACCCCCATTTCCATCACTCATCCCCCACAGCTCATTAATTTACTTACCATTCCATAAATATGCCTTGTTTAGTTCACCATCTTAATCTGTAGATTGCTTTGCTTAAATACTCTCTATTTTTAATTAATTTGATAAAATTAATATTGGAGAAGGAATTTCAGAAAAATTTTTCCTTTGGATGGTCTCTTGATACTCAGAAAATGCATCTCCATTTGTACTGAAAAAGGCATTTCCTTTTAAAAATGTGCATGCTAGACATAATTCCTGAGAAATTAAGGTATTGAAAGCTTGATATCTGGATCACTTATTGCCTTTCTATACATTTTCTGATTTTTTTTCTCTCCATTGCTAGTTTGTTGTTGTTAATCCTCACCAGAGGTCCTATTTTTCCTTGTGTGTTTTTTTAAATTAAATTTTTATTGTTGAAAGTATTACATATGTCCTCCTTTTCCCTCCATTGACCCCTTATAGCCCACCCCTGCCCCTTGCCCCCTGCCCCGGGCCTTTACCCATCCTATTGTCTGTGTCCATGGGTTATGTATGTATGCATACAAGTTCTTTGATTGATCTCTTCTCACCCACCTCCACCTTCCCTCTGAGATTCCACAATCAGAGTGTAGAATCCATTGCTTTTTTAGAGAGAGTGGAAGGGGGGGAAGGAAGAATGGGGAAGAGAGAGAAAGAAAGAAACATCCACGTTGAGAGACACATCCACTGGTTGCCTTCCACATGCACTCCTACCAGGAGGCTGGGGAGAGAACCTGCAACCCAGGTACGTGCCCTTGGCTGGGAATTGAACCTAGGACCCTTTGGTCCATAGGCTGATGATCTAACCATTGAGCAACCAGGCAGGGCTCCATTGCTAGTTTTTGAGATCCTAAGAAACACATTTGAGGAAGCTTTTCTATATTCTGGTGTATAATTTCTATCACCTTACATTTGAAAAAATCACATTTTGCTAGGGATAAAATCTGACAGTCTTGGGTTTTACATGCTAGGACTTATCCATATCATTTTTGCCTCACCTCATAGCTTAGACCCAAAGTTTCCTTTGGTCTCTTCCATTTCTTCACATTATTTAAGCATTTTGCTCTTATTTCCATTCTCCTATCAGAGCAATGGTTGACTTCATCTCAGTTATTTGTAGTTTAGTATGAATGAGTTTCAGTGCCTATTCCTAATAGATGCTTGAAGTGGAGGAAAATATCAAGATAGCGATGGCTTCATCCAAGTACGTATGAAGTTCTAGAACCAGCAATATTTGAGAACAGGATTTGTCAGCAGCTCCTTCCCTCTTTTCTCTCAACTTTCCTTTTCCTTTTCCTACTCTAAGACTCCTAGGCATTCTTATTCTTTCCTAAATCTCCCTCTGTATCTGGTGTGGGCTATACGGACAAGTCACTCTCTGCTTCATGTTAATTTTATACTCCCTCTAAGCAGTTCTTATGATTATACTAATTCTTAAAGCTGAGGCTGTTTTGTGGGTACTGGGGAGGAAAATGCAGATGTATTTTTCATCAAAGTTTTCTGCTTCAGTGATGTTGAGGTCAATTGGAGATAAAGTTTTTTGAAGTAGGAGGAAGGGAAAATAACTTTATTGAAATGATTTTTACCATCTTTCCAACTTCTTAGTTACCTATTCAAAAATCTTGGTTTCTGAAAATACCAAATGTACCAAATTTTTCATGTTCAACTTGTTCTCTCAAAATTTGAGAATTAAAGGTATGAGGCTTCAGCATTTCCATATTCCTGTGCCTTTTAACAACCTCTATAGTTGTTTCCCCCTCAGGGGAATTATCTGTTGAATTGAACAGCCCTGTGCCAGAAAGTCATATATCTTCTATTTTATTCTCTCATGAGGTGTAAACATAAAAATATCCTGTAATATAACACCTTTGTCTAGGGCAAATCACTTACCTTCAATTGTATAGAAATTATTGTAGTGCACAATAGCTAGTGCAGAGTGTTTTTAGCTACTTCTAATCAGAGCTTACAGATGACTTTATACTTAATTCTTATAAAAACTTAATTCTTCAAACAGGGTTCATAATAGAACATAATATCTTCTGATTCCCCAAGGGAGATATGAGTTACTCACCACATCTTTATTATCTCCCATATCTTGCTCTGCATGCCCAATTGGTCACGATACATGAGACAATCAACTCCAAGGTGATGAATATGAACAAATACTGTGAAAGCATTTTACCACTTCTCTGTTTCCAAAAATAAAATGTACATTCCTTATATCTTTATATGTTAACACTTTAAAAATAAAGGTATGTAAAATTGCAGGAAGGTAAAAAAAAAATATATAAAAGAAAAAAATTGCCCAATGTATTTCCCACCCTCAACAACTATGGTTACTTATATATATTTCTGTTGATAATAATGTTAACTAACAATTATTGAGGAAGGTTATAAACTGATAAATTTCTGCCAAATGGTTAATGAACGTCATTGTCTGTGTTTTCTTATTGTGGATAAGGTCAGCAAATTTTCTTTGAGTCCAATGAACCTCTGAAGAAGATGGAATGGAGATACTCTTGAGGTTCAGTGTTATAGAACTTACTACTTAACAGAGAGATGTTCAAACTTAAGTCTGTTGTTAGAAAAGAACCCAAAGGGGAATTCACAGCGAAGGAAGAGGAAGTTTGAGTCTGTGCCCTAGGTTTATGTGTCCTGAGGGTAGGTGGTTTCCTCTCAGGATTGCCCCAATAGACACATATCCTTGCAGGATCCTTGGAGTGGGAATAAGAATACAAAATCTGCAATATTTGGAAACCCAACCCTGAAGGACCAAAGCACTTTTGTGACAAGGCCACCATAGACTCTCTGGATCAGTTTTCAATATTGATATCACCTAATAGAAACTGAAGCCAGGGCAATGGAAGTTATGGGCATGTTGGTGGACCGTTGAGATGCTCCAGGGTTATATCAACTAGAGATTTTATTTTTTATTTTTAAAAAATCATCATCCAAGGATACCTTTCCATTGATTTTTTAGAGAGAGTGGAAGAGAGAGGGGAAGATGGAGAGAAATATCGATGTGAGAGAAACACATTGATTGGTTGCCTCCTGCATGTTCCCTGACCAGGGCCCAGGCTGGGGAGGAGCCTGCAACCAAGGTACATGCTCTTGACCAGAATCAAACCTGGGACCCTTCAGTTCACAGGCCGAAGCTTTATCCACTGAGCCAAACCGGTTAGGGCTCAACTTCAGATTTGAAGTCAATGCTGAACCTTTGATTCTCAATGTTCCTGAATAAATGATAGGTTTAACAGGAAAAGGGCCTCAAGATGAAGATCTTGAATTTCTTGCTAATATGAACATTGGTGGTTCAAAAGATGAATTGGATAAATGAAAGAGTTAAGACTATAATTATACCCCAATTCAGTAAAAGGTGACATTCCTGTTGTACAAATATAATTTTAAGTAATATCTAATATATATGTATTTAAGATTTCACTTAAAGGTGTCCTTCAGGATATGTGACATAAAATATTAGCACCCCTACAGCAAAAAGATGGTTCTTTGAAGTGCCATTTAATTGATTTCTGTTTGATTTTAATTTTTTGTAGTGAAATAACTTGGAATTTGGACCATACTCAATTAGGATAAATGTTCTGTGTAGCCCTGTGAATCCTGAGCAAGTAGTTAACATTTTTAAGCTTATTCATTTAATTGAATCAGAGATATAAATTATTCCCTGAGTAAATTTGCAATCCCACTTGCTGTAAAATCCTATTCAAAGCTATGCAGAAAGAAGAAAATTCAGCAAAATGCAAACCAACATATTGAAGTAAGAAAAGCTTTCTGATTTAGGCTAGGAACTTAAATACAGGTGACATCCTCAATTCAGAAAAGTTGGTTTTTAGGTCTTGATTTGAGACCAGCTATTCTGACCTCTGGCAAGCCATGGGCAGATGGGATCTAAGAAGTAGAATCCATAGAAAAGGCTTTGGAACCTATGGCTTTAATTCCTACCCAGCTTGCTTAGCACTGACGGTCATCTCCTTGCCCTGCTGGTTCCTTCTCTCTGTACCGACAAATCTATATAGATAGGTGCACATATGTCCACAGTCCCACATTCACAGAAACACAGGTATACACACATACTGAAGCATAGACATAAGTACACTTAAACAGACTCACGTAGACCTGCTGATAGACAAGCACACAGAGCAGGGGGTGCAAAACATCCACCGTCATGTGCATACAGAACTGAGTACACATGCATTCCAAGTTACATCCATGTACAGAGTTCAGCTTTATTTTGCCTGCAGACTATATCTCTGACACTGAACATAAATCCCTGGGTACCACAAGTACATAAGGATACTATTTCCTTCTTTGAAGATCTAATCTTGCTATAATAAACTTGATCTTTTAAGGCCTGGGAAAACTGGCTTCAGACATATAGGTACCTGGAAACAATGGAACTATTATAAAAATATCTTGGTTAACCGGTGGGCTAGATTTGAATCTAATGCTAACTCACTCAAAATACATCTTTTAATATTTATAATATACTCCATTTGGGTACTTGAGGTTTTGGGTGATCCTAGCTTTAGGAATGTAACCTGTGGTTTGAACTACATTTGTAGTAGGTGCATGTGCCAAAGAGTAAACTAATGATGAAGTTCATTGGCATATCTTGCATAATACTTAAATATTTTGATCACTCATTTAAAATGTAATTCTAAATTTGAGCCCTCTCAGTGTGGCTTAACAGTTGAGGATCAACCTAAGAAACAAGAGGTTCAATTGGTTTGATTCTTGGTCAGGGCACATGCCCAGCTTGTGAGCTTGATCCCCAGTAGGGGTGCATGCATGTTCCTCTCTCATTGGTGTTTCTGTCTTTCTATCCCTCTCCCTTCCTCTCTAAATATCACTGAAAAAAATATTTTAAAAATTGTGATGAAATTCTCATAGAAATCTGGTGTTTACCCAAGGCCAAATAACAGCATCTGAATTTAAATTGGATGTGATAAACTCAAATGATAGTAAAAGTAGACCAATCACTGCAATGCTGGCACTCACGATATTCGCTGCTATAGCATAGGACACCTGGAATAGAACAAAAGAACCACCTGGTCACTGAAAGTTACCCACATGCATCACTGGCAAATATATTCCAGTAGAAGATTTATATAAATTTTGATCATTTCAAAATTGTAAGGTCAACTGTCAGAACTGCAGGATTCCAACAGAACTGAACAATTTTGGAGAAAATAAAACTTTTGATGTAGCACGCATGTCTTTTGTCCTTCACTGACAAATAATCATTAAAAGTCTACTCTGTACCATGCAAACTATGTTCTGCATTATTAGATAAGGAGGCAGAAAAGAAATGGACTCTGCACTCAAGGGGCTTTCAGACTACTGAGGAGAACAAATAAATGTTTATTAAAAGTAAATACAATTTTAAAAATGTTAACATTATAGGCAAATTCATAGTGCCATTCATGGTCAGAGTACCAGAGTGCTAATATCCCAGAAGTTTACTATGGTTCATTTTAGAGTGCAAGGAGGAGATTGTAGGGAATTTTTTTGTGGGGGGAGAGATAGGTGCTATCTAGATAGATATTTAGGATTTTATCTTAAAGGCGGTGGGGATTTACTGTTGCTAGAGGTGCCTACTCTGTTTTCAGGCCACTCTTGTCAGGCTATATACTCCAGACAAATGTGTATATATAATGTCACTGCATAATCACACTTCGTCCATATGAGGTCAGAGAGGTGGTAAGTCCTATGATATTGCTATTGGAAAAATCCTTTCCTTATACTTCCTTGTTGTCATTTGCACTGATGAAATTCTATCTTATATGAATTAGATAATAAATATGAAAAATTCAACTACTGGATTCTGAAACCTACCTCACTGGATACATCATATGTTTATCTAAATTGTTATTCATTGTTGTACAGTAATCTCAGCTTATTCTTTTGGGACAAATATCCCTTAAAGAAAGACAATCCCATTAACATAAAATGTTCATTAATTCACTCTTATAACCTAAACATCCAACAGTATTGTTTAGTAAGTTATAGTATATAAATGTAATGCAATCTTTAAAATGATGAATTTCCAATTACATGTACAAATGATTATACCATAATAAATTTTTATTTCAAAGAAGAGCCACCTTTATTGAGGAAATGAATCCATAAGGCCACTTGCAACAGTTCTTCTGTGCAGCATGGAGTTTTATTGGCAAACTCTTTTCTGAATACGACAAGCAGAGCACTTATTCTGGTTCCTGGTCTAGGCTGGGTTGTGTTGGAGTGCAGTGTACGAGTAAAAGTATGGAGGAAGTGGAACACTCAAACCTGTGGGTACACTGCTTTGCAAACAATTTGATAGGTTCTCAAGAAGTTAAGCATACATATGACTCAGGTATTTATCGAAGAAAAATAAAAGCATATGTCTATACTAAAACTAGTAGGAGAATGTTCATGGTAGCTTTATTTGTAAGAGCTCAAAACTGGAAACATTGCAAATTCCATCAACAGGTGACTAGATAAACAAATTGTGGCATATGCATACAATGGCATATGACTCAGAATTAAGCAGGAATTATTGGTATGCATGGATTAATCTTGAAATAGTCATGCTAAATAAAAGAAGTCAGATAAAAAAGAGTGTATACTTCTGTGTGATTCTATTTATATAAAATGCTAGGAAATGTATAATTACATTAATATAAAATTCTAAAAAAATACAAACTAATTTATAGTGACAAGAAACAGATAAGTGTTGCCTGGATTATCAAGGAAACAAGGAAACTTTGAGAGTGATGGTTATTTCATGATTAATGATCGTTATTTGATTGTGTTAATATGTATCAGATAGTATACTTGAAATTTTTTAAGCCTGTTGTTTATTGTATATCAATTATGCCTCAATAAGGCCATTAAAATTAAAAAAAAACATGAAGAGCACTATGTAAAAGCCAGATATGGTGGTAAAAAAGTGTGAAGCATGGCATCAACTTCTCCCTGCCATCTACTACAAAGTTATTTTTTTAGTAATGTTTAAAAGTAGAGAATATATAAATATTATTTTAAGAAATAATACTTGTTACTTTATTATATTCACTGTAAAGTATTAACTATTAATCTTTATTAAGAGTTCTAGGCTTTTTTCTAAAAGAACTAAAATGTTCAGATAATGGTTTCTGAACATTTAGTCTAATTTTAGTATACACATATGATACACACACAATAGTATTGTCAGCTATCTGTCTCCTTCTCCCTCTCAAACTCTAGTACTTCTGATATTGTTCTTTTGATGGTGTCCTATTGATCACATAGGTTTAGTTTCCTTTTTTTCTTTGTTTTCCTTTGACTTAGGTATTTAAAAATTCCTAGCCTCTAACTCACTGATTTTATCTTCTGTTTGGTAGATATGGTTGTTGATGTTCTCTTGCATTTTTCATTTCATCTCGTCAAGTCTTCAGCTTTTCTTTTGGGTTCTTTTTTATGATTTATATGTCTTTGTTTAATTTCTCATTTTGAGGAAATTTCTCATTCCTGATTTTATTGAGTTGCCTTTCTGTGTTTTCTTTTGGCTCATTGAATTTCCTCAACAAAACAACTATCTTGAATTCTTTATCAGGTAAATCACAGAATCCCATATTTTTTGGTTAAGTTACTGGAAGTCTATTGTGAGATTTTAATGATGTTACATTTCCTTAATTCTTCATGTTCCTTGAAGTTTTGCGTTGTTATTTTCACATTTGGAAAAGCACTCATCTCCTCCAATCTTTACTAGTTGTTTTCAGATAGGAGATCCTTTTTCATTTGTCCTGTTTGTTGCTGGGGCTTTCTCCTACTTTGTATAGGTACACTTGTTCCATGCTTCTTGCTCCCTCTTGTGGCCGAATTCTTTAGCTTGTATGTCTTTCTTTTTTTGTGTGTGTTAATCCTCACCTGAGTATATTTTTCCATTGATTTTTAGGGAGAGGAGCAAAGAGAGGAAAAGACAGAGAGAAACATCGATGTGAGAGAAACATATCAATTGGTTGCTTCCTGCACGAGCCCTGATCAGGGCCCGAGCCAGAGAGGAGCCTGCAACCAAGGTACATGCCCTAGACTGGAATTGAACCCTTTGGTCTACAGGCCACCGCTCTATCCATCGAGCCACCTGCTAGGGCTTGTATGTCTTCTCTTGATCTTGCAACTCACCAGGTAGGCTGCTGGAAACCTTTCTTTCTTTCTCCTTTAAAATATTTATTTATTTATTTATTTATTTATTTTTATTGATTTGAGAGATAGAGAGGAAGAGATTTAGATAGATGATAGATAGATGATAGATAGATAGATAGATAGATAGATAGATAGATAGATAGATAGATAGATAGATAGATAGATAGATAGATAGATAGATAGATAGATAGATAGACATTGATTTGTTGTTCCACTTATTTGTGTATTCATTGGTTGATCCTTGCATGTGCCCTGACCAGAGATCAAACTCCCAAAGGTGATGCTATATCTCAAGTTTGTGATTTCTCCCTTCTGTAAACCATGGCCTGTTTTCTGTTGGCATTCCCTGCCTACTGAAGCTCAATCTGTCACTACCCTTAGGCACACAAGGAGCAAGCCTCGGGGTGGCGTAGGTATGGGTTTGGCACTTTGGATGTTGAGGTAGCTGTGGACCAGATTAGGGGATCTTTCTGTGAAGTTTGGTTAATTTCCAGTGTTCCGAAATCATGAATTTTAGTTATTTTGATGATATTTCCCTTGATTTGTGGAAGGATGAGCCCATGGAGTTGCTTACTCTGCCATTCTAAAAATCAATCTTCTAGCATTAATGTTCAAAATTACTCTAATTACTTATTCTTCCACTTTACTACCTCTCAACATAAAACTCAATGGGAAACAACATAATATCTACAATATCTCACACCCATTGCCCACAATACAATCAAAAGTTTCTAGACATATGAAGAAGGAAGAAAGAAGGTAATAATGGATGCTGGGTCATTTCAAGATATCCAAATTTACATGTCATAACCAACATTTTAATTTGCATTAAATAATATAACATCTAGAAATTTAACTCCATGATTAACTTCATACATCCTGAATGATTTTTATGGCTCATAAAATATAACAAAGATTTCACTAATTGGAGTGTATTCTTTTTGGGGTGAAAAAATGCAGCCAAAACTTAAATTTCTTATATTTTAAAAATTTACCCTCCAAAAATTTGATTAAATTTCTAGCGGCCAAGAGATAATACTACCTCCTTATTAACTCTGTTTCTTTTGGCAAATAAAACTTATCTCTAGAGTTGCTACAAACATTCTGACTTACCAAGATCTTTGACTGATTCTTCTCTAACATTATTGTCAAGAATCCTGAGAGAAGAAACTGGAAATAAAATTCATATTGATTAATACCATGCATTACATTTATAAGAATGGATAAAGAATAAGAGAATTCTGGAATATTGTAATATGAAGAATATCATCTTAATGCTTTAGCAGGATCATTGAGAAAATCATCTAAGAAATAATTCAATGGTTCTCTACTACAGAGATAGGAAAAGGCATGAAATCTCTGATCACTAATATAACAGATGTATTGGAAATGAAACCTAGGGAAACCTTGAGGTCACTTTGTGGGACAAAAGGAGTGTCAAATAATAATTAATTTTTGTTGATTATAATTTATTTAGCCCATATGTGAATGATAAGAAAATATATCCAGTTAATAAATTTACTCCTAGACAATGTTATATTTTGCTGATTTCACATGTGAAGACTTTTAATATAATGTTAAAATATTTTATTAAAATAAAACATTCAGAAAACTTTTCAGCTTCCTCTTGCATATTTAAATATAAGAATCACATAATGGCCGAAACCGGTTTGGCTCAGTGGATAGAGCGTCGGCCTGCGGACTGAAAGGTCCCAGGTTCGATTCCGGTCAAGGGCATGTACCTTGGTTGCAGGCACATCCCTAGTAGGAGATGTGCAGGAGGCAGCTGATCGATGTTTCTCTCTCATCAATGTTTCTAACTCTCTATCTCTCTCCCTTCCTCTCTGTAAAAAATCAATAAAATATATTTAAAAAAAAAAAAAAGAATCACATAATGTCTTCCATGAGTAGCTTGTTCTGAGACCTCTAACATTTCCTAAAACTTGTAGAAAGATGGCAGTTATGGTGTATTATAAATTTCTTTTTTCACTGATGCAATTTTTATGCATGCATGGAATACCCACAGCATTAAAAAAAAATAACTATTTTTTAGTAGTAGAAAGAAGGAATGTTCTATACTCAGAAAAATGGGGCCAACACTAAATAGCATTTTGGGATCAGAAGGATCAGAATTTGAATTCTTTGCACTTTGTGTTTTATGGGACTCTAAGGGAAATTACTTAAGCTATGTTTTAGTTTTGCTTTTTTCATTGGTAAAGTGTGAGTTAATATTTTCTATGTAGTTGTATTACTGTGTTGCTGTTGTAACAGTTACATATAAAGCAATTCCCTGAATTATTTACAGTCAACTCCTACCTAAGGCTCAGAACTATGTTTACCAGAATTTCTTTCCTTGGATGGTTCCTAGTTATATTGTCCAAGAGAAAATCTCAAGCAATATTAGGAAAGGAGAAGGGAAGCCTAAACTATTACTCTCAGAAAGTCATAGCAGTCAGACAAACCCTGATTTTATGGGGTACAACAGATTTATTATATTCCAGTTTTTTTTTATTCGAACATTTATATTTGTCAGGCAAGGGTTAGTGATATGTAAAAGAACACATGGGGGCCATTTTCAATAGGATCAAAGGAGACCTCTTAAGAAAGTAACATGAAAGCTAAGCTCATAGGAAAAGAGTGACCTGAGTCTTTAAAACTGAAGGAAAGAGTTGACCAGAAAGAGAAAATGCAAGGATTCACAGAGGAGAAATCTTTATTTTTTCAAGGACCAGTGTACCTGAATGTATGTTTTATTTTATTTTATTAAAATATATTTTATTGATTTTTTTACAGAGAGAAAGGGAGAGGGATAGAGAGTTAGAAACACCGATAAGGGAGAAACATTGATCAGCTGCCTCCTGTACACCCCTTACTGGGGATGTGCCTGCAACCAAGGTACATGCCCTTCACCGGAATTGAACCCGGGACCCTTCAGTCCGCAGGCCAATGCTCTATCCACTGAGCCAAACCAGTTAGGCCTGGATGTATGTTTTATTTAACCATTAAAAATAAAAATAGAATAACAAGAACCTCTAACTCACTAGATCATTTAAAGAATTAATATAGAAGCTAACATACCAAATTCGATTCACTGTCAACAATTTTCTTCTGGAATTGTCAAATGCTAAGTAGCAAAACTTAGAATTTTGTCTTTAAGTAAAATTTTGATTTGACCTTTTAATTACCCCATGCAAGGATTACAGATTATAATGTTTTACTTACTGTTCATGTTGGAAATAGGTACACACATTATATTGACAACATAAGAACCAGAGCTAACGTTTCTATGAAGGTCCCATAAAAATAATTGAAAACACAGAAGGTATTTTGAAGGGTTGAGAAATGAAAGCATAGTAATTAAAACATTCTTTTTTTTTAATCCTCACCTGAGGACATGCTTAGACAAAGAAAGAGGAGGAAAGAATTGCAGGCTTGATACCCAACCCAGTGCGTGTGGGAGATAACCAATTGATGTATCTCTCTCACATTGATGTTTCTCTTCCCACCTCGCTTCCACTCTATCTAAAAGTAATAGAAAAATATCCTCAGGTGAAGATTTAAAAAAAAAGAAGAAGAAGAATGTTTCCTAGTCTGAACTGTAAATTTGTTGATATTAAGTAACATATTACTTAATTGCTTTTAATTCTCACATCTAGAAAAATGATAACACAGATTAAATAATAAATAAATGTTGCTTGAATAAAATTAAAACATATATTAACAGAGGAAATACTAGTCTCCAAAAATTATTTGAGTTAAAAAAATCTCAAATAATTTCAAATATGACTTGATCATATCAAAAATATAAATATATGTGATAATTTTTACAATGGCAACCTGGTTTTTAACCAGACTATTATTTAAGATACTAGAACAGTGATGGCGAACCTTTTGAGCTCAGCGTGTCAGCATTTTGAAAAACCCTAACTTAACTCTGGTGCCATGTCACATATAGAAATTTTTTGATCTTTGCAACCATAGTAAAACAAAGATGTATATTTTTGATATTTATTTTATATATTTAAATGCCATTTAACAAAGAAAAATAAACCAAAAAAATGAGTTTGCGTGTCACCTCTGACACGTGTGCCATAGGTTTGCCATCACTGTACTAGAAGCTCAGTGCACAAAATTTGTGCATGAGAGGGGGTCCTTCTCACCCTCTTGTAATCTGGGACTCCTTGGGGGTTGTCCGCCTGCCACTTTAGGCCCAATCCCACAGCGGGATCGGGCCTAAACTGGCAGTCAGACATCCTTCTAGCAATCCGGGACCACTGGCTCCTAACCACTCACCTGCCTGCCTGCCTGACTGCCCCTAACCACTCGCCTGCCTGATCACCCCTAACCACTCACCTACCTGATTGCCCCTAACTGCTTTGCCTGCCTGCCTGATCACCCCTAACCCCTCTGCCTGCTTTCCTCATTGCCCCTAATTGCTCGCCTGCCTGCCTGATCGCCTCTAACTGCCTCTGCCTCGGCCCCCGCTGCTGCAGCTTTGTCCAAAAGAACATCTGGAATGGTGTTCAGAAGGTCGTTCAGCTGTCTGGTCTAATTAGCATATTATACTTTTATTATTATAGATTAATACAATGGACTCATCTGTTCTTCACTTAGAATTATTATTTGAATTAAGGTTCTCATTTTTCTTGTCTGAACTGCAGAGGCCTCCCAGTTGTCTCAAATTTAATCTCTAGACTCATAAAATGATGGTATTAAAACAATCTAACCATGGGTCTGTCCTTAGTCAAATACTATTGTTTAAGGCTGTTCAATAGAAATATAATGTAAGGAACATGTGCAATTTTAAGCTTTTCAGCACCACATTAAGAAAATTAACAAGAAATATGTGAAGCTGATTTTAATGCTATATTTTACATAATCCTGTATAACCAAAACATTATCATTTCAATATAGAATCAATATAAAATTATATTTTACATTCATTTTATTCATATTAAGTTTTTGAAATCTGGTATGCATTTTACCTTTATAGCATTTCTCAGTGTGGGTTAGCTATATTTTGAATGCTCAATAGTTACATGTGACTAGAGGCTATTGGACAGTGTAGCTCTAGTCCTTGACCACCTTCTTTTTCACTTGCTTCTTTGGTGATCTCATCCAGTCTCACGGCTTTCAAATATCTACCTGTCAGTGACTCCCAAACTTACATCGTAAGCCTAACTTTCTCTTATAAACTCTAGATTCTACATCCAACTGGCTACTGGACATCTCCAGTTGAATCTTAGATATTTCAAGCTCAACATGCTCAAAACACACTCATTATGTTCCCTGATAATCTACTCACAGTTTTCTCTGTATCCATTGATGACAAGTCATCCCTCCTATTAGTGTAAACCCAAATCTTAGCATTATATTTTTCTCTCTTTCTCTTACATTCTACACCCAATCCATCGGGATAATGAATTAACTCTAACTCAACATATACCTCAAATCATGTTACTTTTTACCACCTTTACCAGCCTTTTTTGAGCTTCACCTGGATTCCTCCAGAAGCTTTCTAAAAGTTCCCTTGATGCCCATTTTTAAATTTTCAATACAGCAGCCTACACTAATTCTATATATCCCATGACTTCCTTGGCTTTTATGCTGTCTCATCTCGCTTACTCCACTGGCAAAATAAAATACCATACAAGTAGCTGAATAGTCACCAAACATTTCCTGTTTTTCCAAAATGCCCCTTTGACTTCTTTCATTTTTTATTAGATCCAGGGGGCATGCAAAAAGTGGATTCTTATTATGAAAGACTATTACTGATAAGAATCTAGGAGTAGATATCAACTGGATATAAGGATGAGTTCCTTGAGAACAGGGATCGTGCATTTTAGTGTTCTATCCCGGGCACACTGCTCAGCTCAGAAACAGTTATTAAATGTACTGAATAAATTAATGAATAGCAATCAGAGAGTACATTTTTTTACTCACAGTCAGAGATGCCCAGTATGGGTATCCTGTCAATGCTAGCAGAGGCAGATAGACTTTTCCAAATGCAATCTCTTGTGTGACAAGCAAATATGTCCAGATTACTCCCAGCCAGTTACAAATCAGACCAGTCACCATTTGTATGGCCTCGGAGAAAAGAACACTATTAATTACTTACTACTATTCCAATCCAGTCATTGAAAAGAACACACACCAAGAAAAGCCAAGGTAGAGAAGTAAGGTGATGATCTAACAGAATTTGAGGATTCTTAACCTTCAACTCAGATGAGGAAGATTTGTTATTATTTCAGAGTCATTGCAAAAACAATGACTATCTAGATTTCCAACTAAACTGTACTAGGAGCCTGTTTGTCTACTTGACTCAAGAGGTTATGTGACATTATCCCTGGAGCCCTAAAAAAAATTGCTATTCCTCAATACTGTGCAGTTAACAACCCTAACCTGCAGATACAGCTCTTATGTTATATAGGCTAGTGGACGTGGTACTTCTGACCATTCTTGTCCTTCTCTCATCCTCTCAAAACTGGGATTTGGACTTTGATTCCTTTCATTCTGCCCACCCCTGTGCCCACCTGTAACTGTGGTTTATATCAGAACCCCAGGGATCTTTATAAACAGGAGTTTAAAAAGATGGTGAACTTTTGTAATACCTTGTTTTCTATAGCTTTTCCTAGGGACTATTAGCTGGATGGGACTTATGGATGATTTCTGCCCACTGAAGCCAGGTCAGCTTAGAATAGTTTCTGAGCCAGTGGAGAAGTAAAAATCTGATCTTGCTATTTAGAGCCCCATAATATCTCACTGTGAGGTCTTTCAGTTGGTTTTCAGGTACTGATTATCCTTTTGTTCATAGCTCCTCTTAAATAGGGTAACTTCAACTTGAAATTTGCAATAGGCTCCTGTTTTTGGTATGTGATTATGAGGAGAGCCAATAAGTGGATAACTGCTGTACTTCTCTGACTTGGAAAGCACTTTGACTTCTAGGCAACACAAAACTTTGTACTTAGTGTCACTTCTGACAGGCTGTGCAGAGGGAGGAGGCAGGGAACATTGGGGCAGATAGGACTTTTCTCATTTTTGCAAAAGTGTAAATTTCAGCACCTTGCTGGTCTTGGGATACACTGACTTTCTCTGAAGTCTGAGTTTAGTGCAGGATGCTGGATTTTTTTTTTTAACTTTTTATTTTTAAATAAGTATAGATGCATAGGAATTTGCAAAAATAGTACAGAGAGGTCCTGTGTACCCTGAATCTGGATTCTCCAACTGGTTACAACTTACACAACCATAGTACAATATCAGAATGAGAAAACCAACTTTGATATAATGTGTGCTTAGAGTTATATGTCATTTTCTCACATGTGTACATTTGTGAACCCACCACCATAGTCAAGACACAGAACTATTCCATCGCCACAAAAATACTCCTCATGCTACACCTTTATAGTCATGCTCCCTTCAACTTCCTTATTCCTAAGCAGTCACTAATGTTTTCCTTTACTAACTTTTGCCATTTTGAGGCTTTTATATAAAATAAATACTTCAGTATGTACCTTTGGAGATTGGCTTTCTGATTTAGCCCTTTTTTTATTTAATACCCTTGAGATCCATCCAACTTGTGGCATGTATCAATGCAGTTCATTCCTTTTTATTTCTGAGTATTCCATGGTATGGATGCTTATAGTTCAACTACTCATGTATTGAGGAATTTTTGATAGTTTTCAGGTGGTTTCAGATAGTTTGGGAGCAGGGGGCATCACAAATAAAGATGCTATGAAGGCTCGTGTGTAAGTTGTGCAGGTATTATCTTTCAGTTCTCCTGGATATATCCCAGGAGTATACCTGCTGGGTTTAATGGCCAGTGTAAGTTTAGTATTTAAAGAAACAAACTATTTTCCAGAGTGACTGTACTATTTTTATATTTATACTAGTAATGCAAGAGAGATCCAGTTTCTTTTCATCATCACCAGCTTTTAGTAATGTTACTATTTTTAATTGGTGGTTCTAATAGGTGCGTAGCAATTACCTCGTTGTAATCTTAGTTTGTATCTCTCTAATGGCTAATAATGTTAAATATCTTTACATATGTGTATTTTCTATCTGTGCATACTCTTCAGTAAACTATTTCATATCTTTTGCCCATGTTAAATTGGATCATTTGTTTTTTTTATTGTTGAGCTTTGAGAATTTAAAAAAAACATATTATAGATATAAATCTTTGTCAGATATGTGGTTTGCAAGTATTTCTTCCCACTCTGTAGCTTGTCATTTCATCTTCTTAACAAGGTCTTTCCCAGAAAAAAATTTTAAATTTTGCTGAAGTCTCATTTATTGACCTTCCCCTCCTTACATGGATCTTGCTTTTGGTGTCATGTCTAAGAACTCTTTGATGACCCTAGGAACCAAACATTTTCTCATATGCTTATAGTTTTACAATTTATATTTAAATCTATGATCCATTTTTAATTAATCCTATATAATAAAAGGCTAATATGCAAATCGACCGAACAGCGAAACGACCGGTTGCTATGATGCTCACTGACCACCAGGGGCAGATGCTCAATGCAGGAGCTGCCCCCTGGTGGTCAGTGTGCTCCCACAGGGGGAGTGCTGCTCAGCCAGAAGCCAGGCTCAAGGCTGGTGAGTGCAGTGGCGGTGGCAGGAGCCTCTCCCACCTTTGTGGCAGTTGGACATCCCCTGAGGGCTCCCAGACTGCAAGAGGGCACAGGCTGGGCTGAGGGACCCTCCCCCCAGTGCATGAATTTTGTGCACCATGCCACTAGTTTTCATATAAGGAGGCAGAGTTAGGTTAAAGTTCTTTTAGTTTTGTTTTGCTATGGCTATCCAATTGTTCCGGCAATATTTGTTGAGAAGTCTCTCCTTCCTCTATTGAATACCTTTATCAAAAAAATCTGTCAGTTGTACTTGGGTGGATTTGTTTCTGGATTGTGTGCCCTGTTCTACTGATCTATGTATCTGTTATTGTGCCAATACCACAATCTTGATTACTGTAGCTATATAAAGTCAGGCAGTGTGATTCTTCCTACTTTTTCAAAATTGTTATCTATTCTAGTTCCTTTGCTTTTCCATATACATTTTAGAATAATCTTGTGAGAGTTGGGGCAATCACTGTGTCCCTTGATTCTATACCTTTATGGCATTGTGTGTCTCAGCAAAACAACTTGATTATTAAGTAGCCCTCCTTCCTTTTAGAAAGCTCTGGGTAACCTAAAAATCTGTGAGTAACCCATTTTCTCCCTTCCCATGCAAATTCCTGCTATTATGCTTTAAATTCACCAATGAAGAGTGAACCCCTGAAATTCTAGACACTACTTTTCTCTTTGGCCAAGAGGCCCATGCTCTATCTCCTATCTCTGCACCCACAACCTCACTGTGTGACTCTTGGGTATGCAGTGTATCCTCCAGGATCTGTGAGTAATAAATCTTGTTCTTAAAAGTACCCCAATGTTTTCTTACTGAAATGTACCCTGTGTTCATAATAAGAATCACAAGGTCTGGCCCACCCACAATGTGGGCCCTGGTGGGAGTGGGGTGGGAAATGTCCATAGGGCTTGCTGAGTCAGGCAAATGCTTCAGGCATTGCTAACATCACTATCATCAATAGGCTGGGACAACACAACAAACACTTAGTAGAAGAAAATCTGAGAAAAGTTTCATGACATTGCATTTGGCAATGACTTTTTAAAATATGAGACTAAAGCACAGGCAACAGGAAAAAATTTAAATTGAACTACATCAAATTTTAAAACTCCTGTGCATCAAAGGACACCATCAATAGAGTGAAAAGGCAACCCACAGAATGATAGAAAGTTTTTTAAGATTGTATATCTGAGGAGTAAATGTCCAGAAAATATGAAGACTTTCTACCACTCAACAACAAAAAACATACAACCCAACTAAGAACTGGGCAGAGGACTTGACATTTCTCTAAAGAAGACATACCATTGACCAAGAAGCACATGAAAAGATGCTGAAAGTCACTAATCATTAGGAATATGCTAAGAAAAACTATAATGAGATATTCCTTCACACCATTAATATGGCTACTATTAGAAAAAGCAGAAAATGGATAGTGTTGGAGAGGATGTGGAAAAATTAGTGCACTGTTGTAAACTGCTGCTGCTACTGCTGCTGCTATGGAAACCACTTAGCAGTTTCCCAAAGGTTAAATATAGAACTATTATATGACTCAGGTATATATATAAAAGAATTGACAGCAAGTATTTAGATACATATTCGTATACTTAGGTTCATAGCAGCATTATTCACAATAGCTAAAAGTTGGAAGCAATCTACATATCCATTGATGGATGACTGGATAAACACACTTTGGTTATACATACAATGGGGTATTATTCAGCCTTGAAAAGGAAGGAAATTTGGATACACATATACATACAACATGGATGGAATTTGAAGACATTATGCTAAGTTAAATAAGCTAGTTCCAGGACAAGGGTTGTATGGTTCCACTTCTGAGGTACTAGAGTAGTCAAATTCATAGAGACAAAGTAGAATGATTATTGCTAGGGACTGCGGGGGAAATGGTGTTATTGTTTAAGAGGTATAGAGTTTCAGCTTTACAAGATGAAAAAGGTTCTGTGGGCCTGACTGGTATGGCTTGGTGGTTAAGCATGGACTCATGAACCAAGAGGTTGCTGACTCAATACCCGGTAGGGGCACATGCCCAGGTTGCGGGCTTGATCCCCAGTGGGAGGCATGTGAGAGGCTCCAGTTGATGTTTCTCTCTCATTGGTGTTCTATCTCTCTCCCTCTCCCTTCTCTCTCTCTCTTAAAAAAAAAATCAATAGAAACATTTAAAAAATAGAGTTCTGTTGATGGATGGTGATGATGGTAATATAACAATGTGGATATCATGCCTCTGAACCGTATAGTTAAAAATGCCTTTGATGATAAAATTTATGTTATGTGTATCTTCGTATAATTTTGAAAAATATTGCTTAAACTTGTTTCAGCAGATCTTCACTGACATAGTGCTGGCAAGAGCATGGGGGTACAGCTTTGTTACTGCTAGGCAGGAGTTAAATTTGCCAGGCAGCCTCCATTGACACTAGGGGGAGGACACTGGGTCTGGGGAAGATGTAAAAAAAGATAATGCTATTATGACCATTGCCCACAAAGCTCTATGGTCTGAAACCTCTCCTGAATATAGTTTTCACAATCTGACCATCTCTTTGGAGCCATGTCATCATCAGATTAAATAATTTATAGATGCCAAAAAAAGGATTTTCTACTTTTTACAAACTTAGAGTATATTTTGTAAGAGTATGACTAAGTTATAATGGTATGTAATTATTTAAATTTAGTTGATAGATTCATAATTTCTGCTTTATTTAACTTTAGCCTTATATACAATTTATATGTTCAGGATGCATATGGAAAATGCAGATATTCCATAACTATTTCAGGACACTTTCATTAATTCTCCTCTATTTGGGGAGTTCATAATAGAATGGTTAAAGTCTCCTCTTTTTTATATTTAGAAATTGTAACACTACAGTTATTTATTCACTCAAGTAACATTTAATTCTTACCCCCAATATTCTTGTTTCCTTTTTCATCCTCAGTTGATTTCTTGGCATATTTTCGCTAGAATACAATAGAAAAATGAGAGGATAAATGTGTTTCTTTTCTGGATGAAATATGGGAACATATCCATAGTAATTATTTTCCTGGGTAAGATACTTAAAATTGAGAGGGAAACTTAATGCTAGAGCTGCTAATTTTTCACTGCTTTTTAGTCTCTTGAGAGATGTTTTTCATCAAACCATCAATATTACTATCTTGAAAAGAATCCAATAATTCTTTTTCAAGTAGTTTTGTTCATTTGCCAAACTTAAATTGGACTGTATTAATTAGTATGTGGTGTGCACTCCCACCCACCAATCCCACTAGAAATTACCCATATCCCACCTTCACAGGGTCAGGAAAATTGGACTTTTGCTTGATATGGCTTATTGTTTTATACCATGTTATTTCCTTCCAAATTAAAGTCTGATGCAGGGGTGCCTGACTGGCAGGACCCAAATCACATGCCCACATCAGCTGCAGAGGAAGCTGAAAAATATTCTCCTTAGGGAAGATGTCAATAGATAAGACAAATGAAACTCACAAATAGCTATCATTAAAATTTTGGATAATCTTTGGGATTTTTGTATAACTCGTATCAGTCTTCCTAGACTCCATATTTAATATTCATAAGAATTTTTCCTTGAGCCCAGCTGACTGGAACAAAGGTGGGCATCTAACTTAAGCTGGGCCTATAATCTACTCTTCCTGTGGCTATTTGGGCTGGTCTCTTGATATGGAGATCTTTAGGAGCAATGGTATTATTATGGTCTACCCTAATAGAGTTGTAGAGAAAGTGATTTTTGAGAATGAGAAGAATCAAGAGAACACCTGAAGAAAAACAGAGACAAGAAGGAATAGATCTTTCCAAGTTTCTGATGGTTTTTAATTTTCTAGTTCTAACTTCTTTTGGAAATGTGGCTAACTTCTTGCCCTTACATTATGTAAACATAACTGTTCATGTATTACAGTACTATATCTTCATTTTACTAAAACTAGAAAGATACAGTTTTCTTTTCTTGCAACCAAAATGTTTTGTTGTGTGTGAGTTTTTTTAAATCACCTTATCTTCTAACTTTTCTCACATGACTTTGGCAATCTACTCTCCAAAATTGCAATGTCTGATGGGTCGTCTTTTTTTCTTCAACCTCTTATCCAGAACCATACCTGAAGTCTGTAACCTTGTCTTCAGATTCTTCACTTACAAATTTTTCTTCCATTTACGTAAACCACAAACTCTTAGGGTCTGAGCTGCCCCTGAGATGGCCTACTGACGCTTGAAAGTGAGAAAATGTAGAAAGATATAGTGGAAAGTAAAACTTGAGTTCACATTTGCCCTTACCAGTTACTATGTGACCTTGCCCATATCCTTTATTCTTTCAAAGGCTGTGTCCTCAGCAACAAAAAGCCTGTAGGAGGGAGGCCGATGGGAGAAACTGGTTCAAAATGGAATCAAAAACCAGTGTTGGGAACGCCCCGCCCTCAGGATGTTCCTTACCAACTACAGGTCTCTACATAGGCGTGATCACAGGGCTACAGGGCATGATCTAACAGGTGGCGCCCTTACTTCAGGACCTTTTTGCTCCAGGAGTCCTGGCAGCAGTACTTGCTGAGTTGGCCCGGGCTGTTTCCTCAATGATGATGCCCCTCATCCCTCCCACGGTTCCAACGCCCACGGTTGTGGCCCAAGAGAAGGGCTTGGAGGGCGGGAGTGGGGGTGGGGGTGGGCCCTTGCGCTCGAGGGCCCCTGTGCTCTCGAGGACACTCGCGCCTGCACCTCTGTGGTGGGGGCCTCAGAGCTCTGCTGCGTCTGTAGGCTCCCAGGACCAGGACAGGAATGATTTGTGGGGGAGACAGCTGACACAGAGTTGGGTATACATGGGTGGGCAAAAGTAGGTTTTACATTCGTTGGTATGGAAAAGACATGCAGATTATTACAATAGTTTGATTAACTCAAGAGAATGTCACAATGGTACAATATTGTACCTAAGTGCATTGTACCATTCTTTTGAATTAATAAAGCTATTCAAATTATCTATTTTATATGAGCGAGTTGTGGTAGCTTGTACTTTTCAAGGAGTTGGTCCATTTCATGTAAGTTGTCAAAATTTTGCATGTAGAGTTGTTTGTAATGTTTCCTTATTGTCCTTTCTATGTCTGCGGAGTCTATAGTAATATCTCTTGTTTTAAAACTTAGGTTAGTAATGTGTTTCTTCCGACAGTCTTGGTAAAATTTTGTCAGTCCACTTCATTTTTTTTTTCCAAAAACCAGCTTTTTGTTTCATTTTCTTTTTAGTTTCATTGATTTCTTTTTAATTTTTGCTTCATATTTGTTTTGCTCTTTTTCTAGATGCTTAAAGTCAGAGCTTAAATTACTGATGTAAGGCTTTTTCTGTTTTCTAATATAAGCATTAAATGGCATAAATCTCACTTAGCTGTTTCACAAAATTTGATATGTTGCATTTTTATTATCGTGTAGTTCAATACATTAAAAAAATCCCCTTGGACTTCCTCTTTGACCTATGGATTACTTAGAAGTATGGTGTTTAATTCCTCCCCTTTCCTCTGAAAAGTTACCACTATCTTGACTTCCAACAGGAATTTTACTTGTTTTTGACATTTAAGGAAGTTGAATCCTGAAATATGTAATACTTGGCATTTGATATTTTTGCTCAACATTAAATTCGTGAATCCATTCTACTATTGATGAACATTTG
This sequence comes from Myotis myotis, assembly GCF_014108235.1. Classification (NCBI taxonomy): domain Eukaryota; kingdom Metazoa; phylum Chordata; class Mammalia; order Chiroptera; family Vespertilionidae; genus Myotis; species Myotis myotis. The sequence goes on from NW_023416314.1 coordinate 63,254,214, forward strand.
GATTTGAAACTTTAGATTTTTCTCCTGTTGGGGTTTGGAATACTGATTTTGTGACTATTCTACAAATATTCTTTTATTTTGTTGAACATATGCACTAATTTTTTAGGCTATGAACCTAAGAATAGAGTTTCTAGTATAGCATATTCTCAAACTGTCATTCAAAGTTGTTTTATAAAACAACTGTTATAAATTAGGGCTGTTATGAATTAGTTCTTTACTGCTTTCCAGACAAAGCAAGGACCCTAAAACACTATAACTTCACCTGCCCTGTGCTATTTCGTTTCTTTTTAGATATTTTAGTATGCCTAGGAATTATTGTCATTAAATTTGTGAAATCCATTCTACTCAGAAACTTGTCTTTGTTCATTTTACCTTTATTTTTTTTTTCCTGCTTCTTCAAGTTTCCATTTGGGATCATTTCTTTTTTGTCTGAAGAACACTTACTAAAATTTCATTTCATTTCATTATTGATAAGCTTTGGCTTTTATTGTTTTTCTAAACAAGTTAGCGATTCTTTTTATTGTTGTTCTTTGAAACTAAAATGTCTTTTCTCCTTGTCTACCTTTAAGACTTTTCTTGTGGCTGATTTTATACAGTTTTATTATGATGTATTTAGATGTGAATTTCCTTGTATTTAGTTTAGGATTGTAACCCTTCTTGAATCTATAAAGTCATATTTTTTTGTTATCAAGTTGGGAAAATTCCCATGTACAATATCTTCTAATATTACTTATTTGCTTTTATCTCTATTCTCTTTTGAAATTTCAAATATATGGTATTGGAACTTTTCATCAGTACAATATGTCTCTTACTCTCTGTCCAGCTTCTGAGTTGCATTTTCTATCATTTAGTCAATGCTTCAGTCTTATTTTCCCTTCTTTTTCTTCTAGATCATGGATTTTTCTCACCACTTATGCTTAATTGCTGTTACATTTATATATTTAGATCTTAATTTCAGTCACTGTTATTTCTCATGTCCATTTGATTTTTATAATTTTTATTTCTCTGCTAAAATCTTGTTAAGATTTTATCATTTTGTTATGGTATCTATCATGGACCTGTGTTTTGGTTTTGGTTTTGGTTTTTGAATTTCAGTTCTTTCTTGTTTAAATTTTATTGAATCCTAGATATTGTGTATAAAGATGGTATTGATAACTTGATACTTGGGATAATGTTATCTTCCCCTTGAAATGATTTATTTTGCTTTGGTAGAATGTTAGGTTTGGGGAAGCTCACTTTAATACAACCTGTAACTGAGCTGATTTGGATCTGAACATCAGTCTATGAGAGTGATGGCCCAATTTTTCTTACCTTTACTAATATCCCTTCTAAGAATCACAACTGAAAGTCCTAGGTATTTAAGAGGGTCTTGCTGCTTGGTGAGCCTGAGCTCTAGTTATTGTCTTACAACCCTATAAGAATACTAGAAACTCATCTCATATTTTTAACCTCTCATCTGTGGTTTGTGTTCAGAAAATGTATCTAGGGGAAAATCTATATCAAAGGTTGGATCATCTCTTGTTTTCAACTCTTTTTCTTGGCTTCTTAAATCCTAGCTCCCCTAAGTTCTAGATCTTCAATATCTTCTAATAGATGGTATTTTAAAATTTTTTGTTGCTTTTGTTGTTTTCTTTGTAGGAAATTTGGGCTGTAATAACCTAATTCTTAGTTTCTGAAAATGGAAACTACCTAATATTTTAATTATCATAAACTCAATCTCTCTGTATATAGCTCACATTTCTCCAACCCCCAGATATGTATTTTGAACTGTCTAATAGACATCTCAACTTTAATTTCTCATAGTTATCTCAAACTCAACCTATTCAAAACAGAATTTATTATTTTATTCAATCCCACTGTGTCTTCTACATTTTGTATCACTGCAGGCAAAACCCAAACCAGAAACTGGGTTGTTTTAGATTTTTTCCTTCATACCTTATGTTTAGTCAGTCAACAAAGCTAAAACTTACCTCTCTTTTTTACTGCTTGTCTGAATCATTGCAATAGTTATCCATTACTCTCTTTCATAGTCTAGTTGTTATTAAGTTTATCCTTCCTAATACATTTACCCCTATTTAAAATGTTTTCTCAAATGTATTATTTACCTACTTAAAAACTCTACAATGACTTACCACTGTCTGCAAGATATGATTAAAGTTCAATACTTTAATCATAAATCTTTGATGATTTGACTTCTTTATCATCTAGCTTCTAATTACCTCACCAACTTTCACACTTGACCTACTCCTATTGTTTTCATAATATACTAGAGGCCCGATGCACGAAATTCGTACAAGAGTAGGCCTTCCTTCCTCCGCCTGCCAGCACCGGCTTCCCTCCGGCCGCCGGCAGGCACCCAGGGCCAGGGCTTCCTCTTAGCCCCAGCTTCATCCTGAAGGATGTCCAGTCTAATTAGCATATTATGCTTTTATTATTATAGATACTTATTTTATCCAATGAAATATACCAAAATCTTTCTCACATTTCTGTTTTTGCATGAGCTAATATATTTGAAATGTCCTCCCACATTTCATTCTGCTTGGTAAATAATGATTAATCCCCAGTTCAGAAGCCATAACCTTCATTAACTTTATTCCCTTCCTTTTCCCAAAGGAAGGATCATTTTCTCTTCTATGCTTTCTTCATACGTCTGTTAATACATAGATCACACTGCTTAGTCTTAATTTGTTACTTGTTTCCTCTCATAAAATAAATTCTTTGTGGTGAGGTACCTTATTAAGGTTTGATATTCTATAGTTCAATATAGTTTAATATATTCATTGGCGCACAGTAGACAATCAATGTGTAGAATTGATAGACATGAGCTGAGAACTGGAATTCTAAGAAGCACGAAAACTGAATTTATTATACAAAGATAACAATGATGAAGCTTCTTGAGAGGCAAGGCAGAAAACAAACAAATAAAAAACAGCAGCATATTTAAAAGAGAGCTATTATGTTCTCATTGGCATAATTAACATTGATGAGCAAGGCTTACTGAGGTTCTATTCCATATCAGAAGAGAAGGTGACTCTGAATTCACAACTTACACTTGGGAAATTTCATTGTGAAAAAGTAGCCTGTTTGCTTTGAAAAGCAATTGAATAGATTATTCAAGCAATGATAAGATATAAACAAGGGGAATGAAAGGGAAGAAAGACAGCAGAGACCTTCAGGACAGAAAAAAACTTTAATGAGGAGAGAAGTCAAAGAAGAACAATGAAGGAACTATGAATAGGATGCCTTTTGATTCATTCTTTGTTCAGATAAAAGTTAGTTCAGGTAGAAGAACTTAGACTGAAATGTACTCTTTACTTGTAGGGGCATAAATTATTTTAAAATTTCCTGAGAATTATACAACATCATGCTCTGAAGTCTTTATAGCCTTCACTCTGGAGACAAGCAGATTTTTTATGGTGTTTTACAAAAGTTCCATTAGGGGGCGCTGACAACTCTTCAGAGAACATAAATTACATAGGTAATTACATAGGTTCTAGAAAATAAATTCCTCCTTGTCATTAAATCAGATAAATAAGAAAAAGCTGTTTTCTTGGGGTATATTCCTAGAAGTGGGATTACTGGGTCAAATGGAAGTTCCACTTTTAATTTTTTGAGAAAACGCCATTCTGTTTTCCAGAGTGGCTGTACCAGTCTGCATTCCGCATCCTCTCCGGCACTTGTCATTTGTTGATTTGGTGATGCTAGCCATTCTGACAGGTTTGCAACAGCATGGATGGAAATGGAGAGCATTATGCTAAGCGAAATAAGCCAGTCAGAGAAAGATAAATATCACATGATCTCACTCATTTGTGGAATATAATGAACCACATAAACTGATGAACAAAAATAGAACCAGAGTCATAGAAGCATTGAACAGACTGTCCAACCTATGAGGGAAGGCAGGGGGTGAGGGGGTAACAGATAAACCAAAGGACTTGTATGCATGTTTATGAGCATAACCAATGGACACAAACCTGGGGGAGGGGGCTGCTTGAGGGCATGTGCTTGGGGTGGGGGCGGCCAGGGAGAGGTCAATGGGGAAAAAAAGGAGACTATTGCCAAACCGGTTTGGCTCAGTGGATAGAGCGTCAGCCTGTGGACTGAAGGGTCCCGGGTTTGATTCCGGTCAAGGGCATGTACCTTTGCTGTAGGCACATCCCCAGTTGGGTGTGTGCAGGAGGCAGCTGGTCAATGTTTCTCTCTCATCGATGTTTCTAGCTCTCTGTCCCTCTCTCTTCCTCTCTGTGGAAAATCATTAAAATATATTTTTTTAAAAAAGGAGACTATGTAATACTTTAAACAATAAAGAATTAATCTAAGTTAAAAAAATATATATATCAGTTGACCTAAAAATTTTGGCAATAAAAGAAGTAATTAAACAAAAATAAATAAGAAAAAGCTTTCCACTTGAGCCTACAAAAATATGTGCAGAGAAATGTTTTGAATACTGTGAAGAAAAAAATCCACTTTTGTATTATATTTTATTTTGCACAAAATCAGTGGGCTTTGTAGCAACTTTATTGTACAGAGATATCATTAGGACCCACATTAGGTCTGGGGATCAGGAAAATTCTCACATTTCCAAGGCTTCTAAAAAGTGCTTTCAGCTTCCACTGTAATAGTTGCACGACTATGGCTCTCCTCACCCTGAAAAAAAAAAATTAGCCTCTTAATAAATCATGTTTCTTAAAATAATACATGCAATAAATACTTAGTTTTAAAAAATACAAGCAATCTTGATGTTTATAAAATAAAACTAGAGTCCCAGTGCATGAAATTCATGCACTGGTGGGGGGTATCCCTCAGCCCAGGCTACACCCTCTCCAATCTGGGATTCCTCTCACAATATGGGATTGCTGGCTCCCAACTGCTCACCTGCCTGCCAGCCTCATCACCCCCTAACCACTCACCTGCCAGCCTGATCAACACCTAACTGTTCCCCTGCTGGCCCAATCACCCCCAACTGCCCTCCCCTCCAGGCCCAGTAACCCTCAACTGCCCTCCCCTGCAGGCCCAGTAACCCTCAACTGCCCTCCCCTGCAGGCCCAGTAACCCTCAACTGCCCTCCCTTGCAGGCCTGGTTGCTCCCAACTGCACTCCCCTGCTGACCTGGTCACCCTTAACTGCCCTCTTTTACAAGCCCAGTAACCCTCAACTGCCCTCCCCTGCAGGCCCGGTTGCCCCTAACTGCCTTCCCCTGCAGGCCTGGTCATCACTAACTGCCCTCCTCTACAGACCTGGTCATCCACAACTGCCCTCCCCTGCTGGCCATCTTGTGGTGGCCATCTTGTGACCACATGGGGGCAGCCATCTTGTGCGAGGGCATGATGGTCAATTTGCATATTACCTCTTTATTATATAGGATGTTAAAGTTGTCCTCTTTCTGTCTGATCTCTACCACAATCCACTCTTTTTTTTTTTTAATATATTTTATTGATTTTTTTACAGAGAAAAAGGGAGAGAGATAGTTAGAAACATCGATGAGAGAGAAACATCTATCAGCTGCCTCCTGCACATCTCCCACTGGGGATATGCCCCCAACCCAGGCACATGCCCTTGACCGGAATCGAACCCGGGACCCCTCAGTCTGCAGGCCGACACTCTATCCACTGAGCCAAACCGGTTTGGGCACAATCCACTCTCTTAATTCCTATTGAACTACTCATAACTTTTAGTTTACTTCCAGACTTTTATAATAAAAAATGGTCTTCCCAAAAATGAACAGTTGCCAGAATCTCAAAGGTCACCTTGTCTAAAACTTCCCAATTGGTACCTAATCTTTCTCTCCAAAAATAGCTGTCATTTTGACTTTAATTTTATTTCCTTTATTTCTAGTTTTAAAAATTAGCTTGCATCCATTCCTAAAATTATAGTTTAGTTCTGCCTGGCTTCATATTTCATATGAATGGAATCATAAAGTATGCATTCTTTTGAGTCTGCCTTCCTATACTCAACATTATATGAGATTCATCCATGCTATTAAATGTAGGTATAGTTCATTTTAACTAATATGTAGAATTTCATTAGAGTAAAATACCTCAATATATTCACCATGCATCCAGTTGCATTTTTTCACCCTAGGGCTATTATGAACAATGCTGATATATATATGTATATATATATATTTCCTGGAAGAATATCTTGATAATATGGGCACAGATTTCTGTTGGGTGTATATGAAGGACTAAAATTACTGATAGGGTGTGCACATCTTAATTTTTGGTAAATAATACCCAAAAGTTTTTCAAAGTTGTTGCAATAATTTATAATCCAACTGGGAGAGTGTAAGAGATTTCTTTTATCCAGTCATTACCATCACTTATATTTTGAAATTTAGTCATTCTCTTAGGTATTTATTTTATTTTTTAAAATATATTTTTATTGATTCCAGAGAGGAAGGGAGATAGGAAGATAGAAACATCAATGATGACAGAGAATCATTGATTGGCTGCCTCCTGCATGCCCCCTACTGGGGTTTGAGCCTGCAACCTGGGAATGTGCCGTTAGCTAGAATCAAACCCGGGACTTTTCAGTCTGCAGGCTGACACTCTATCCACTGAGCCAAACCAGGTAGGGCTTTCTTAGGTATTTAATATTTCATTGTAATTTCATTTTAATATTATTGAAATGATTAAATTTATGTCTAATAACTTCTATTTGTTTCCTATATGTCTCCTATTTTGTTCTTCCTTTATCTCTTTTTAAAAATTAAATACTTTTTGTGTATCATCTTAATTTCTTTGTTAATTTTTACTATAATTTTTTGTTTTCTTAGTCATTGGTCTAGGAATTACAATATGCACCTTAATTTCTCATAATTTGCTTCAAATGAATGCTAGTTTAATTCCAGTAAAATACAGAAATTTTGTTGTCATGTAGCTCTATTCCTTCCCCCTTCCTTTGTGCTATTATTGTAATATGTATTATGCCTACATATCTTATACACACAAAATATTGTTGTAGTTTCTGCTTTTATAGTCTTATCTCTTTGAAAATTTCATAGGAAAAAAAATCTATAGAATAGGGGCTGGCAAACTATGGCATCTGGACCAAATTTGGGCCACCACCTGTTTGGTAGTCTTATTGGAACAAATATATCCATTCATTTATGTATTGCATATGGCTGTTTTCATGCTACAAGGTAGAGTTGGGTAGATGTGGTAGATGAATTAAGGTGATAATAACATGATTTTAAAATTAGGAGATTATCTGGGTAGGCCCAGTGCAATTTATGCAGTTGTCATTTAAATCAGTTAAGGAGAGAAAGCACAAAATATATAATTACACTACTTTTATAGTCATTTACATAATTACCTTTATGATGCACTTTATTTCTTTATGCATATTTGTGTTTCATCTGATATCACTTCCTTTCAGTTTAAAGAACTTTTTTTAGTGTTTCTTGTAAAGATCTTCTGCTAGTCACACAGTCTTTGTCTTTTTTCATCCTTGCATATCTTTATTTCACCTTCATTTTTTAAGGATAGTTTTTTCCTCCAACACTTTTATATGCTATCCCACTATCTTTAGGCCTCCATTTTTCCTGATGAAAAATTAGCTGTGAATCTTATTGTGGTTACATGAAGAGTCATTTTTCTCTTGCTTTCAAAAATCTCTCCCTCAGATATCTTTCATTGGTTTGGCTCTGATTTGTCTAGGAGTGAATCTCTTTGTGTTTAATCTAATTCAGTGGTTCTCAACCTTCCTAATGCCGTGACCCTTTAATACAGTTCCTCATGTTGTGGTGACCCCCAACCATAAAATTATTTTCGTTGCTACTTCATAACTGTAATTTTGCTACTGTTATGAATCATAATGTAAATATCAGATATGCAGGATGGTCTTAGGCGATCCCTGTGAAAGGGTTGTTTGACCCCCAAAGGGGTCGCAACACACAGGTTGAGAACTGCTGATCTAATTGGAGAGTATTGAGTTTCTTATATGTACAGAACAATATTTTTCATTAAATTTCGGAAATTTTTGGCCATTATTACTTCAAGTTTTTTTCTGTTTGTCCAATTTCTGGGATTCTCATTATGCATATGTAGCTGCACTAGATGGTGTCCCAAAGATCTCTGAAGTTTTGTTTATTTGTCTTGTTCTTTTTTCTCCCGTTTTTCACACTGGAAGATTTATATTGTTCTATCATGTTTTCTGATATTTGTCTTCTTGTCAGCTTAAATCTATTCTTCAACCCCTCTAATAATTTTTCATTTCAGCCACTCTATTTTTAAACTCCAAGATTTCCATTTGGTCTTTTAAAATAATTTCTATGCCTTTTATTTATATTCTTATTTTTTTAAATTAAGCAGCTTTATTGAGGCATAACTTATATACAAATAACTGCACATATTTAATGTGTACAATTTGATAAATTCAGATATATGCAAACACTGCGATACCATTGCCACAATCAAGGTAATAGACATTGATATTCTTATTTGATGAGTCATTATCATCTGTTAATTCTTTAAATATATATTTTTTAGTTCTTTGAAGTCTTTCTTTGTGAAGTTAAACATTTATCTTCCCATCACACCAAACGACTGCTTTTTTTTCACTCTTTCCTGTTTATAGCATGTCATATTTTGCTGTTGGTGTTGTTGAAAGAAATGGATATTTTAGATAATATATTGCAGCAACTTTGGATTCTGATTGCCTCATCTTCCCTCAGGAATGGTTGTTACCTCTATCTTTTGTGATTTGTCTATACTAATCTGTAGAGTCTGTGTCCCTTGCAGTGGTGACAGCTGACTTCCTCCTTTGTCAATGAAACAGTGAAGCTTAAGGAATACTTACATATATTCAAAGGTTAGGCCATTTGTAAATCTGTTTTTATTGTGTTTGAAATATCTCTTATTCAGCCAGGTGTGATTGGCTTGCTAGGACCTTCTCCAGTGTCTTTAATGCATATATAACCAAGTGCACATTTATAACCTTCCATACCACATGGATAAGCAGGATATCATCAAGGACCACTTTGACTCTCTTGTTCTCAGAATCTCCCTTTAAGTTTCTGGCTGGTTGCCAATTTCTTGACACAAGTATTGTGATCTCAGTTTGGCTAGGTGTTATATTGGCTTTTCCAGATTGTTTGCCATTGAGATCACTCTCCTATATAATAAAGTGGTAAAATGCAAATTGACCCTTACACCGTGATGCCGTCACAAGATGTCAGTGTGCACAGCGGGGGCGGGGTTGGCGGCCGCTCCATGTGGCTTCCGCCAGCGTTCCTGCGGCCCCACAGGGGCACGGGGGTCCCGGCATCCACTTTACGTGGCTACTGCCAGGGTTTCCATGGAGTGGGACTCCAGGGCTCAGGGAAGTCCCATGGCACAGGGGGTTTGGAGGGAGGAGAGGAGGGGTCCCAGGTCTTGCACAATTTCACGCAAAGGGTCACTAGTTATTATAATAACACCTCTAGCCATAGAATTTTCTGTGCTTTGCTAAAAATAAAATCAGCCCTCTCTAGGAGTGAGGCTGCTCGTCCTCATGGTCTGAATCATCCAGGTAAACTCCTGCAAAATGGAACCTGGAGTGGGAGTGGGAGGTTGGGAAAATTGGAGCAGCACCAAGCTAAAATGTCACAGACACCACTATTCTTACTGAGGTTTAGTAAATTTTCTTAAAAACTTCTCAGTGTGTTGTAGTCTCTGGTAAATGTCCCAAATTAGAAGATCTTTTATTGATAATTCTCTCCAGTTTTATTTATTTTTAAGGACATTTGCCATATCCTCACTCAGGAATTCTGGAAGCCCCATTGTTCTCTATTTTTGAAAAACTCTTCCTCCATGTAGTCTCATAGTTACTTCTACACTGCATTTAGTCCCTGCTTAGCGTGCCTTTTCCTTAATTTACTTTATAAAATAATATTTGCTTTATCTCACTACTCTGTTTTATTTTACTTCATAACACTTTTCCATTTCCTAAAATTACTGTGTGTGTGTGTTATTTATTGTTTTTCTCCCCCACTGGAATTCAAGCTCCCTGAGGATAGGGATGCTATCTTGGTAATCACTGCATCCTTAGTGACTATTATAATGTCTAGTATATAGTAGGTCCTCCATAAATATTTGTGGGGAAAAAATGAACGACTGGTAGATATCTAGCCTTTTTAGGCTGTGAGAAAATAATCATTCTCATTAACTTTTATGGTACCATAAATCATTACAGCAACTTGGAATGTTACTAAACTTGCAATTACAGTTGATACTTGAACAACACAGGTTTGAACTGCAGATACTCTCCAATAAATATATTGGAAAAATTTTTGGAGATTTGTGGCAACTTGAAAAACTCACAGATGAACTGTGTAGAGTAGAAATATTGAAAAAAATTAAGAAAAAGTTAGGTATGTCTTGAATGCATAAAATATATGTAGATACTAGTCTATTTTATCATTTGCTGACATAAAATATACACAAGTCTATTATAATCAATTGTATAATTTATGCAAACAAACACACTGTACACAACACCCTCACAGTTGAGAGAAATGTAAACAGACATAAAGAAGCCATATTAAATCCTAACTACGTAGCATTACCTGTAGTACATACTGTACTACTGTAATAATTTTGTAGCCATCTCCTGGTGTCATTTTGATGAGCCCAAGTGTTGAATCTGCTTAACCATCATGGGACACTAACCATCTCCATGTGAATTTGTCCCTCCAGTAAATTGAGTATTGTAGTAAAAAGTGATCTCTTGTAGTTCTCATGTATTTGTCATCATGTTTGGTATGACGCTGGAAACTGCATAGCACCATGGGCTCCATCCAGAGTGTTACTAATGATGCTAGAAGTGTTCCCAAGAAGCAGAGAAAAGCCATGATATTCTAAGACAAAGCTGAATTACTTGATAGCAACTGTAGAATAAGGTCTGTAGCTGTGGCTGTCCACCATTTCAAGATAAACAAATCCAGTATAAGAATCATTATAAAAAAAAACTAAAGGAAATTCATGAAGCTGCTGCCACTGCAGCTATACCAGCAGGCATGAAAACCTTGCATTTTTTGTGAAATACATTTTATCTCTTTTATGTAGGTGCAGGATTGCTCTAAGAAATGCATACCAGTAGACTAATGTGATTCAAGAAAAAGTGAAGTCATCACATGACAACTTAAAGCAAAAGGAAGGTGAAGGATCTAAAGCTGGAGAATTTAATGCCAACGAAGGAGGGTTTGATACTTTTAGAAAGAGGTTTGGCTAAAAATTGTCAAGATAACAGTAGAAGCAGTTTCTGTTGACCTAGAGGAAGATGAATTCCCAGGAGCCATTAGGAAAATCATTGGAACAGTATGGAGGGACCTGGAGATTATTATGCTAAGTGAAATAAGCCAGACAGAGAAAGACAAATACTATATGATCTAACTTATATGTGGAATCTAATGAACAAAATAAACTGACGACCAAAGAACCAGAGGCATGGATTCATGGAACAGACTGACAGCTGTCAGAGGGGAGGGGAAAAGAGAGGGGGGAGACTAGATGAAAGAATGTGAAGAGATTAGCCAAATAACATATATGCATAGCTCATAGACACAGATAATAGTGTGGTGATGGTCAGAGGGAGGGAGGGCAGAGGCTGGGTGGAGGTGGTAAGGGGGAAAATATGAAGGACATCTATATTAGTGTCAACAAAGAATCTTTTAAAAAGAAAATCATTGTGGGGACTGGGTAAAGGTAGGCAAAAAGGGGAAATGGGAACATCTGTAATAATGTCAACAATAAAAAAAAAGTTAAATAAAAAGAGAGAAAACTTTAAAAAAAGAAAGAAAAAATAAGAATTGAGGAGAAAAGATACCTGTCTGAAAGATATTTAATGCTGACAAAAGTTTCCTATTCTTGGGGGGAAAGGCTACAGAAGATATCATTAGTAAGGAAGAAAAGTAAGCTTGGAGATTTAAGGCAGGAAGAGATAGGCTAACTCTACTGTTCTATGCAAATGTAGTTGGATTTATGATCAGGACCGCCCTTATCTATAAAGCTGTTCATCCTGAGCCTTAATAGGCAAAGGTAAGCACCAGCTGCCAGTCTTTTGGTTGTACAACATGAAGGCTTGTACAATGAGAACCCTTGTCCTGGATTGGTTCCATCGATGCTTTTCCCTGCGGTCAGGAAATACCTAACCACCAAATGACTGCCCTTTTAAAGTCCTTTTGATATTGGACAGTGCTTCTGGCCACCCAGAACCCAAGTTCAACATCAAAAGTGTTGAAGTGATCTACTCGCCCCAAAACATGACATGTCTGATTCAGCCTCTAGATCAGGTGGTCAATAAGGACCTTTAAGAATCATCACTACACAACGTACCATGGAACTTGAGGGAAAGGATTGTCAATGCTGTGTGAGAGATCCTTGATAGAGCATCATGAAAGTCTGGAATAATTACAACATTGTGATTAAGAATTATATTACCATACAGTTTGCCTCTTTCTCTCTAATTGGATAAACTGCATATCAGCCTATCTTCTCAGGAAAATGGTTTTTTAAAAAATGTGGCAATGTTTCCTATATTGTATTATGAATATGACTGTAATACTGTATTCCATAAAGATGTGAATGATTTATGCATTAGTGTATAGACTAAGCTACTATGAGGCAATCATATCAATTATACTAGGCTAACATAAAGTAATCATATTGCTGTATTTCATTATCAATGTATGAATCATTAAACCTATATGTAAATATGAATTTCTTTTTCACATTATCTTTTCATTTTTGATGTATAGTGTCAATAATATGTATAGTCTATAAGACAATGTTGATGCAGGTGCTTATAGACAGACAATTTATCTTATAAAGAGACGGCATAAACTTACAGGATCAATAAATACAGCACTATAAAAGTATTTTCTCTTCCTTATGATTTCTTTAATAACATTTTCTTTTCTCTAGCTTAATTTATTGTAAGAATACAGAATATAAAATATATATAATGTAAAAAATATGTATCAATTGACTGTTTATGTCATTGGTAAGGCTTCTGGTCAACAGTAGACTATTTTAGTTAAGTTTTTGGGTAGTCAGAAGTTACACACAGGTTTCCAACTGCATGGTGGTAATGGGGGTCAGTGCCTCTAACCCCTGTGTTGTTCAACGGTCACCCGTACACCTCTAGAAATCACCTACAGAAATACTAGTCTTATATGCAAATTTATATGTACCAAGCTGTTCACTACATCATTACCTTATAATTCAAAAAATTAGAAAATAGTTAAATATGCAGCAATAAAGGAATGTTAAAATAAATTCTAAGGGAAAGTATGACACCATTAAAAGGCATTACTTAAATACGTTTTATAATGAAAATATTTTTATGACAGTTGAGTAAAATGGATGTGACCAAACAATATCAGTATGATCACATAGTAACAAAGAAAACTGTGTGTGTGTTTGTTTATTTTTTGTGTGTAGATCTGCATGTATGAGTATGACAATTACATTAAGAAGACAGTAACATTTTCTAATCCTTACTCAAGGATATGTTTATTGATTTGAGAGAGAGGGAGGGAGGGGGGAGAGAGAGACTGATTGGTTGCCTTCCATATGTGCCTAACTGGAGACTGAGCCCACAACCTAGGTATATGCACTGACTGAGAATCAAAACCATACCTTTTGGTGTATAGGAGTACGATCCAACCAACTGAGCCATACTGGCCAGAGCAAGAGGACAGTACATTTTTTTTTTTTACTTTTTAATTTACAGTTTTGTTATTCCTTTTATAATTTTATAAAACATAAAATAAAGAAAAATTTAAAGGAAATATTATATATCCCATTTTTATTCATTTCAAACATATTGTATCAATGCACTTCTTCTCCTCATAGGATGTGCTTATTAAAATCAACATCTCTTGATATGCCAGAGAGTAGATAAACACTTACCAAATCAATACAGCCAAAGATCGAGTATGTAAATGCAACAACTAATTCCAAGAGGTAGGAGAACAGTAAAATACGTGAAACTTCCCTCCCAAGTTTCTGAAACCAGAATAGGGAGAAACCTTGCATTATTATCTAATCTAATAAAAGAGAAACATGCAAATTGACCACACCTCCGCTATGCCCAAGCCACGCCCACCAGCCAATCAGAGCAACTATATGCAAATTAACCCAATCAAGATGGCAGCCAGCAGCCATGGAGCTAGAGCAAGCAGGAGGCTTGGTTGCCCCAGTGATGGGGGAAGCCAAACTTCCCGCCTGCCCTGGCTGGCTGTGGCCTCCACTCAAGGCAACAAAGTTTCAATTATAGAAGCTAAATAAATCCCAGATACCTGCTTCCAGCCATCCTCCACTGGGAGCTTGGGTGGTTGGGGGCTGTGGCCAGCCTGCAAACAGCCATAAGCCCCTCACCCAGACTGGCCAGGCACCCCAGCAGGACCCCCCACCCTGAATGGGGTGTGGCCAGCTTGAAAACAGTCCTCAGCCCCTCACCCAGGCTGGCCACACCCTCATGGGGTGAGGGTCCCCACTGGGGGGCTTTGCCAGCCTGCAAACAGCCATCTGCCACTCACCCAGACTGGCCAGGCACCCTAGTGGGGACCCCTACCCTGAAGGGGCTGTGGCCAGTCTGCAAATAGCCATCAGCCACTCACCCAGACTGGCCAGGCACCCCAGCAAGACCACCCACCCTGCAAGGGGTGTGACCAGCCTGAAAATGGCCCTCAGTCCCTCACCCAGGTTGACCAGGCACCCCAGCGGGATCCCCACCCTTATCTGAGACACTCTTCAGGGCAAACCAGCCGGCCCACACCCATGCACCAGGCCTCTATTCTATATAATAAAAGGGTAATATACAAATTAACCCTAACAGCAGAATGACTAGGAATGACTCGTCACTATGACACACACTGACCACCAGGGGGCAGATGCTCAATGCAGAAGCTGCCCCCTGGTGGTCAGTGTGCTCCCACAGGGGGAGGTCTGCTCAGCCACAAGTCAGGCTGCCAGCTGCCTGTATAGCGGCGGTGGTGGGAGCCTCTCCCGCCTCCTAGGCAGAGCTAAGGATGTCCAACTACAGCTTAGTCCTGCTACCAGCTGGCAAGTGGACATCCCCCAAGGGCTCCCAGGTTGCCAGAGGGATGTCTGATTGCCAGCTTAGGCCCAATCCCCCAAGGAGTGGGCCTAAGCCAGCAGGTGGACATCCCCCAAGGGGTCCCAGACTGAGAGAGGGCACAGGCTGGGCTGAGGGGAACCCCCACCTAAGTGCACAAATTTTGTGCACCAGGCCTCTAGTTTTTAATAAGAGCAACTGTGTTCAAGGAAGGAGCTCCTAATATGAGAGGAAAATAGGAAGAATAAATAAGCCTCTCTCACCATTTGACTTCCCTAGGCACTTCTACTCCATTACCTTCTACTCCACTCTTCCTAACTTTAACTTTCATTTGCCCAATTCCTTGCCTACAGCTTTCAATTTTGATCTTTATTGCTCACTATTCTTGTCGCACTTCTTCCAACTCTTCATTTTCATTATTCTCTGCACTATAGAGTCCCTGGAAGCCCACTATACAAACTCTTCCTAAATCCAATGATAAGGTGGCTACTAAGAGATTTTATCAAGCAGTCATCAGGCATTAAAACAGCTATTATTAACTGCAAACTTACTTAAATGTACATGTGTGGTAATAAAAATCACAAAGAAATTGTTATATATGCAAGGATGAGTAAATTAAGAGTTCAAAGAACACTATTTCACTGGAAAGTATAAGGGAACTGTGGTTGCTGGGATAAATAAAGCAGACCCCTTCTATTGCTATCTGACAGATCATTTCAACCACATATCAGGATGAATGATATTGGTACTAATCCTGAAAATAATTGTACTTTTTGTACTGGCTATAAGAAGATAAAAATGATATTTAGACCTAGAAAGAATAATATCATAATTCCTTCCTTCAATTTATTCTCTTCTTTTTTGTTGGGTTTATTTAATAACTTTTATATGAACTAAACTATAAAGTAGTAGAATTAGATGGCAAAAATGAAGTGAAAAAATATTCCTATTTTCTCAAGGTTTATATTCAAGTAGAAAAGACAGAAAGATAATAAAAGCGAACCTATGATAAAGTTAACTATGTAAAAATGAATAAAGACTCACTCAGTAATTATAGGGGACAGGAGGTACACCCTAAGCCATGTACATCTGGGAGGGTTTCATAAAGAGGCAGGACCTTTGAAATAAGAGGACTGAGAAAAGTGAAGTTGGGAAGCAACAATCTAGGTAGCTTTAATTTACTTGTTTCTTTGTAACCTTTCTTGTTCCAGAAAGAATTTAGTAACATAAATTAAAACTGTGACTAAATAATTAAGAAGTGAAGACAACATAGAACTAACAATAAAGCTAAAATACATATCACATGATAATGAGAGCAAAAAACTGAATGTAAGAATGAATATAGAGGAAACCAAGATGGCGGCATAGGTAAACACCTGAAATTGCTGCCTTGCACAACCACTTCAAAAATACAACTAAAAGACAAAACGGACATCATCCAGAACCACAGAAAGGCTGGCTGAGTGGAAATTCTACAACTAGAAGGAAAGAGAAAAGCACACTGAGACTCAGAGGAGGTGTGTAAGTAAAGTGCAGAGGTATAGAGGCACGCGCAGAAAGGGCTGGCAACTGAGGACACGATTATCTTTTTCAATCGGGAGGGAGTCTCAAGCTCCCGACTGCTCTGAACTCCAGTAGCGGGTGAGTCTCTGGGGACCCAGACTCACACGGGGAGAAACTGGACTGTCTGGCATCGGTCTGAACTCGAGGGCGGCTTTCTCTCAGAGGTGCTTGCAGCGATTACCGCAGGACAATGAGACCCGGGGCCTCTTAGAGCAGGACTGAGGATCAGCCATAGTTATTTGCTTCACCCTGTTGATTCCCTGAGACCCTGCCCCACCCACGCTATGCGCAGAGGCTTTTGCATATGAATGATATGGCCCTTTGCAATCTAAAATTACCTAACAAACTGCAGCTGGGTCAGAGAGACCCAGAACTTCCAAAAGAAGGCCCAAGGCCCCACAGCAGCTTGCATTGCTTCAGAGCTGGGACTCATCTGGCACCTCCAAATCCCAAACAAAGAAGAGGAATCTGCAGATCTCTTCGTAGCTCCTGCTGGGTAACCTCAGGCAGAGGCTAAATTAGCACCTTTTTATAGATCCAAGAGCCAGTGTACCCAGTGGTCAGAGTAGGACCATCCAGTTTGCAGCTCCATGGAACCATAAAGGACACACTCAGGGGGCAGACTCAGTGAGCAACAAAGCCCCACTGAAGCAAGTCTTGCCCCAGAAGGGTGTCTCCAGCACAGAAGTTCTCCCACTGCAGACACAGCTGATTCTCACAGCCAATTGGCCTGGAGGTCAATTCCGCCCAGTGATACCTACAACAATCAAGGCTTAACTACAACAAGACTGTGCACAAAGCCCACAGAGGGGTGCACCAAGAGTGTCCTCCTCAGGTAATTGGGGAGGCTGAACCACTGGACCCTAGAGGACACTCAGCACAGAAAACCACTTTATCAACACAGGGAAGCATAAAAAATTTGGAGACAAAGAAAAAGGACACAAATGACAGAAATGGAGGAAAGCAAACTGCTGGATATGGAGTTCAGAACCACACTTTTAAGGTTTTTAAGAATTTTCTAGAAACTGCAGATAAACTTAATGAGATCTACAAGAAATCTAATGAGACCCTCGATGTTGTGATAAAGGACCAACTAGAAATTAAGCATACACTGACTGAAATAAAGAATATTATACAGACTCCCAACAGCAGACTAGAGGATTTCAAGAATCAAGTCAACGATTTGAAATACGAAGAAGCAAAAAACACCCAACCGGAAATGCAAAATGAAAAAAGAATCCAAAAATACAAAGATAGTGTAAGGAGCCTCTGGGACAGCTTCAAGTGTACCAACATCCAAATTATAGGGGTGCCAGAAGATGAGAGAGAGCAAGATATTGAAAACCTATTTGAAGAAATAATGACAGAAAACTTCCCCTACCTGGTGAAAGAAATAGACTTACAAGTCCAGGAAGCACAGAGAACCCCAAACAAAAGGCATCCAAAGAGGACCACATCAAGACACATCATAATTAAAATGCCAAGAGCAAAAGACAAAGAGAGAATCTTAAAAGCAGCAAGAGAAAGAAAGTCAGCTACCTACAAGGGAGTACCCATACGACTGTCAGCTGATTTCTCAACAGAAACCATTGAAGGTCAGAAGGGAGTGGCAAGAAATATTCAAAGTGATGAATAGCAAGAACATACAACCAAGATTACTTTATCCAGCAAAGCTATCATTCAGAATTGAAGGTCAGATAAAGAGCTTCGCATATAAGAAAAAGCTAAAGGAGTTCATCACCACCAAACCAGTATTATATGAAATGCTGAAAGGTATCCTTTAAGAAGAGGAAGAAGAAGAAAGGGGTAAAGATAAAAATTATGAACAAGTACATATCTATCAATAAGTGAATCTAAAAATCAAGTGAATAAAAAATCTGATGAACAGAATAAACTAGTGAATATAATAGAATCAGGGGCATAGAAAGGGAATGGACTGACAATTCTCAGGAGGAAAGGGGTGTATGGGGTTCAGGAAGAGACTGGACAAAAATCATACACCTATGGATGAGGACAGTGGGGGGCGGGGGGTAAGGACAGAGGGTTCGGTGGGAACCACGTGGAGGGGAGCTATGGGGGGGACGAGGGGGAGAGGAACAACTGTAATAATCTGAACAATAAAGATTTAATTTAAATAAAAGAATGAATATAACATGTTGAGAAATGATAAAATAAATTTAACTCAGATATAGTGTGCACTCATGTCTGACATTGCCAGCAAGCTAAAGAAGACTTAGAGAGGTTGAAATGGCAAGATAAAGATTTCTGTTTTAATTTTGCTGGCAGAAACATAATTGTAACATTTGAGCTGGAAAGTACTTGTGACCCCTTATCCAGCAACATTGTAAAGAGTCATTGTGTTCATATTTCTTAATTTACTAGTATATGTTAGTGTTATTCTTAAACTCCCTCCCTGAAAGTGCAAGATGTTGGCCACAGAAGTTCCAGCAGGAAAACAACACAGTGACTGAGTGCTCCACACATGCTTGAAGCTTCTGAATCATCCCTTTTTTGCTTACGTCATTTTGGGTTGTATTTCCTGTCATTTACAACCAATAGAGTCCTGATTAATAAAAATGTAAGTAATAAATGATACTTGGTAATTGGGAAGACAGTGGCTAGAAAAAGGTGAAGGGTTACAGAAAAGTTTTGAGCCTATGTGATTGAAATACAGTAGTTTTGCAGTACAGTATTTTTGAGGAGGTAAATATTTTCCATTTTATATCTGTTGAGTTTGAGATGATGATGCTAGAAGCATATCCTAATAGAAAAATCAAACTTTCTACAAGAACAACAGGACTGGAGTTTGGGAGACAAAGTAGTTAACTAATAGGTTGTGTTAGGATTTTCTTTCTCCGTTTACACATAAACAAACTAAGGAACAAAAAAGTTAAGAAACTAGTCCAAGGGGTCACACACAGTGAGTACTGAGGATGGTGTTCGAATAAAGGTAGTCTGGTTCGATTCCAGTCAATGTTATGTACTTCAGTTGCAGGCTCCTTCCTGGCCTGGGCCCTGGTTGGGGTTCATGCAGGAGGCAACCAATTGATGTGCTTCTCTCACATTAATATTTATGTCTATTCCTCTCTCTTCCACTCTCTCAAAATCAACGGAAAAAAATTTCCTCGGGTGAGGATTAAAAATAAATAAATAAATTTAAAAAAACATCTTTCAAATTGTTATTTGTTGTGCTCTTTTTCTCAGTAATAAAGGGGAGCTCCACTCCAATCTGTTATAACTTTAAATGGAAGATTTTTATAAATATTGCAACACTAATAATCTGTGATTCTGAATTTAAAGCCAACACAATTAGAATAAAATCTATTGTGATATTGGTTAAGACATTCACGTTTATTTAGTATTTAAGAACTAAAGCAAAATTCATATGAAATACAAAAATAGGCTGTGCACAAAATGCTGCATTTTAAACCAGAAATTACTAGGTGTCTACAATTCTAAATATATGCATCAATAGCAGTTGATTATGGGAATGGTTTTAAAGTCTAGAATTATACTTTTCTTTAAGAGAATCATCAATGATCCAATGCCTAATGCAGATACACTTACCATTGAGTCCTTCAAATTATTTACTTGCTTTATTTTAATTAGGCATGCCAAGATCTCAAATATTCCAGTAGTATTTACCAAAAAAAAAAAAAAAATCATGCTACAATTATTTTTGAGTTAGAACTTTCAGTCAAGAGCTTACAATTTGCCCTAGCTAGTTTGGCTTGGTGGATAGAGCGTCAGCCTGTGGACTGAAGGGTCCCAGGTTTGATTCCAGTCAAGGACACATGCTCGCGTTGCGGGCTCAATCCCCAGTGGAGGACATGCAGGAGGCAGCCAGTCAATGATTCTCTCTCATCATTGATGTTTATATATCTCTCTCTTCCTTCCTCTCTTAAATCAGTAAAAATATATTTTAAAAAGAGCTTACAATTGAATCAGAGAATTTTGTGAGGACCAATAAAAACCTTATTTTTCCTCCTAGGGCTTCCAAACCTCTGAAAAGAATCATTTTGAAGTTAAGATGCTCCTATGGAACTGGTGACTTACTGCTTGTCCATAATTCCTATATGACACAGAATGAAAACTAGACAACTCCACTACTGTTAAAATTACTGCGATAATTACAGTAATTATGCAGGTGATGTTCAAGATCAAAGCGACTGTAACCTGAAAAGAAGATATAGTGAAAATTTATTATAATTAGAACAAACACATTGGTTAGACAGTATGCTGGAAAAAAATCATCTAGTTAAAACTTTGATCTAGTTTCTGAAGCTTTAGAAGTGTTGGTATGCTTGCCATTAGAGTAAAATATTTTTCTGGCTGACATGAAACCCAGTTAATCTGGAGAAAACACTAAAATATGATCATACCAATAAGCATAAATCTTTCATTTAAGTCTAAACAATATTGCATTTTACAATCTTCTGAATTAGTTGGAAGAAAGCCTTATAAGATGTGATTTGAACAAAAGCAGTTCCATTGCAAAAAGGAAAAAAAAGTAAAGATGGAAAAGAACTGCTCTTAGAAATAAGCCAAATAGGAATCAATGATTTTTAATGCTGGGTTTTAATTCTCTAGGAAAACTCCATAAATACCTTTGGATATCTGTACACTTATGTACAGTTTTTTATCTACACAATCAGAGATAAGATGAATTAATTTCTAAGGTATTGTTTAACTATAAGATTTTCTCTTTCCACCTACACCATAGACGGATCTTTATTCTAGACATTAGTGGCCTGTTGCATGAAGATTCGCGCATAGGCCTTCCTTCCCCTGGCTGCCGGCACCGGTTTTTCTCCAGCACCCGGGACCCAGGCCTTTGGTCCAGCCACAGCAGCGAGGCTTGGCTTCTCTGCTTTGGCTGCTCCCAGCCCCTCCTCTTTTTTTTTTTAGCTCCTCCAGGGGAGGCCAGGGCTGACTGGAAGCCTGGGTCGCCCCCCAGCCACTCCTTGAGTGGAGCCCAGGCCCCCAGCCCCTCCTTGAACAGAGTCCAGGGCCCGCAGGAAGCTTGGCTTCTTCCATCGCGAGAGCAACCCAAGCCTCCTGCTCGCTCCAGCTCTGTGACCACGGCCATCTTCAGTTGTCTTCAATCTTCACTCCGCGCCTACGTATGCAAATTAACCACCATCTTTGTTGGGTTAATTTGCATAGTTGCTCTGATTGGCTGGTGGGTGTAGCAGAGTGACGGAGTGACAAAAGTGATGGTTAATTTGCATGTTTCTCTTTTATTATATAAGATATCTTCTATTTTGTTACAAGATAAAATCCTGTTCCTAAACTGGATTAAGAAAATTGACTTTTTTAGCAGTATTATGTCTGTATATAAAGACATTCGGTCCTATTACATTTTTCTAATAGTACAGTTTATAAAGGTAGAACACAAATAAAAAAAACCCTCTATATTTAAATTTGGAAACCTGTAATCATGTTTCTAACTAATATAGCGTGTTTGTGTACATTAAAGTATGTGCTTTTGGACTGTCACTTAATTCCTTCGTTTATTTTACAGGTAGGGTAGATTCCTTCATTGTTTAGATACTATCTTTTCTTAAAACCTTTGTGACAAGTGACATCTAGGATACCCTAAACATTTCAACTTACCAGGCTAGGAGATGGATGCTTTGCTAATTTTATTAAGACAGCTCCTGAAATGATAAACTGGATATAAAAACATATATTTATAAATATTCATTGATAATGCTCAGCAACTTAAAATGTATTTTTAACAAGTTCTCTTCTAAGTCAATTATGTTTATAATTCTAAGAGTAACAAAATATAAAAAGTTTTAGTTGAAGGAGAGAGGACATATATGAATTGAAAGGCAATAGTAATAGTAGGGTCACTAATAACAGAAATATACAGGGGACGGTGGGTTGTGTCAAAAATGACTTAAGTGGTCCTGAATCAGGGATCAAACTTGTTTTTATCTCTGTATGCTTTCTAAACTCATTCAATTATTACTTCCAAGGCTATTCTTCCTCATGAAATGATGCCACTAATTAAAATCACTGTATACACATCCAGATATGAAAAAGTGGCCCATGAATCTATTCCAAAGTGCTTTTCTTCAAAATATATATCTTAACTAAAACTATGGCAGTATTAAGTAACAGCTGCTATTCATATTTTTGTCTTTTTCAAAAAGAGGTTCCTTTATTTCATTCCAGGCTACTTGGTCTATTTCCCAGAAGTATAAAGTGATGCCATATTTTTTCAAGGTGGGCTGAACAATTCCCTTGAAATAGTCCTTTCATCTTATCTGAAGGTAAGAGCTAATTCAGAATATAAAGTGAAAATACGCTGTGAATTTTAAACTGGAATGCTCTCTAATTTAAACTCCCAAACCATTTGCTTTACAAATTGCCATTAGAAGTTTTTGACCTAAATAAGAAATTTTGCATTTGTTTAAATGGAATATAAATTTTAGATAATTTATTCTAGGAGCTAAATATGCTCTTTTTATATGAATGATTGAACACTGAGGGACATGTATCATTTATCTGGATTTTGTTTGGAAATTCACTGTTTTTCTCCTATTGTTTTCCAATGCAGTGCTTTGACACTTGTGAGCCAGTGTATAAAGGCAGAGTATATCCTAGACCAACGGTTCTCAACCTGTGGGTCACGACCCCTTTGGCGGTAGAACAACCCTTTCACAGTGGCCGCCTAAGACCATCCTGCATATCAGATATTTACATTACGATTCATAATAGTAGCAACATTACAGTTATGAAGTAGCAACGAAAATAATTTTATGGTTGGGTCACAACATGAGGAATCATATTTAAAGGGCCAGAAGGTTGAGAACCACTGTCCTAGACCTAGAGGCTGCTGCTTCGATTATAGCCTTCTCAAGTAGTGGCCATCTTATCTCCAATAGTCCTTATACCATTGGTTGTAACCATGAGGTAAATGGTCTCCTTGCTCCTTATTGCTACTTCCAACCATTCTCTCTCCTTCAGCTTTGAATCAAATATCATCAGATTCTATGACCAACTATCCCTCCTGGTTAAAGTCATGTGTTGATCCCTTGGTTACTCTTCCCTTTCTAGGTAATTTTAATTCTTGTATTTAAGTTTCTTTCTAACATATCTTAATGCTTTGTATTTTCAATATACACATATATAATCCTTTATAATACCTGGGCTTAAATTTATGTCTTTCAATCCTTTAACTCCATCCTAACTCAGTCACTCACTCCTATATCCATTCTTTTGCCCTTGTTTCTGCCAATAAGTGTAACATCTTTCAAATCTCAATTTCATGTATCCTACTCTCACCATCAATTTCTATCTTTCTAGCTCATGCCCTGTAGAATTACAATTCTAACAATCCTTTGACTCCATCTAGATCTATAATCTGAGCCCCTCAACTCCCTGTTACATTTTCCCCTTCACTATCTTGAATTCCATGGTAAAACTCTACAAACACTCATTTATATGCACTCTCAGCTCTTTGCACCTTTCTTGTTCAATCACAGTTGCATGCTTACATCACAATCCTGATTAAATTCAGTCCTTCTTAGTGCATGCCTGCACCTGTGGAGCCAATCTTGGCCTAAGAAAGACAGGCAACCATCTTGACCCATTTCACTATAAGCTTAAGTGAGCCCTTACTACTGCATGAAAGTCAAACTACTTTTCCATAATACACATGCACTCTCTCACTTTTCCTAGATGACTATTTCATGCCCTCTCTCCTCAAACAACCAATCCACTCTCTCATTCGCACTCTCAGCTCATGATCTTGTTTCTAAATCATTGAGATATTTGAAGCCATTGGAAGAAAAGTTCTATAACCTTCCAACCCATCTACCTACTTATCAAAATGCTTCTCCTATCTCTGTTCCTCTACCTTTCTCCTGTTACCTACATTGACACTATTTACATTAAACATGGGTAATCCTTTGCTGTAGGTGCTGTCGTATGCATTGTAGGATGTTCATCAGCATCTGTGGTCTCTGCCTACTAGATGCATAACCCCAGCTTTAGAAACCAAAATTGTCTCCAGACATTTCCAAATGTCTTCTGAGGGGCAAAATCACCTTTAGTTGAGAACCACTGCTAAAGATTAACTGTCCGTGCTCTTAGCCATTTGTGTATTAAAATTCATTATCTCTTGCCTACACAAGTACATGATTCTAATGAGCCCCCTTCCCACCATTTATCTCATATAAATTTTCTCTTCTGGTTCAATTCCTTCAATAAAAGACATGACACTGCCAACTTGCTGAAACTAGCAAACCCTCTCTTCACCCACATTTTTCCCAGCTACTACCGCATTTCCCTATACCACATTATACCAAAGTCCTTAGAGGACTTACCTGTATTTTCTGTAAATAACTCCTCATCTCCCCTTATTTTTTAAACAAACTCTAGGCAGGTTTTTACCTCACTATTCTATTGAAACTACTTATCAGGTTTACTACTGGCCTCCATATTGTTAATTCCAAAGGTCAGCCAGCCCTTATCTTACTTTATCTTTTCCTATTTCTTTGATTACTTGGTTTCCAGGATGCCATACTCCAGAAGGCTATGTAGAAATCACAGAAGAGTACAGTTAATGACAAATTTAGAAAATGTGTGAGTATAGGTTCATTGTGTGGGGAAGCTAAGGTAATGGCCCTAACTATAAAAATTAACCATCATAATGGATATTATGGTTAACATTCTTTCTCTTTCACATATCTAAGGACAATCAAACCTATGGTTGTCATTGTGTATTTACTCCTGTATCCATATCTCTCATAACAGCACTGGTAAATTAATAGTGTTCAAAAAAATATTTGTTGAAAAAAGAATTTTATTTTGAATGAATTACCAAACCTAGATTTTGTTATATAATTCTTCTGAAAACTTCATTTAGAAACTGCTCCCTATCTACTATTAGTGGCATGCACATTATTTTCTGAATGATTAAATTATATAAATGCATTCTACTCACAAAAATTCCCCATAAAGTACATCCTACTCTGTATGTTATAGGTTCATATGTCCCAAAGACTCCTCGAATCTGTCCCATATATAAAATTAATAGGAAATACCACATGAGAACATGAAAGATGCCAAGCAAAATCTGGATAGTCTGTGAAAAGAAAATGCTATTAGTTCTGAAATCATGTAACTTATAGCACAATTCCAATAACTGTTAATTATAAGAAACATACAACACTTTTACAAAAGATAAAAGTAAAATAGCAATTCTACACTTAACCATGTATTTAATGGATTGGTTCACACAAAAAGAAGGCCCTAACTAGGAAATACTGAGGTTAACCAAATAGGAATCAGCCATACTTAGGAACAGATTGTTGTATAATAACTCTGGCCAATTCTCCCATAAGAAAGTTGACAATATGACTCTATTACTGGCTATTTACCCTATCTACCAAGTAATGGCATGAGAGGAGAATACTGAGGGTACTTGAGAGAAAATGTGGTTCCTAACTTAGTTGGATGAAGATAGCCACATATTCAATATTTTCTTGTTCATTAATAATTTATTAAGTATGAATCACTTTGAATCTTATAAAAGTTTGATATGTCTTTTCCTTCAAGGCATACTTGATATGGATCTTTTTCACTAGTATGCCAGGGTGAAGTACACAGAGATACAAAGAATATCCAAAGTAGATTTGCTTGTACAATGTCTTCCTATTGAATAGGGATGGGTTAGGTTAGGGGAGAACTGCTCCTCAACTTTAATTTGTAAGAATATAATTATAATCTTAGTAAGTAAGTCCCAGTAAATTTATTTCTAAATTTATATGTAAACTAATATTTCATATTTTGAACCACATTTTTAATTATTCTTTAAATATTTCAGAGGTTATATTATTTTCATTTTATGTAAACTTTAACAGAAAGCTATTTAATGTTTAATTTTAATAGTTCCAGCTCTTTGTAAAGCAGGTATTCTATGAAACACATAAATCCAATTGGCTGGTATAAAAAATACATTTTAGAGAAGTAGGGGTTTTTTTGTATAGAAAGGCAATTTTTGGGAGTAACAATCTCATTGCATTTTGTAGATTTAGAATTTAAGATTTCCTCTGCATCAAATATGGAAGAATGGTATTTTTTTAGAAGTCCTTTGGATTTTATTGGGAGACAATCCTCTACTAGATCACAAAATTCTCAAGGGCCTGGACTTCAGCTGTCTCACTGCTGTTATCAGCCTCTAATATGGTGCCTAGTGCAGAGCAGGCACCCAGATATCACCTCTTGTATAAGCACATCAGTATCAAGAACATAAATTTCATGTGACTTTCCAACTGTTAAAAGGAGTAACTAGGCTTTGAAAATGCAGAGATGGCATTAGGGATTGCATTGACTTGATTATGAACTGCAAATGAGTTGTCAAAAGCTTTACTGAAAATGTTCTAACACTGTTCCCTAGTTGTTCTTTCTACTTTATATGACTGGCAATTGTTCTATATAAAACTATGAAATGATATTATTATAAATTATATAATCTATTATTTTGCAACCACACCCCCATTTAGCCAAAGTTTATGATTAACTCTACAAGAAAACAAGGCTGCTAGAGTGTGGAAAAGGATAAGATGGGCTTTCTTGTTTTTAAAATGGTCTTGGGCCGAAACCGGTTTGGCTCAGTGGATAGAGTGTCGGCCTGCGGACTGAAAGGTCCCAAGTTCAATTCCGGTCTGGGTTGCCGGCACATCCCCAGTAGGAGATGTGCAGGAGGCAGCTGATCGATGTTTCTAACTCTCTATCCCTCTCCCTTCCTCTCTGTAAAAAAATCAATAAAATATATTTTTAAAAAATAAGATTTAAAAAGAAAAATGGTCTTGACCCTGGCCAAGTAGCTCAGTTGATTAGAGCGTTATCCCGATATGCCAAGGTTTCAGGTTCAATGCCTGGTCAGGGCACATAAAAGAATAAACCAATGAATGCATATATATGTGGAACAACAAACAGATGTTTCTCTCTCTCTTCTCCATTCTCTATTTAAAATCAATACATTTTTTAAAATGCTTCTTAACCTAAAAGCCAATGAATGGGTTCCAGGAAGACATAGGCCTCCCACAGAAAACAAAAATGAGTGTGAAGGACCATGGTATGTACATGAGTCTGAGAAGATTCAGAGCGTTCTTCCTGTGTCTAAGGGGTCTATGACTCCAAAGAGGTTAAGAACCAGTCAGGTAGGGGACTTAGACAGTGAGTCTACACAGTAGTCAAATTCAAAGGAAAAGTTCATGTCCCGTGGAAAAGCTTTTTCCCCTTCAGATGTGAAAGAGCATGATCTTCATAATTCTTTGGTGTTTTTATTAAGGGAGATAGATAAACTCTCTGTTTATAGCTAAAGAGACAGATTAATAATCATCCTACTGCACTGATATTAATTCAGTAATTAAAAGGGATCAGCAATAGATCTCTCTCACAGTTAAAAAAAACACACACTCTCTTTTATTATTCCTGTTTTGTATTGTATCTATTACTCTGTGTGTGTTCATTTAATCAGTATATTTAAAATTAACAAATACTTGTTTATGAAGGGGCATGGGATCATTTAAAATTTGTAGAACACAGCATCAAACAAACAATTTTCACCCTTTTCACTTAATCAAATCTGACCCTTTCCAGATCCAAAAGTATTCCCTATTAAACATCTCAGTTTAGTACATGATCTCAAAGTTAGTCAAAGTGAAGTTGTACTTACCCCTAACACAAGTGTATCTGCTGTAGAGATTTTTGAACATGCACATGGAGCCATATTAACAGCATTTCTTCTAGATGACCGTGTCTCTAATCTTTGGTGATATCTTTATTTGCACACTTCTACAAAATAATACAAAACGCACATACATACTTTACTCAAAAGGAAATACTTCAGTTTAATTCTTTCCTTATTGTTTCGCAACTACCACTCCCTAAACTCAGAAGCAACAGCTTTTCTTTCCATGCCTTCATTTTTAGCAGCATCCACTTACATCCACCTGTTCTGAATAAGTTTCCATAACTGGAAAGCCTCTCTGTGACTAAAAGATATTGGTATATTTCAGATATTTTCTGTGAGTAGTTAACAGTGTCTCTGATGATAAAGTAGAAAGAACAACTAGGGAACAGTGTTAGAACATTTTCAGTAAAGCTTTTAACAACTCATTTGCAGTTCATAATCAAGTCAATGCAATTCCTAATGCCATCTCTGCATTTTCAAAACCAAGTTCTTACATATAAGTTTATCACAGGCTTGTGATTCTTTTCCCTGACACATACCTGCTACCTAGTTCCTCTTTCTGTGTGAAAGAACTTTTTCTTTCATCAGACAACTTAACAAAGTTGCTTCCACAATTCTAAAGGCTTCTAGTGTTTTCCACACCCTCTATATTCCTGCATTTCTTCCTGGTATTCAGATCTTCTTTCCATTAAAACAAAAAGCTGGCTAATAATTGCATCCCCTAAAGGGATTTTATCCTCTGTGGATCAGAAATTATACTGTTCTGCATTTTCTAACATGTTATATTATGTCAACAGCATGAGTGATGCCACTTAGCTGACGGATGATCTTAAAACTTGAGCCTTTGTCCTTTCAAAAAGGAGGACGTTTGACTAAATGACCTTTCATCCCCTGCAACCTTAAAAACTCATGGCTTGGTTATCTTAATGAGTCTTCAGTTTCTAAAACTGGTTTTCTGAATGTCTTTTAATTCTATAAAGAATAGAGACAAAAAGAAAAACTAGGCAAGGACACAACAACTAGTGATAGAGAACAGAGAAAACAGTATGTTAATAACTGAAATATAAATAATGAGCTTTATATATTCAAACACAACCTCTGAGAAATATCAAAGGGTACAGGCCTATGGGCAACCAAGATTAATCACTCTGTCATGCTTAAATAAAAGGGATGGAATTATAAAATTTATATGGAAAGAATAATGAGGGAAAACCATATCTAGATTGCTATTTATTTCACTTTTTAGGTAAAAGGAAAATAATAAAAATAATAAGCCCTTTTTTGTATCTGTAATCTCTATCAGGCCCCCACCAAAACCACCCAAAATGAGGTGTTCGTTAAAGTACTAAGAAAAAGAAGGATGTGTGTGTGTGTTTAAAACCCTCAGCTTAACATGGTCGCATTCATTTGTGGAATATAATGAACAACATAAACTGATGAACAAAGTAGATCCAGAGACATAAAAGCATCTAACAGATGGTCAAACCTCAGAGGGAAGGCAGGGGAAGGTGAGGGATGGTAAGAGATCAACCAAAGGACTTGTATCCATGCATAGGAACATGACCAATGGACACAGACAATAGGGGGTGGGGGCAGGTGCTGAGGGCGGAGCAGGCAGGGAGAGGTCAAGGGGTGGGGAGAAGGAGACATGTAAAACTTTCAACAATAAAGAATTAAAAAACAAACAAACCCTCAGCTTAATTGATGAAAGTAAGAAACTAAGAAATACTACAATATATTCCTGGAATAAACGATGGTTAGAACAACAACCAAAAACAAACAAAAAAAACCATTCTACGTGCAGTTACTGTACAACCCAGTAAAGTATCCCATTTTGTATAAATAAATGAAATTAATCATTTATTGTTTAGTAGTTTCTACAGACCAAGCCCCTAGTCCTTATTGCTGACCCCCAAAACTTGCCTCACATATTCTGGAACAGTCACAAGAGAGCTCATTTCTAGAAATCACTTGTCCATCTTTAGCGTCTTTAGTAGCGATGCAACCTCACTGTCTTCCAATTCTTTCGCGGGGCATATGAAGCCCTTCACGAATTGCTCCCTGCCCACCTTCTCAGCCTCAACCCGGCCACCCGCTCGGTTTCAGCCCTAAACATCTCGAACAGTGTCCTTCTTGGGGAAGGGAAGCCTCCTCTCCTGGTCCCCCAACCTTCTGAACATGCATGCCTCCTATCACAGTGTAAACTAACTTTCGGCTTTCAGCACTGGCTCCGAAGTTACTGTGAGCTCCCAGAAGTCAAGGAATTCATTTCTGAATGTTCAGGGCCAGTCCTGGGCTGCAACCCAGAGACTCAGACTGGGTGAGCCCAACCTCTTGAGGGTGAGTGGGGGTTAGGGGGTGTGGCACCGAACTCTGTCTCCGTGCCCGTTATGGTTTTTAACACTTAAGAAATCCCATAAGCAAAACGACATCATTACCCCTCATTTTACTTGTTTAAGGTCCCAAGGATCGAGTGTCTCCCTCTCAAGCCCAGGCCAAGGTGTTCTCCGCGCGGTCCTGGCTTAAGAGGCAGATCTCAGCTGGCGGCGCCCTCAGAGCCAGGTTGCCAGACCCTGCCCAGAGGTCATCACTTAGGTAGCAAGGAGCCCAGGACCAGCTGGCCCTCAGGCTCCTCACTCCCGCTGCTTGGGCCTCCAACGGTGGGCAGCGGCGTGGTCCTTGGCGCCTGCGTGCCCACTCCTGGTGGGCGGGGCGGGAGAGCTTGTGCGCAGACTCACTAGGGCCGGCTGGGCCATGCAGTCTGACCCCCGCTAACCACCACTTGGGGATCTCTAGAAGCGGCTTCTCCAAACATCCATTTCAGACATTGGCCCTTCTGGTGCATTTCTTGTACACACATCAGCGGCAAAGCGATCAACATCACCGGTAGCATTTTCTGCTCTCAAATATTGACCACAAATGCACTTTAGATTCGACGGTGGAGATAATGAAAAGGCAAGTAGCTGAGTCAATGACTCACTTAAAAAAAAAAAAAAAAGTAGCCAAGTAAGGAAATTGATGAATGGAATATTTAGCAAGACACCAGAATGACTTTTTCATCCACCTGCTGAGGTGAGTTTACCTTTCAGATTATACCTGGCATCAGTTTTATTTTTGATGTAGACAGTGGTTAAAACAATGTTTAGAAAGATATGAAGTCTGACAAAGGCTTGGAAACTCTGTGTGGTATCTGAGCTTGACTAGCAGCCTCTGGTGGCAAGTGTGGGCCAGAGAAGCAAGCCATTGTGATATGATGGTGACAGATTTTACCACCAGATGTCCTCCATGGTTAATCTTTGCCTTTCTAAAATTTCATGTATGTTTGGGGCAATTACACTTTTATTCTCTTTCTGGGATAGTGTAAGAAAGAGAAACAAATAAATAAATGATGGAAACACCAGACGACTATGACAAGTGGTGCCTGGCAGAGAATTAGAATAAAGAGGGGAGGCGGGGAGGGAGGAAGTGTCTAAAGAGCAAGGTGCAACTGGGTGGTCAGAAAGGGCCTGTTTTGTGTTGTTGGTTTTTCTAGTTGTTTTTCCAAATTCTGAAATATTGTCTTTACAATTCAAAAATATATTTCAGAAGCTATTTAAAGTGATATTAGTTTATCTAAATTACTTTTTCTTAAGTATTTGGATTTCATAGAAGGAATTTAGAATAGTGGTCCTTAAACTGATGCATATTAGAATCACTGTGAGAAGTTTTTTTAAAAAAATTCTTGTGCCCAAGCTGAAGCCAGGACAATTGGTAGAGTCTTTGGACTGGCATTCAAGGGTCAGGGGTGATTAAAAACTCCCCAGATGATTCCAATTATAACTGAAAAACAGCGGAATAAAAAATGTCATATATCCTAGCTTCTTTTCATGATAAAATGCCTGCGTAAAACTCATTTCAGCTTAAATCTACTCCTTGCATTCCCCTAGTCAGTGATACCAGTTTCCAAATTTGTCTATCTCAGAAATTTCCTAATGGTAAAATTTTCAAGAGGGCTTAGGAAAAAGAAAGTGTTTAAAAGAATCTGTTGCCATTCCACATTGGCAAACAAAAGGTCTGTAAATGATACATCCTGGATGCAGCTCAGCTTGTTATTTTGACAAGCACCTAATTCACGTTTACTTAAAAGAAAAAATGTATGTGCATTTTGTATAACTTTTAATAAAGTTTTCTACCATCTTGTGACTTGGATTGTTCCTGTCATAAGCTTAGATTCACTGCAGCTGTTTCCTGCACAATCCAAAAGCATAACTTTTACAAGTTTCATTTCCTGTAAAGATAAAAGCACAGCGAGTTGTGAATAGATCTCTGGGCAGCTCTTTTACTGAAGCTGGTGGAAAATGGTGTCAGAGTTATTGACACAGTGAGAGCTTTTTACCACTTTGGGACCAGCCCCTTCTCTGTTGCTTCATCTCATCTGGTTCCTAGAGTAATATCGCTCTCGTCATTGATGCTGCAGCCCACAAATTTGTTTCTCTAGTATTGCCTGTAGTGGCTGTTCCTGTCAAAGCTGGGAAAATATTGGTTAGATGACCAAGAACATTGTAAAAGTCACACACAGTTGTCAGTGAGTTGTTAGAATGCCAGTAAGTTGGAAGTGATACAACAAACTCTAGCTCTTCAGTGAACAAGAGTGGCCAAACTTTGCAACATCCTCTTCACTCCTGACAGCAGATTGATGCATCTAAATGATGTAAACTTCACAAAGGCAGGGATTTTTTGTCTGTGTTGTTCACTCTTGTTATACAGAGTGGGGCAAAAGTAGGTTTACAGTTGTTTGTTGTGCCGAGCCAGCTCAGCCAAGGGTTCCACAAGCCTGAGTGAGGGCAGCAAATGGATGAAGAAATGGCAGAGACAATAAGCTGGGTAGATGGATCTCCTATGCCTGGCTGAGGCCACACAGAGAGAGATCCAGAGGCAAGCGGAGCCTTTATTTTATAGCGAGAGATAAAAAAGGTAGTGGTCACCATAGTTATAATGTTCTTGTGAGTTTCACTTGTTTTGGCAGCACTTGCTACCTCTCCCCCAGCCCATTAGCTTCCCAGATAAGATCTAGGGAGCATCATAAGGTCAAGCCTAATTATGCTGAGTACTGTGACCTCTAAGCTGGGACTTGTTTTTGGCTTTGCCAACAGGTCAGTCCGAGGCTTAATGCTGTAGCCGCGCCCTACAGTTTGTATGACAAATAATGCAATAATTGACAAGAATAAACTTTTGCATGCTCACAACTGTAAGTCTACTTTTGTCCGACCCTGTATACTCATCACTCAGAACAGTACCAAGCTAAGGAAGGTGCTCACTGCATATTTGGATTTCTTACATGAATGTAGCCTTGCAACTATTTGTGCCAGCAAGTTTTAGACCACCCACCATGCTGGATAATTCCGTGTTCTGCTTCTCACTCAAACCACTGAGTCATCTCTGTTTCCTTTTATGACCAAATATCCCCAAAGCAGAATCTGTTTTCACAGCTCAAACACTTTCATGTTACATTTATTTTTCATTGAATTGCAGTCTGTCTTCTCGCTATAGTATTTTTCTAAAATTGTTTCCCTTAATGCTGCCAGCAACTCCTAATGCCTCCATCCAATGACCTCTACTGGACTCTCATTCTTTGGAATTTCTTAACAACACTGATTGCCTGCTTCCTTGCCCTTTGACACACTCATCCTTCCTTAGCTTCGAAGACAGACCACCCTCTAAGACCTTCTCCTACTTTATTAGACATCCTCAATTTCATCTTCACTAACATCACTTTCTCAGACAAGTAAATGCGGTCATTCCTTACAAAATGTCGCCTTCCCCTGGGAGTTCTCATTCATTCTTATAACTATCAATTTTAGGTCAATACTTCATGCAATTACATTTTCAATCCTGTTCTCTAATCTGATTTTCAAACTGTCATTTCCAGATATCTGTAATACACATCATAATGAATTTAAATCCAGTGTAAAAATATCTGAGCTCATGATCCAGTTCCCATGCTTCTCCTTTCCCAGCTTCCTCTCCTGCCCCACTCCCCATTATCCAAACTCAAAACTGAGAGATATCTTTGATTTCTTTATTTTTCCTTCTTTGAATATTATAAAGCCCTTCACATCCATTAAGCCCAAAATATCTCTAAAATATGACCCTCTTCTTTCTAGTCTTTAATTCAGGTCTAGTTTCTTGTTTACTCTTTCTGTCTCACTTATATTCTACTCATTTTTTCAATATGTTTTCTTTTGTTTTGAAATTGAAACCTTGTAATGAAGTGGTTTGTGGCTGTTAATTATAAAGGCTTTACTTCCCTACTCAGACACCTCCATTGATTCCCTGATGTTTACGGATTAAAGACCAGATGTGCCCTAGCTGGTTTGGTTCAGTGGATGGAGTGTTGGCCTGTGGACAGAAGGGTCCCAGGTGTGATTCCAGTTAAGGACACATACCTGGGTTACAGGCTTCTCCCAGGCCTGGGCCATGGTCTGGTCAGGGTGTGTGCAGGAGGCAACTAATCGATGTGTTTCTCTCACCTTGATATTTCTCTCTGTCTTTCCTTCTCTCTTCCACTCTCTCTGAAAATCAATGCAAAAATATCCTCAGGATAGGAATAAATAAATACATACATACATACCAGATGCTGTAGGCATTGAAGAACCTGCATAGTGTGGTCCCAGACTTTCTCTACTGACTTAAGTCTGATTACACTCTGATTCATCCAGGTTATTCTGTTGGTGCCCCTGAATACAAGCAGAATGTTTTTGTTTTCATCCTATATAGGTATTGCTGCCCTTACCTGAAATATTCTTTCCTTTTTCTTTTATGCCTATTCTCTAAGGTTCAATTCAAATGCCCCCTATTCCATGAGATTTTCCCATAATACTCTAGCCTTCATTGAGCTCATTCCTATCCTATAATATTATTGAACAACTAGAGTCCCAGTGCACAAATTCATGCACGGGTGAGGTCTGGCTGGCCCTGATTGAGGTGGGGGTGGGGGGAGGGTGATCAGGCCAGTTGGCTGCCACAGTGCATGTCATAGTGACCGGTCATTTCATTGTTCTGGTTGCTTGGCTTTCAGATAGATAGATAGATAGATAGATAGATAGATAGATAGATAGATAGATAGATTATTTGGTGCTAAGAACTAGGGCATTTTACTGTTATTTAATCCTTCCTGGCTATCTTATAACACTGGTTTTCTCTTTTTAAATTATTTTTATTGAAATTTAATTCACATACATTAAAACTTACCCTTTTAAAATCTTTTTAATATATTTACAATGTTATGCAACCATCACCGTTATATAATTCCAGAACATTTTCATCACCCCCAAAAGAAAACTGAATTAATTAGCAGTCGCTCTCCACTCTCCTTCCCACCCCACCAGCCTCTGGTAACTGGTAATCTACTTTCTATTTCTATGTATTTGCTTACTATGATCATTTTATATCAATGGAATCATGTACTATATGAATTTTTGTATCTGGCTCTTATACTTAACATGATGTCTTCAAGTTGTGACATGTAGTAGTTCATCATTCCTTTTGACGGCTGAATAATTGTTCATTATATGGATATACCACACTGATTTATCTACTCATCAGTCAATACACTTTTGGGTTGTTTTACTTTTGGGCCATTATGGATAATGCTCCTATGAACATTTGTAGAAAAGATTCTGTGTGATCCTATATTTTCAATTTTCTTGAGTATATATACCTACTAGTAAGCTACTGGGTCTTATAGTAACTTATGTTTAGCTTTTTGAGAAACTGAGAATTTTTCAAAGTAGCTACAGCATCTTACATTACCACTAGCAGTGTGTGAGATTCCAATTTCTTCAAATCCTCACCAACAGTCATTACTTTATTTTTTATTATAGCCATCCCGAGTGTGAAGTGGTATCTCATTGTGGTTTTGATATACATTTCCTTAGTGACTTGAGCATTTTTCATGTGCTTATTGACCATTTGTACATTTGGAGAAATATATATTCAAAACTTTTGCCAAGTTTTTTTTAAGTGGCTTATTTGTCTTTTTATTGTTGACCTGTAAACTTTCTTTATACATTCTGAATACTAGACCATTATCAGATACATAATGTTCAAATATTTTCTCCCCTTCAATGGGTTTTATTTTTACTTTCTTTATAGTGCCCTTTGACACACATAGGTTTTTAATTTTGGTAATATTAAATTTATTTTTTTCTTTCTTTGCTTATGATTTTGGTGTCATATCTAAAACATCATTGCCTAATCCAAGACTTCAAACTTTACACCATGTTTTCTTTTAAGGATTCTATAGTTTTAGCTCTTAGATTTAGGCCTCTGACAGACTTTGACAAGGCTTGAAGTGTTAAGCCACATTTTGAATAATGAGAAGAGGAAATACTTTTTTTTCTCAAGGTTTCTGCAGCTCCAAAAGTGATTTGCAAAAAAATAAAATAAAAATGGAAATACCCTAAGTAACCAATTATAGAAAATGGTGAATTCTATCTTGATTTAATGGAGGGCTAAATTGCAACTAAAAATTTATACTTGTGAAAATTATATATCAATAAGGAAAATATTTATGAAAATGGTAAGTATAAAAGCAGATTATATTATACAGTGACTATAAGTGGGTAAAATTCTTTTTTTATTGTTTTATTGCTTAAAGTATTACAAAGAGTATTACATATGTCTCCTTTTTTTTCCCGCCTTTGACAAAACCCGGGCCTCCCCTAACCCCCAGTGTCTTATGTTCATTGGTTATGCTTATATGCATGCATACAAGTCCTTCAGTTGATCTCTTACCCGCCTCCCTCCTGCCCCCCAACCCTCACCGGCCTTCCCGCTGCAGTTTGACAATCTGTTTGGGGCAGCTCTGCCTCTGTATCTATTATTGTTCATAAGTTTATAATGGTCTCTATTATGCATGAATGAGTGAGATCATGTGGTATTTTTCCTTCATTGACTGGCTTATTTCACTTAGCATAATGCTCTCCAGTTCCATCCATGCCATTGCAAATGGTAAGAGTTCCTTCTTTTTTACAGCAGCATAGTATTCCATCGTGTAAATGTACCACAGTTTTCTAATCCATTCATCTACTGATGGGCACTTAGGCTGTTTCCAGATCTTAGCTATGGTGAATTGTGCTGCTATGAACATAGGGGTGCATATATCCTTTTTGATTGGTGTTTCTGGTTTCTTGGGATATATTCCTAGAAGTGGGATCACAGGGTCAAATGGGAGTTCCATTTTTAGTTTTTTGAGGAAACTCCATACTGTCTTCCATAGTGGCTGCACAAGTCTGCATTAATAAGTGGGTAAAATTCTGTATTACTATGAATAAGGGTGATCAATCACCCTGGTTTGCCTTGGATTATCTGGGTTTTAGCACTGAAAGTGCTGCATCCCAGGAAACTTCTCAGTCCTGAACAATCTGGGGTGGTCAGTCACCTTATAATGAAAAAAATTGTCCAAGGGATAATTGGGGAAAAGGTCATAGCAAGGATATTCATCCTTTTTTAACAGTAGACATTATCAGTGTCTCATACTATAAGTGGTTATGTGAGGTGGGTAAAAACTAATTATTTGAGATCATAAAATGAATAAAATAAATTCTTAAGGAAACCACAGATTTGGAAGGGGAACCTCATATGTATTTCAGAAGTGGAGAAAATAAGAAATAAGAGATTGTCTTTTTTTATGGTTTCCTCTCTTTTTTTTTCCATTGAGTCTAGCATTGCCATGCCCTCTTCCCTTTCCTCTAGTTCAATGCAGGAGTGCCTGCCATATAATTCAGTCAAATTCTAAAGTGCTGAGAGTGAGGAACACATTATTAATGACCTGTCCCACGAAAATTTTCTTTGGGAGAGTGTATATGTAAGAATATACCGATATTAATAGTCAATATCCTGATACTTCACAATTCACACCCAGATTAGGGTTGTGTGAATATGAACTTAAGGTTTTAGGAGCCTCACATGGTCTGATATTATAGGAATAAAGAAGACTTGGGGAAATACCATGTTGGAATCATTTATTTCAGATAAGAACACAAATGTAGTTTTATTTATTTAAAGCTAATTTTGAGGACTTTACATAGAGAAATATCCTACCTCCTTTTTCTTTCTAATCAGAGGAAGTATCTTCCATTGGTGGCCCCTAACAAAATGGAAATATCACAGGGAGTGGAAATTACATTGTCTATACACCTGCCAGAATCTGACAGCACTCAACATGTAGCAAATGCTCAAATGTAGTTGAATAGATGATAGTGGCCTTTTAGGTTAAGATTCTTTCTTCATAGGGTACTAGTTTCTCTGAATATGAACAAGAATCAGTAAGTAGGATAGCTGTTGCCTGAGATTAGGCATTGTAACTATTTATATAATTTTCATGCATGATCTTCTTTCTCACAATGTCTGTAGCACTTAGTCTGTAGCATTGATAACTTAGTATCTACCTTATGTAATCTAACAACCAATTATACATCAATGATGTAAGTAGTTTTTAAAAGGTTGTGAATGTCTAAGTCTTTTTATCCCCACATGGTAAAATTTGATTTCTGACTCTTTTGTGTCTCTCTCTCAACACCTGTTTCATGCTGGTCAGAGAGTAGGTGCTTGATAAAACCTTTTGACTTAACTCTAGTAGTTTATGTGGGCATTGGATAGGTAATTTGGTTATTTCAGACATTACAGGATTTGAGTAAGAAGATTTAGCAATGAAAGAGGCTCTCAAAATTATTAGCTGTAAATTACCTTTACTTATTTACAAATTACTTAGCCTCTTTGAAACATTTGTAAAATAGGGATAGGGATTCTTTTTTATCAGGGATGATCAAATGCAATTATTTGATAAAATATTTTGTTGACTAGAAAATATTCTACAAATACAAGTGTTGGTTATTATTTGAGATATGGCTACTCCTGGTATTTTTCTTTCATTCTTTCTTCTCTTGCCTAAAGACTACAAGTAGGTAGACAGTGAAGCCAAGAGCCTAGGGCAGGGGTTAGAGAAAGTTAAGACAGATAGAGACATGGCCATTTATAAGCTGTGTTGTTTGTACAAAGAAGGGATTGGGTGATGGTCTCTCAGAGTTTCCCTGAAGGGCTGTGGAGGCTCAGTGTGCGTCAGTGTCAGCCCCATAGAAAGATAGATGGAATAGGCTTCTTATTGCACCTCATTATTATTATTTTTATTTTCCTTAAAACAGTGGTGCAAAAGTACTGCACTCAAAATGTAGATGTGGTAGGAATTAGAGATAGTTTATGGATGGCATGCAGCAGTCATTTATCTTTTTCATCAGGTGCAGAATCTTCCTGTTGAGAAGGGAAGAAATGGGGGGAAAAAAACCAACAAAAAAAACCACTAAAACACTACTATGGCTACTACTTATCCAAGGCAAAGGAGAGAGAGAGAGAGAGAGAGAGAGAGAGAGAGAGAGAGAGAGAGAGAGAGAGAGAGAATGAGAATGCGCACATGCTGTGGTCACTCCATGCAAAGACCAGAGAGATATGTGGAGTGTCTCAAGTCTCAAGAAATGGGGGGAATATGTCTCTTGGAAGCTATGAACACTAATGCTTAGAAAAAGGAAACAGAAACCCCCCCCCAAAAAAAATAGTTTAAGGGACACTATCATCTTCTATTGGTGAGGATTCCTGGTCTTGGGGAGGTTCTGGAAAGTTTACTTCTCTTTCTTCTTCTTCTTCTTCTAGGACTGGAATAATTTCAATGTCTTCTTCAATTTTTGGTTGGGCAGATATTTCAGTTAGCTCTACCACATCTTCTTTTATTTCAATTGCCTTTTCTTTTTTTTCTTCAGCTGACAGGAGAAGAACTACATCCTAGAATACAAAATTCAACAAACTTTTCTTGACTTTTATCATTGCCATATTTCTCAATAATCTCTTTGAATATTTATCAGATAACTCCTTGTTTTTATGCTATTTATTTTATTTCCCATGTTCCTCCAAGTGCCAGGATTGATTTCCTAGATGCTCATATTCTTACCCAATCACTTATTAGGATTCATCCTCAATGCCAACAGTTTTGCCCTCTTTTCTGGAATGATCACACAATATTTGGGAAAGAACATTGCAATATAATAGAGGAATTTATATTTTCATTTTGATTTGCCTTTATTGGAGATAATTTTGGAAATATAATTTTCGTTCTCTAATCCTAATTTTATCATCTGCAAAATGAAATAATTAGTGCTGATTCCTAAATTCTGTACTAAATCTGACATTCTATGGTTGTGAAGCAGTTAATAATAGATATTTTCTGGTTGTGGAGCTTTGAACATCTTGTTTTGGAAGAGGGATCAGATGGATGAAAATGTGGTGGGTGGAAGAAGGGAATACTGAGAAATCAAGTGGAAGAACTATTGTCTTCAATCAACCTTCAACCTTCAACCATCTGCACACATGACACATGGAATCAAATTGGATGCTTGAGTCAAGCAGAAGTCAAGGTTAGTAAGAGGGTGCATATATTATAGAACTGTTTCATCTCTCTAACCTTTAGATTTATTTCAAATTTCAATTCCATCATTATTGGTATTTTCTGCTTCCCAGTAATATGCCAAGGCCATTTTTTATGAAGCTCCCAGGCTCAAAGTCTCATTGGATTACATTCTCTATATAAAGGATCCTTTTTTTTTTCTTTCATTCTTTCCTTTTTTTTTGTAAGACATTATTTTCTTAGAGGGAGGTTGAGGACAGAATGGCTACTACTTACAGCTTTGGGTCTGGAGCACAGTTTTTTCCACTCACTCTCAACAGTGCCAGCTGTCACAAGTTTTTGGAAGAAGGCAAAGATCAGCATCACTGCAAAAAGGCTCTGTAAAACAATGAAAAGATGAGGATGAAATGTAATAATAAAAAACATAAGAATAGGGTAAGGGCTCAGTAAATAACTGTTGACTAAAATTAGGTGATTAAAAAACAAATTCTTTAGGTGAGTAACGACTATCTGTAAGAACTACTAGTATCTTTATAACCCTAAGCCTTAGCACAACTTCTGACACCGAAAAAATTGTTAATCCATGTTGCTGATAGAAAGTGAGTAATAATTAGTTGAAGAATCAATTCTACGTAGGAAAGAATAATTACTAAGTCATAAATTAATTGTATCCAGCTTTATTTAGGTGGTATCACACCAAGGAAACCTCTTCACATTTGGGATATGCACCTTTCCCCCTTTAAACTCTACACTAAAAACTCCTTGAGGCAGCCCTAGCTGGTTTGGCTCAGTGGCTAGTGTTGGCCTGGGAACTGAAGGGTCCCGGGTTCAATTCTGGTCAAGGGCACATGCCCGGGTGGCGGGCTTGATCCCCAGTAGGAGGCATGCAGGAGGCAGCCAATCAATGATTCTCTGTCATCATTGATATTTCTATCTTTCTTTCTGAAATCAATAAAAATATATTTAAAAACAAAACAAAAAACTGCTTAAGGCAAAAGTTATTCATAACAACTTAGGTAGTTCTTCAATTTTCATCTTAATAATAATAATAAATGTAAATACCATTAGCAATATTAATGTTAAAACAAACACATACATAGCACTTTCTGTGTACCAGACACTGTTCTAAATGTTTTGCATATATTGACTCATCCTTCAAAACAGGGGTGTAAGTAAGTACTGTATCTTCTCCATTTCATGATTGAAACTGAGACAGAATGTGGTTAAAATTCTTGCCCAAAGGCATGAGGCAATAAGCACCAGATGCAGACAATCTGGATCTAGAGTTGATGCTCATAATAAAAATGCCACACTTCCTCTTTGAAAAGGAATCATATTTCACACTTACCAAGAACACTGTTCGAATTCTGTAACAATATGGTACATATAAAGGGTTTTTCTCAGCGGGGTTAGCTGTCTCACAGTTGTGTATGTTAATATATATCACAGAAGCCTTAATAAAGTTCAGACTCTCCACTTTAAAAAAATTGGAAATTGTAATATTAAATATGTCCATGATCAAAAGAATTATCCCAGAAATGGCAGCAAAGAGGCTCAATGAATTCATTATCATTTTCCCTTTGACCTGAAATGAAGACATAAAGAGTCATTAATTGGGTTTGATTTCCATTTGGAGAATTTAAGCTAGGAAGGTATTCCAGATCTCATTCCTCTGACTCACAGAGGTACTACTAAATCATCCTATACCACACTTCCCTCAGTTGTTTTTAGTTTTCTGTTACTGTAAAATAAAAACCTTCAT
Organism: Myotis myotis; assembly: GCF_014108235.1. Taxonomy (NCBI): domain Eukaryota; kingdom Metazoa; phylum Chordata; class Mammalia; order Chiroptera; family Vespertilionidae; genus Myotis; species Myotis myotis. The sequence continues at coordinate 63,296,748 of NW_023416314.1, forward strand.
CTCTCAATTTTGTTCCTTTCTCTGTATTTCCCATCTCATTTTATGCCATCACCATCCCATCAGTTTTTTCCAGAAATAATTGTAGGAATAATCCTTCATTCTTATAAATTTTCCCCTTGCACTTCCTTTCACTACCATTGTTACCATCCTAGTAGGTATTTAATAAATATTTATTGGGTAAATGAAAATAAATAGTATTCAGAGTATATCTGTCTGTGTAAGAAGGTAGAAGGGAGAGAAAAAAGAATGTTCTTCCACCTAATAAAGTGGGTATATGTAGGGAAAGAGCAGATAGAACCCTCTGAGTCTGGACCATCAAGTGAAAAGCAAGAACAGCAAGATTAATAACACCACTTTCTCCCTACTGACATCGATTGCAGTCAGCCATCTTTAGGGCTGATGTCTCCGGTAGCACAGGCAGGAGGATGTCAGTGGGAGTGTTCTAACTTGCAAGGATGATAAAAGGTCAAAACAGGAAAATATATGTGACCAGTACCATAAAGATATGAAATTATTGATGATTACTTTACGACACACATATTTCATCCATGACTATATGATCTACAGATGGCAAGTCAGTAGGACTGGCTGTATTTGGAGAACAAAACAACGTGACTTTCATAAACAGTTTCTCCCCACCCTCCACCCCCCAACCCCCCGCCCCTCACACACACACACACACAAACTGAGTTTGTCAGACCACCTCTAGAGTAGAGCATTTCAATTCACTCGATCCCTCACTGACTTTGGAAGTGACTCAAGTCAGCAATAGCTTAATAGGTGTAAAAAAAATTGGGGGAGAAAACCTTGTGGTGAGCTCGTGACCCATACAATATGGGAGCTCTTCTGGGGTGAAAGTGCCTCCGGAGCACTTTCCTTTATACTACTCCATTTCATCCTAATGACAATGCCATGTGGTAGCAAGTACTGTTATCTTCATTTTACAGGTGAAAACTCAGAGGTACATGGAGATAAGCTGAGCTCAAAATTGCAGCTCAGCATCAACTAGGACTTGAGTCAATCATAGCACTGATTAGATAGCTGCCCTAAATGGCAGCCTGAGAGAAACGACATAACTTTTAAGGAGATTTGTTAGTCTCACACAGCATTTGTCAGTCATAAAATCATAAGCATGCTCTTCATCTGCCTTTAAATTGTTTCCGTGGATGCATTTCAGGTAGATCTCATTTTCAAATTTTTCTTAAATAAAATCACAATCGTATTGTAGAGGATCTTTTGCTTTTAAGGGTTGAGAGAACTCAATGCTATTGTGATTCCAAAGGTCTTTAAGGGTCCTTGTTTTCAACTGAGAAATCAAATAATCCTCTGATGGGTGGGAGAGAAGAACATATGATTACTTGCCAAACTTTTCCTGGAGTTTGTCTTGGCTGCTGCCAGGAGTGATCCAGAAATGATGTACTATCAAAAGAGAAGTGGTAGGTGGGGAAGGGTGTAGAGATGGGAGAATTGGCAGAGGGGGAGAGAAGCAGAGAGAGTGATTACTTTTTAACAGTGAGAACTGGGTTGTAAAAAAGCTATCCACACTTTCAACCACTTTCACTAATTTACTTAGCCATTTTTATTGGATTCATTTATTTTTCAGTTGGTCATATTTCCCCTTTATTCAAGTTCAACTACATTCATTCCATGCCTCTTATTCAACCAACTGAGGAGCTGTGACTAGGAATATAATAAAACCAAAGATGCCTTGGCCAACATGGCTCAGTGGTTTGAGTGTAGACCTGCTCACCAGAGGGTCTCAGGTTTGATCCCAGGTCAAGGGCATGTATCTGGGTTTCAGGTCTATTCTCTGCCCCCTGGTCCCGGTGTGTGTGTGGGTGCAACCAATCATGGTGTCTGTCACATTGATGTTTCTCTCTCTCTCTCTTGCCTCCACCCCCTCCCTTCCACTGTCTCTAAAAATCAATGGAAAAAAATATCTTCACTCCTCCGGTGAGGGTTAAAAAATAATAATAATTAAAAAAGCACAAAGAGGCAGAATTTGCATTTCCATGTCAATTAGTAGTCAGACTGTGAATTTAAAAGTTTTGCTTTTCTTTTAAAAATTTTCTGTATAATTGCTCTTAGTAGTTCCCAATAATTTACATGACTAATGTTAATGAAGAGTGAATCAATGTAGGAAATATTTGGCCTGAATGTCATAGGCACCCCATTAAAATGTTGGCTGCTACAGGAAGTGATGATAATTATTTCTCATTTTGCTTTTCTACTGTCCAAGCTGTAAAAATAGAGAAAATACTTAATCTATCTCCCCTTGTTCAGAAAATCTTGGGCTCTTCTTTATCATAGCAACTACTAAAATGTAATGGTGATATAAACACCACTGCCCCATACCACACCCAGACAGGCTTACAAGCTTGAAAAACATGTACATGAAACAGCCATAAGGAATGCTGCTCTCCTGATAAGCTACGGGAGGTTCATTTGGGATGGGACTAATTTCACCATGTGCAATAGTAACTAAACAGAATTGTAAGGAAGAAGGACCAGTTGGAAGTGGGATGGTCCTATCCCCTTTTGCTTTCCGAAACACCATGTTATATAGTCCAAATGTCTAGTCCTCCTTTGCCTGCCCAACTTGACTTTGGATAAGTCATGCTTTGAACACCCTTCCTTCCCTTTGCAGATTCATGTAGGATATCTTTCTCTGACTTCACATGAAGCATGATGACTAACTCTCAACCATGGCATTCATACTCAATTTAGTCAAGTTTCTTTCCACAAATTACTTTAATCAGACAAGCTATCTCCTACTCAACTTTCCTCAGCACAGAACTAATCTGGTATATTCCTGTAGAGTCTTTTTTAAATTTTTGTCTGCATCACTCCCCAAATGGTTGTGAATTTTTACTCACCATTATGCCTCCCCAGAGAGGGTACCACACAGTTACACAGATAGGTACATAGACCTCCAGGTGGATTATCAGAAGACCACCAAGAGCAATGTGGAAGAGCCCATTCATAATCTGGACAGCCTGTGGAGAAAATAGGGGCACTGGTGAGTGAATTTAAATCATCTTCAAGTCAGAAAGCAAAGGTAAAGCTGGAAGCCCTGTCTTGGGCCTGTGTAAAATGCCTAAAAGAAGTGGTGAAGATACCAAGACCTATGTCTTGTTTGGATTCATTTTCTTCACCGCCTGGGTGAAGAAAATGGGTCATTTCCAAGGTAGATATGCCTAGGATGTTGGTGATGAACTGGGTTATCATACGTAAGTCTCAAAATCAAAAGATTACTGTGATAACTTCTCTGTACATCTTTGATTTGACCCACCATTTCAGACATAAAGAACACTTCAGGTTGGATCAGATACCTTCAAATTGGATTGAATCCTGTACCTGGTCTACAGCATCTACTTCTATAAGCCAGAGAATCCCTCGAATATGGAATGGAGGGTAACTGACTCACCCCCAAAGCCTTGGATTCCCTCATGAAGAAGCTTTGTGTGGGGCCAACCACAGGAGATACCTTCCTGGGAATTATTTTTTTAACAGGTTGCATGGCAATAGGGCCTTTCCTAGGATCTGCTGGGAAAGCTCCACTCATTGAATTTCTGGGTGTCGTCATTTCACCCTCAAAAATCCTAAAAATAAAACAAATAATAAAATGAGAAGAGAGAGAACAGGATTTCAGTAGTCTTTTATCTTGTGTCATTTGATCTGAATACTTTTTTTCAGTATTTTTTCCCATGGATATCTTTGATTGTAAACATGACCTCTTCCTTGTGACTTTGGATCTGAGGCAAGTCTTACTGGATTGGGAGGGGGCATCTCAGGCAAGGACATATGGGCCCAGGGTTTGCTGCCAGTATTCTTGACAACTATATTTGGGGCATAATTTATCTTGTAAACACCATGCTCATATATCTGCATGTTCTGTTTGTCTCTCAACCCTGGATGCTTTTCTTATGCTTTAATATTGGAAAATGCATTTTGTTTGGACTTGCCCTTATTCCTATGTTTATTTGCTTTTGTCCATTGTGATGGACCAGAGGCATCATGACAGAATATGATGATGTCTGTCCTTGGAGTCAGGAAGGGCTGATTCTAGTCTGCCCTCTACTACTAACTCTGTGACCTTGAGTTAATCACTTCAAGGAGGCTCTCTAAGGTTGTATGTAAGACCAGGGCCTCTTGATTCAGATTGCCTAGGTTTAAATCATGAGTCTTCTTTTTGCTGTGAACCTTGGGAAAATTTTTAAAAAGTCTCTGGGCCTCAAGTTGAACTATTGTTATGGAAGATAATAATAATTCTTTTCTCATAGGGTTGCTATAAGGTTTAAATGAGCTGATGGTCTGTGGATGGCTGGTATCTTTTTACTCAGATGGAGCTCAAATGTCAGATTCTCAGAAAAGCCTTCCCTGAACCCTCAATCCATGATTCAACCTGCTAGTTACTCTCTCCCACAACACCCCATTATATTTAATTGCTTGTTTATAAATTCCATCAAAGCAGAGACCTTGTTCTCTCTAATCCAGTATTTTAGTAGTTTCCTAGTAAGTATGATTGAAGAAATAAATGTATGTAAGATATTTATGTCTGAATTATTATTAGCTGTTTTTGTTGCTGTTGTTGTTTTTAGCATTATTACCTTTTGAGCATTACTTTCTCTTGTTTCTATCTGAAAAATGAGCACAATACCCCTTTCACAGACATTTGTGAGAAGTTAACATGTGAAAGTGCCTAGTACATAGTGAGAAAGTAGTAAATACTAGTTGTTCTTAGAATTCATAATTTATTCATTTCTGAAGTTAGACAGTGCTATTATCAAGGTCCTTCCCAGTGCTAATATTTCAAGAATGCTCAGCCCTCTTTACCTTGGGCTATCTTCTGGTATTCATTTGTTTATGTCAGTTTCTTACATGAATTCTATTTGGTCTCTCCTGGGCTCTGGAAATCTCTCTTTTGGGACACATCTTTGTTCTAGTCTTTATTGACTGCAAGTTGTGTAAGGAGATTTGGAGACCAAGACTGTTTGTCCACCTTGCTTATCTTACTGAAGTCACACAGAGCCAGGCAACTACAGGTGTGCCATGAGACAGGTAATTGGATGTCTCCTGGGCCTCACCTTTGTACCTGCTTTATAGTGACAAAGAGATTTTTTACATCTGGCATCTCATGTGAGCCTCACAGAGTAGATTAGGGATAAGTCATTGTCCCTACTTTGTACAGAAGGTAACAAGGGCATAGAAAAGTTGGGTAACTCTTTAAAGTTTCATGACTAGTAGAGATTTAAAATGTGGACTTGGACCTCTACAATGAGGTACCTATGGTATCAGACTGCTTTGTACCCTGTAGGGAATAGGAATTCAGTCTATTTTACTAATGAACCTCTTTCTTCTCCTTCAAATTGGGTGATTACAAATCAATTGAGGAAAGAATATCTGTCTGATCTGAAGGGAAGAGAGGAGGATTTGACTGAATGCTTTGCACTTGATTTTGCTCAAATTCTAGATTATCATATGTCATGTGGTCTTGGGGATCTGCTTGGTACCAACCAAAAGGAATATATCAGTGTAGCCCACTACAGAGTTTACAAACTGGTCACCAGACAGGATTTTTAAAGCTACTCATGGGGAACCTCAGAAACCATTGTGTTCATTTGACAAATGAGGAAATGGTGGCCCAGGGATGGGACATGCCTTGTTAAAGACTTTGCTCCCAGTGATCAAGCCAAACCAGAAGGCAGTCACCATGGCCCTGAGACTGGTGCTCTTTCTGCCACACAGCAAGCTATACCACATACAGTTATTCACTGAGCACCTACTATGAGCCAGGAATAGTGTATATGCATCTAGTTCCAACTCTCCCAACACCTTCTTTACTAAGTAGGCGTTTTGTCTTATTGCAAACACAGAAAATGGAGGTTCAGAGAGGTTAATTTTCCCATGCCAAGTGTGGAATGAGCTGGGAGTCACCACACTCCTCTCCAGAGGGCTCATTTTAGTGAGGATGACTTAAAATAAAGAGCAAAAGTCATCAATTATCTAGATGATTGGACTTCTGTTGTTTTTAATTTCTCCATATTTTTTCAATGGCCTAAGGTTGTATCTGTATTATTGATGAGATAAGCCATTTATGTAAGCAAGTTCTACTTAGGCTATGTCTGCTGTGGCTAATGGCAATAATGACCATTAGGGAAAACTATATTTTCTCTATTAAAATAATGTCTTGCTATGGAAATTTCTACAAAGCTTTCAAAAATATTAAGATAAAAATGGTAGTAGATCAACAAAAGCATACCTGTTTCTATATGCTACTTCATTTCTTATGCAAATATGCTCTCATGTATATATACTTATGTGTGTGATTATATTATATTATATTATTATATTATATTATATTATATTATATTATATTATATTATATTATTATATTATATTATTATATTATAATATTATATTATACTAGAGGCCCAGTGCACAAAATTCATGCATGGGGGTGGTCCCTCAGCCCGGCCTGCACCCTCTCCAATCTGCTACCCCTCAAGGGATGTCCGACTGCCGGTTTAGGCCCAATCTCACATTCCTCTCACAATCCAGGACTGCTGGCTTCTAACCGCACGCCTGCCTGCCTGCCTGATCGCCCCTAACCACTCTGCCTGCCTGTCTGCCTGATTGCCCCTAACTTCTCCCCTGCTGGTCTGATCTCCCCTAACTGTTCCCCTGCCTGATTGGCCCTAACCACCTCTGCCTGCCTGCCTGATTGCCCCTAATCGCCTGTGCCTGCCTGCCTGATCACCCCTAACTGCTCCCCTGCCTGCCTGATTGCCCCTAACTGCCTCTGCCTCGGCCCCCGCCACCATGGCTTTGTCCAGAAGGAAGCCTGGAAGATGTCTGGTCTATTCTGTCTAATTAGCATATTATCCTTTTATTAGTATAGATTATATTATATTATCCTAGAGGCTTGTAGCACAGATTTGTGCACCGGTGGGGTCCCTCGGCCCTGCCTGCGTCCTCTTGCAGTCCAGGACCCTTCCGGGGATGTCAAAGAGCCAGTTTCAGCCTGATCCCCACAGGCCAGGCCAAGGGACCCCACCAGTGTGTGAAACCATGCACCAAGTATATAAGATCTTTGGTTAATCTCTTCCTGCCCTACTCCCTCCCCTCTTCCCTCTAAGATTCATCAGTCTGATCCATGTTTTCATGCTGTGCATTGAGTGTCTGCCCCCTGGTGGTCAGTGCATGTCATAAGTACTGGTCAAATGGTTGAATGGTCACTTAGGCTTTAGATAGATAGATAGATAGATAGATAGATAGATAGATAGATAGATAGATAGATAGATTATATTATTCCAGGGCATTATAGAATGACTGGATAATGAAAGCTTCATTCTATGGGAATATATAAAAGTAGACCACATACTCCTAAGGATATTGTAGATTCCTGAAGCTTCGCCCTATTCAAAAAAAATTGTTCATAATTACTTACACGGTGCCCTACATGGTATGCCCAAAGACTCATTGGTACATTAATAATTCATAACCAATGTGGGTTACTGACCACATTGGTCAAAATATGGTAATAATAGTATCTTATTTTCACTAAACTATATCAAAATAAGGACTTGGCTTACCAGACACTGCCCCATTTTATGGCAAATCTCTTTTGATTTTTAAAAGATACCACTGTTTCTCTCCACCCACTGAAGGAGAGCTCAAGGCTTCATGGGTTTTGGTTTGAGTTATGACTTTTAGGTCCAATAACTGCATCATTTACTGAGAAGTTCAAAGCTTTTGTTACCTCAACTTCCCCCTTCATTACCTCAACTTCCTCCTTTGCCACTCAAAATACTTTTGCCTTTTTATCCTTTCTGGCCTCCTGTGTACTTATCTCTTAGGAAGAATGTTCTTGCTTCCTTTCCCTCTGCCTGTGCATCTCAGCCTATCCCCATCCACCAAGATTTTAGTCCTTCAAGGAGTCGGTTGTTGCATCATCAGTCTCACTGTTCCCAATACCCATGTAGCTGGAGCTAGTCCCAGCTCTGTTGCTTGCTACTTTTGTTATCTCTTGATTCAAAGTATTGTTTTGAGAACATGAGATACCTTGCAATTTACAAAATATGTAATATTTAAAGAAAATTGTAGGCACCAGACCTTTTGTTAAATAGTAAAATGTGCCTCGGTGTCCCCCCATCCCAAAGCCCTTTCTTTAATATAGCAGTGTCCCTCAACACTGCCCAGTGTCCCTGTCCTTTACCCAAAGCTTCTTAAAAGCTTATGGTTCCACTCTCTTCCTCCACTTCCTCTCTGCCCCCTCACTCATCCATGCTTCACAGCCAGTTGTAGGGGAGTCACTCAACTGGAACTGTTCTCTGCAGGGACCATGCTGCAGAGTCCCCAGCCTTTCCTCAGGCATCACCCCTCAGATTGCTTTATTTCTGTTTCCCCTGTCACCCAGGCATAAAAAGTTGGAGCCATCTGTCACTGGGCTCCTTTGTCTCCCATGTTCACTCAATGGCCAGGTCTTGCTGTATGGGCCTCTGTATTGTACCTTATCTTGCAGGTGAACCTTTTTCTACTTCCACTATCACCTCATGCATTCAATTCTCATTTCCTCTCTTGGTTTGAGCACAAAAATCTTGCTTTTCTGCCTTCAGTCTTTCTCTTTTCTAATCCACCCTCTCTCCTTTTTTTTTCTTTGTTGTTGTTTTTGTTAGTCCTCACCCGAAGATATTTTTCCATTGATTTTTAGGAAGAGTGAAAATTGAGGGAAAGACAGAGAGAAACATTGATGTGAGAGAAACACATCGGCATGAGCCCAACCAATGCCCAGGCCTGGGAGGAGCCTGCAACCAAGGTACATGCCCTTGACCAGGATCACACCTGGGACCCTTTGGTCCACAAGCTGATGCTATATTCACTGAGCCAAACTGGCTAGGGCTACCCTCCCTCCTTCCGTGATGGATTTGAAGCAGGATTTGGTGTCCACCACCCTGCTCCAGAAATGTTATCCTGTGATCCAATGCCCTAAATTACTACTTAGGTCATACCCTTCCTGAGCTTGAACTCTCTCTCAAAACCGTCATTGCCTGTGAAGAAGCCCTTCACAGTTCAGCTCTACCCAACTTCTTAAGCTCCATCCTATTGTTTCCCGCTGTTTTCCACAGGAGCCAGAGCCACTGGTCTGGACTAGCCTCTTGCTTTCTCCTCTCAATCCTCTCCTCTGTGAAACGCTCCTCCTGCCCCTGCATTTTCAGCCAAATTCCCCATGAAACACACACATGACCCGAGGTTGTTCCTGCCCTTCTCACTGATGGCATCGACTTCTCTTTCAAAGTCAGAGCTCTTTGCATTTCTTACTATTTTCTTTATATACCATATTGTAGCTTCTCTAATGGGATTTAAATCCTGCAAGGAAATTTCCTACTAGTATTACACAGAGAACTCATTTTCTCCATACTACGAGGTCAGTAAACGTTAGAATGAACATTAAACTGAACTGCCTCTTCAGAGCAGGTTTACAAAATGTACAGGGCATCGGACAAAAAGGCAATCTGATCAGTGAGATCAAATTATCTTACGGGAAACAGAAAAAGGAGTCACATTATATACTGGTTTTAGAAAATAGTTATGGCATGGTTAAATTTTATTTTTGTCCTCTGTCGTTAGAGCTTCCTCTCATCTCCAGTGCCCACTTTTACTCTAAGCTTCTGTGATGGATTTGAGGTTCATTTTGGTGTCCACCAAGCCCCTTCAGAAATGTTAGCCTGTGAGGCTTAGTAACATCTAAGGATATTTCCATTTCATGGGCTATCTTTTGAAGGGAAAAAAATTAAAGTAATGGGAAAAGAGTTATTTAAATTATAGCAACAACTAGTTACTTTCTTGTTTCGTACTACATAACTGGTTCTAAGATCTTCAAGATTTTAGTTCATTTAATCTTTATAATGCAATTGGTGTTACTATTGCCACAATTTTATAGAAGAGGGAACTGAGAACACAGAGGCTTAGTAACTTGTCCTGAGGTTAGTGGCTTGTAAGTGTAGAGTGCAGGTCTGAGCCCAGCAGGTTGGCAATTGTGTTTTAATCTACATGCTGTAATCTGACTCAGAGTTGATCTGCCAGAATTGAGAAAGAGAGGGAGGCAGAAAGAGAGAGAGACAAAAAGGGAAATATTAAGAGTGGGTGGGCAGCAAGCTTTGATATGACTCCTCCTCAAATCATGACACTATCAGAAAACATGACCAGGAAAGTGCTAGAATTAAAGCAAAAATCTCCACTCTCCAAAACTATCCTATACCTCCCCCATCAATTACTCCATTTTAGTAATTGAAACGTAGAAAATTGATTCCTTACCTGAGTCTCCAAGACCTTAGGGCTCAAGGGCTGATTTGATGCTTGCTGCTGAGTTCACTTGACTGCTACTTTCTCAAGTGCACAGGGCTGAGTGAGTTAGGCCAGACCTAGGATCGCTGATAGATACCAGGTGACAGGAAATCAGTGACTTCTGCTACCTTGGACATCACCCCAATTACTTCGGTTTAATATACACTTATTAGAGCTGAAGGACATAGAAATAAGTTTCTGCCTTACAGGAGGTTTCACTTCTTGAAAAGGACCCCAGGGGACTGCCTGACGTACTTTGCACAACCTTAATTAGAAGAACTTTGCAGCCCCCACCCTGTAAGCAGGTGTGGATATTGGGTCCCCAAGGGCAAGAAGGGCTCTAGAAATTTTGCAAAGATGGGCTGTGAACACTTTTAACTTTTTACTTCACTTTTAGGAGTGGGTAGGTAGGAAGGAGGCATCCATGCAGAGAGAATTGAGAATCATTAAGCCCTTACACTTGAGAGATTCTGTGTATCTGTCTCCAAATATTGTCTCATTGGCCCACACTTAGGGTTCTAGTGGGACCACATTGTGTCTTGTGTCGGATTTAGTAGAAATGGCCTAAAAATATACTCTGGTGCTGTAGACCACATCCCCAAAAGCTTGAGACAAGAGTTTCATGTTTGGGGATATAAATTGAAATAGTACTTCTACCTGCCAACCTACCTTTTCCTCCACCCACCTTTTCCTCCATCTGTTTAGTTCCCTTGTGTCCCCTCTCTTTTAATTCTGGGCTGGAGCTAGAGCTATCAAGCCCAGTGCCAGATCAAATGAGGGAATGGAGGAAGCTGGTAGCCAGGAGAGTTCAACCATTTAAAAGATGAACCAAAGAAAGTTTTGCCCCCAAATACCGAGCCCCCTACCCCCACTATATACAGCTTCTACAGTAGTCTCCCCTTGTTTGTGGTTTCACTTTCATGGGTTTTAGTTACCCACAGTCAATTTTGGTCTGAAAATATTAAATGAAAAATTCCAGAAATAAACAATTCATATTTTTAAATTGTGTGTCATTCTGAGTAGTGTGGTACAATCTTATGCTGTCTTGCTCTGGCCTTATGCTGTCCTGCTCTGGCCTTATGCTGTCCTGCTCTGGCCCACCCCAGACATGAATCATCTCTTTGTCCAGTATCTCCACACTGTATATGCTTCTTCCCACTGGTCACTAAGTAGCTGTCTAGGTTAGCAGATCAGCTGTGGTGGTATCTCAGTGCTTGTGTTCAACTAACTCTTATTTTACTTAATAATGGCTCCAAATCGCAAGAGTAGTGATCCTGGCAACTTGGATACAACAAAGAGAGGCTGTGATGTGTTATGTATGTGTAGGAAAAAATATAATACATACAGGGTTCAGTACTGTCTGTGGTTTCAGGTATCCACTGGGAGTCTTAAAATAGATTGCTTATGGACAATGAGGACTATCGTATTTCACCTGTTGGATTTTTCATTATTTTTAAAATGTCCTTCCCCATTGCTTTATTTCATTAGAGACCCAGGGTTGTAGTTAGGTAATTGTTTGCCTATTCTAAAGGGCTGAAATATGGTAGCTCTATTGCTGAATCTAAGGTTAATTCATATTTAATCTCTTCTTTTCTCTCCTCTCCTCTTTTTCTTCCTTTGCCTCTCTTTTCTTTAGGGTGGTTTGGAATCAAAGGGCAAAAACCAGTGATTAATAGTAGGTCTGGAGAGGCTACTTTTGATGCAACATGTAAGAAAATGCCACCTCATTTGTTTCATTTTGCTCTTATTTCCCTTGCCTTTGGGATTAATCTTATTAACCAATCTCACTCCAATAAATTTATTTTTAAAAAATTAAAAATGCTATCTCCCCATCCAGTAGTAGTTCATCAGTGGAATAGGCTACCACTTGAATTGAGAACTTACTGTCATCAAGTATACACAGGTAAGCCTTGCAGTCACCTCTCATAAAAGCCATAGGGAGGAGAGGAGTGGAAGCATAAGCTTTGTCACCCATCCATTCTATATTCTGGTTATGGATCTATGGGTATCTCCTTAAGTGCTTGAGTGATTGGTGACAGGGACAGTAATTTCATAGGGTCTGAGTTGTAGATGACTATGAGGCCAGAGGTTTGGGTCCAGGATGTTGAGTGGCTATAGAGACGTGCCTTCATTTCAGTGAGCTTGGGAGCAGGGTCAGACTTGGCAAATATCTGGCATCAGTGAGGCTCAAATTGGGGTTGCACACCTGATTCTTCATATCCTTGTCTCTGTGTAGGCCCTGCTTTTCCCAACTCTTCCTTGGAGTGTTTGCTACTCTGTTTTTTGGTGTGTGTTTTTCAAACTTAGGTGGCTACAAGTGTGATTGCTCCTAAATAAACTTGAATTTAAACTTATATAAACTTTCATGTAGCCTTTGCAGGTTTGGCTAGATTGACCTGTAGGTGCTTGAGTGTGTTGAAATCCCACTGCAGTTTGTGTTTGTCAGTAGCACTTTATTTGTCCCATTTTTTTTCTCTGTTATGTTTGAGGATGTTTTATGAGATCAATTATACATTTAAAATTTTTTTCTCTGAAGTAAACCTCTTGTCATTACGTATTGGCCTCCTTACTTCCATATAATGATCTTTCTTGAACTCTGCACAGACTTTTATCAATTCCACTTTTATTTTGTCAGCATTTGCCTGATAGGAATTTTTCTTCCTTTTATTTTCCCTACCTCCTAATACCCCTATTTATTTTTATCCTGGAAACATTTGCCTCTCTTATGAAAAGTACATTTCGCAATGTAGTTTCTACATTTCTCAATGCCATTACGATGTACCGTCATCATTATTTGTAGGCTTTGACTTGTGTGTCCCTTGCAAGCAGTAATTTCATAGGGTCTGATTGCCTTGTTCTCTGCAGTGCTGTGAAAGATGACAGTTCTGCTTGGGTACTGCCTCTCATGTCAGTGATCAGCAGCCATCTCCACTCTCAGGAAGCTACCTGGTGCTGGAGGGTTTGGTTTCAGAGAATTGGTTAGAGAGATTCAGGGTCCCTCAGAGGTGAAATCAAAGACCTTACTATGAATACTTTTTTAAATTAAATTTATGGGGATAACATTGGCTAAGATTACATGGGTTTCAAGTGTACAATTCTATGGTACATCATCTGTATATTGCTTTGGGTGCCCACCGCTCAAAGTCAGATCTTCTTCCATCCCCATGTATTTGTCGCCCTTTACCCTTTACTCCACCCCCAACCCTACCAAGTTGCAAACAGAACTTGGTTACAAGTTGGAAAGTCCCAATGTTATACTTATAAATAATTAAAACTCAGGAAAATGTAAATTTGAGTACTTAAGAGCTTTGTAGTTTAAGAGGTCCTCTTTCTGTTTTGGGGGACTACTTTACATTTTTGACAGTTAGAAAAGTTACATCAGTTGAATACCTATTTATATGCCAAGCATTGTTGATATAACACTATAATTTGATTCTGTTTTATAATCAGTGGAAATGAATGTTCAGGAAGTGGGGGAAACTGACCCATAGTCATAGAGTAAGTGATAAAATGTGATTTTGGAAAGCAAGAAAACCTCAATTATAAATTTAAAAGAAAACATACCATTTCCTAAGTTATTTTTAAATCCCAGGCACTGATAAAACCAGTTTACATGGTTCACTTAAGGCTCATGGAAACCCCCCAAGGAGGTATTATTACATTTTAATCTAGAAATTTAAAGCTCATGCAGGTTAATTTGATCAAGTCAATTAGCTGTAAATTGCAAAACTGACATTTATTTTTTTCTTTTTTTTCTTTTTTTATTTATTGCTTAAAGTATTACAAAGGGTATTCCATATGTGTCCATTTTATCCCCCTGCCCTAGACAGTCCCCTAGCCTCCCCTATCCCCCAGTGTCTTATGTCCATCGGTTATGCTTATATGCATGCATAAAAGTCCTTTAGTTGATCTCTTACCCCCCTACCTCCTGCCCCCTAACTCTCCCCGGCCTTCCCGCTGCAGTTTGACAATCTGTTTGAGGCAGCTCTGCCTCTGTATCTATTATTGTTCAAAAGTTTATAATGTTCTCTATTATCCATGAATGAGTGAGATCATGTGGTATTTTTCCTTCATTGACTAGCTTATTTCACTTAGCATAATGCTCTCCAGTTCCATCCATGACGTTGCAAATGGTAAGAGTTCCTTCCTTTTTAGAGCAGCATAGTATTCCATCGTGTAGATGTACCACAGTTTTCTAATCCATTCATCTACTGATGGGCACTTAGGCTGTTTCCAGATCTTAGCTATGGTGAATTGTGCTGCTATGAACATAGGGGTGCATATATCCTTTCTGATTGGTGTTTCTGGTTTCTTGGGATATATTCCTAGAAGTGGGATCACAGGGTCAAATGGGAGTTCCATTTTCAGTTTTTTAAGGAAACTCCATACTGTCTTCCATAGTGGCTGCACCAGTCTGCATTCCCACCAGCAGTGCACAAGTGTTCCTTTTTCTCCACATCCTCTCCAGCACTTGTCGTTTGTTGATTTGTTGATGACAGCCAGTCTGACAGGTGTGAGATGGTACCTCATTGTTGTTTTGATTTGCATCTCTCGGATGATTAGTGACTTTGAGCATGTTTTCATATGTCTCTTGGCTTTCTGAATGTCCTCTTTTGAAAGGTGTCTATTTAGGCCCTTTGCCCATTTTTTGATTGGATTGTTTATCTTCCTTTTGTTAAGTTGTATGAGTTCCCTATAAATTTTGGAGATTAGGCCCTTATCAGATATGACATTGGCAAATATGTTTTCCCACACAGTGGGTTTTCTCATTGTTTTGTTGATGGTTTCTTTTGCTGTGCAGAAGCTTTTTATTTTGATGTAGTCCCATTTGTTCATTTTCTCTTTAGTTTCAAGTGCCCTAGGAGCTGTATCAGTGAAGAAATTGCTTCCGCATATGTCTGAGATTTTGTTGCCTTTGGATTCTTCTAGAATTTTTATGGTTTCCTGTCGTACATTTAAGTCCTTTATCCATTTTGAGTTTATTTTTGTGTATGGTGTAAGTTGGTGGTCTAGTTTCATTTTCTTGCATATATCTGTCCAATTTTCCCAACACCGTTTATTGAAGAGACTATCTGGGCTCCATTGTATGTTCTTGCCTCCTTTGTCAAATATTAATTGAGCATATTGGTTCGGGCCGATTTCTGGGCTCTCTATTCTATTCCATTGATCTATATGCCTATTCTTGTGCCAGTAACAGGCAGTTTTGAGAACAGTGGCTTTGTAATACAACTTGATATGGGGTATTGAGATCCCACCTACTTTGGTCTTTTTCAGGATTGCTGCAGCTATTCGGGGTCTTTTTTTATTCCAGATGAATTTTTGGAGAGTTCGTTCTAGATCTCTGAAGTATGCCGTTGGTATTTTAATGGGAAGTGCATTGAATTTATAGATTGCTTTGGGTAGTATGGACATTTTAATGATGTTGATTCTACCAATCCATGAACAAGGTATGTTCTTCCATCTGTTTATGTCTTCCTCTATATCTTTTTTCAACGCCCTGTAGTTTTCTGAGTAGAGGTCTTTTACCTCTTTAGTTAAGTTTATTCCTAGGTAGCTTAATTTTTTTGGTGCGATGGTAAACGGGATTGTTTTTATAATCTCTCTTTCTGAAAGTTCACTATTGGTGTATAGAAATGCCTCAGATTTCTTGGGGTTAATTTTGTATCCTGCTACATTGCCAAATTCATGTATTAAGTCTAGTAGCTTTTTGATGGAGTCTCTAGGGTTTTGTATGTATAATATCATGTCGTCTGCAAATAAGGACAGTTTTACTTCCTCTTTTCCAATTTGGATGCCTTTTATTTCTTCTTCTTGCCAAATTGCAATGGCTAACACTTCCAGTACTATGTTGAACAGGAGTGGTGAGAGGGGGCATCCCTGTCTTGTTCCTGTTCTTAGGGGAAATGGTGTTAGTTTTTGTCCATTGAGTATGATGTTGGCTGTGGGCCTGTCATATATGGCTTTCATTATGTTGAGGTATGATCCTTCTACTCCCACCTTGCTGAGAGCTTTTATCAAAAATGGGTGTTGAATTTTGTCAAATGCTTTTTCTGCATCAATTGATATGACCATGTGGTTTTTTTCTTTCAATTTGTTTATGTGATGTATCACGTTTATTGATTTGCAGATATTGTACCATCCTTGCATCCCTGAGATAAATCCTACTTGGTCATGGTGTATGATCTTTCTGATGTACTGCTGGATCCGATTTGCTAAGATTTTGTTGAGGATTTTGGCATCTATGTTCATGAGGGATATTGGCCTGTAATTCTCTTTCATTGTGTTGTCTTTACCTGGTTTTGGTATTAGGGTGATGCTGGCTTCATAGAATGAGCTTGGAAGTGTTCCTTCCTCTTGAATTTTTTGTAGTAGTCTGAGGAGGATAGGTTTTAGTTCTTCCCTGAATGTTTGGTAAAACTCCCCTGTGAAGCCGTCTGGTTCTGGGCTTTTGTTTGATGGAAGCTTTTTGATGACTGCTTCAATTTCTTCCATAGTTATTGGCCTGTTGAGATTTTTAGATTCTTCCTGATTGAGTTTTGGAATGTTGTATTTTTCTAGGAATTTGTCCATTTCCTCCAGGTTGTCTAGTTTGTTGGAGTAGAGCTGTCCATAGTATTTTTTAACAATCATTTGTATTTCTGTGGGGTCTGTTGTTATTTCGCCTCTACCGTTTCTGATTTTGTTTATTTGGGTCCTCTCTCTTTGCTTCTTGGTGAGTTTGGTAGAGGTTTGTCAATCTTGTTTATCCTTTCAAAGAACCAGCTCTTGGTTTCATTGATTTTCTGTATTGTTTTTTTGGTCTCTATGTCATTTATTTCTGCTCTAATCTTTATTATCTCCTTCTGCTCACTCTGGGGTTTTCTTGTTGCTCTCTTTCTAATTCTTTGAGTTGTAGAGTTAGATGATTTACTACCATTTTTTCTTGTTTTTTGAGATAGGCCTGTAGAGCTATAAACTTCCCTCTCAGGACTGCTTTCATTGTGTCCCATAGGTTTTGGATTGTTGTGTTTTCATTGTCATTAGTTTCCAGGATGTTTCGAATTTCTTCTTTGATTTCATTGGTAACCCAATCAATATTTAATAGCATGCTATTCAGCTTCCAGGTGTTTGAGTATTTTGGGTTGTTTTTATTGTAGTTTATTTCTAATAATATGCTATCGTGGTCTGCGAAGACGCTTTTTATGATTTCAATCTTCTTGAATTTGGGGATACTTTGCTTGTGACCCAATATATGGTCTATTTTTGAACATGTCTTATGAGCATTTGAGTAGAATGTATATTCCGTGGCTTTGGGGTGAAGTGTTCTGAAGATGTCTATTAAGTCCATCTGATCCTGTGAGTCATTTAGGATTGCTGTATCTTTGCTGATTGTTTGTCTAGAGGGCTTATCCAGTGTTGTCAGTGGTGTATTAAAGTCCCCTACTATTATTGTATTGTTGTCGATCTCTCCTTTGAGATCTTCCAGGAGTTTTTTTTATGAATTTGGGCGCTCCTGCATTGGGTGCATATATGTTTACCAGGGATATATCTTCTTGTTGTATTGATCCCTTTAGTATTATGAAGTGGCCTTCCTTATCTCTTGTTACGGCCTTCACTTTGAGGTCTATTTTGTCCGATATAAGTATTGCTACCCCAGCTTTCTTTTCCTTTCCATTTGCCTGAAAGATATTTTTCCATCCTTTCACTTTCAGTCTGTGTGAGTCCCTTCTAATAAGGTGGGTTTCTTGTAGACAGCAGATGTATGGGTCATGTTTTTTTATCCATTCAGCCACTCAATGTCTTTTGTTTGGAGCATTTAGTCTGTTTACGTTTAAAGTTATTATTGAAAGGTACTTGTTTGTAGCCATTTCTGTTTTTGTGTGGCTGTTTTCTTTCTGAGCTTTTTATTTCTTATTTTTATACCAGTCCCTTTAGCATTCCTTGCATTGCTGGCTTGGTGGTGATAAACTCCCTTAGCCTTTTTTTGTCTGTGAAGCTTCTTATTTCCCCTTCAAGTTTGAATGATAGCCTTGCTGGATAGAGTATTCTTGGATTCAGTGCTTTGTTTTGCATCACTTTGTAAATTTCAGTCCATTCTTTTCTGGCCTGATGTGTTTCTGTTGAGAAATCATTTGACAATCTAATGGGAGATCCCTTGTATGTAACTTTCCGTCTCTCTCTTGCAGCCTGTAAGATTCTCTCTTTGTCCTGAACATTTGCCATGGTAATTATGATGTGTCTTGGTGTGGGTCTTTTCGGGTTCACCTTGTTTGGGACTCTCTGGGCTTGTGTGACTTTTTTCTTCCCCACCTCAGGGAAGTATTCTGATATTATTTCTTCAAATAGGTTTTCTAATCCTTGTTCATCCTTCTGTTGTTCTGGTACCCCTATTATTCGTATGTTGTTTCATTTCATGTTGTCCCAAAGCTCCCTTAGGCTCTCCTCCTGTCTTTTAATTTTTTTCTCCAATTGCAGTACATTTTGGGTGTGTTTTGCTTCCTTGTCTTCTAATTCACTAATTCAGTCCTCCGCTTCTCCTAGTCTACTGTTGATACTTTCAATGGAGTTTTTCATTGCAGCTATATCACTCTTCATTTCTTCTTGGGTCTTACTTAAGTTGTTGATTTTTTCATCTGTTTCTTCTAGCTTCTTCCATATGTTATCAATTTTTTCATCTGTTTCTTCTTGCTTCTTGCGGAGGTTGTCGATTTTTTCCTCCATCCGGTTTATGCACTCTAGGACCCTTATTCTGAATTCTTTTTCTGTCATGTTGCATGCCTCTGTATTACTTAGCTGCTTTTCTGGAGCGTCCTCCTTCTCTTTCCTTTGGGGGTTTCTTTGTCTACCCATGTTTGATCTCACTGACATATCTAGACGTTGAGTCGTTCAGTGGTTGCTCCCTTGGTGGCAGTGACTCCTTGGTCTGTGGTTGCTCTTCGGGCGGTTGCAGTAGCAACTGCTCTTCAGTTGGCAGCAGCTCCTCTGGTGGGTGCTGTTCACAGCTGTGGTGGCTCTTCTGGCTGGTGGGGCAGGGTTTCACATACAGCTGCTGTTCCTCAGCAGAGGGTGTGGTGCTCAGGAGGTTGCTGTTGCTTGGATCTGCTTTCCAGGGGAGTTCTGCTCTTCCCGGCTGCAAACCGTCTCACCAGCTGAGCAATTTCGCCAATTCTGGGTGGATGTTACTAGTTTCAGCTGCTCACTCCATTTGCTCCGGGACACGACCTGGGACGCGTCTGCCTATACCGCCGCCATCTTCCGTCTCCAAAACTGACATTTAAAACTAGGTCTGACTTAAAAGTCCTGACCATGAGGTGAAAGCTTTTCACCCTTAAATAGATCTCAAACCTCACACATTTGAACTTCACTGAGCCACCACCAAATATTTTTTCATCAGAACCTCACTCCACTGTAAATAAATATTTAAAAAACATAAATATTTTTCATCAGAACTTCAATTCCCCATCCCCTGCCTTTATATATGCACCTATAGGCTGATCTCCTTCCATCTCACAGCAGAAATGAAAGTCAGATAGCTTATTTCTTTGAATATGCCAAGTACTTTTATGCCAATAGAAGCATAGGACAATGGAATTTGGAGTTGGAGATCTTTCTTCAAATCCTGGTTCTAATTCCCCTTTGTGGTCTCAGAAAAGTTAACCATGTTGAGTTTCAGTTTTCATGACTGTGACATAGGTCATTCATACCTCTCAGGGGGCTGTCATGACAATTAAATGAGATGGCAGAAGAGCTCTAATACTGAGCAGGTAGTCTGTCAATGGATACAATATAAGGCAGCTGTCCTTAAAGTGTGGTCTGGGGAACTTCTGAAGTCCTTGAGGCACTTTTAGATGGGTTGGGGGAGGGGCCGGTCTGTGAACTCAAAACAATTTTCGTAATAATACTAAGACCTATTTATCCCTTTCCATGAGTTTGCAGTGGTATTCTCCACAGCCCACAGAAGATGAGATGTCACAATAGGTTGAATTCAAAACAAGAGAATCTGCTTGTCTCCCATTAAGATGGAAAGAAATGGTGATTCCTAACATTTGCATTGGAGTCACCTGGAGATCTTTGAAAAATATTGGTGCCCAGCTCTCATAATATTCTGATTTCACTGGTATGTGGTAGTATGTGGTGCATTGGGTTTATAAAAGTTCTTCAGGTGATGTGAATAGACAGTAAAATTACATGGGGATTTGTTTTTCAATGGGCATAAAGTGTTTTTTTTTTATGAGGATGAGTATGTTTTAGGAATCTTCTGTACAACAGGGTACTTACAGTTAATAATACAGTATTGTGCGCTGTAAAATATTCTGAGGATAGATTTCATGTTATGTTCGTACCAAAAACAAAAGCAAAATAAAAACTTAAAAGAATACAAGGAAATTTTTGGAGGAGATGGATGTGTTTAGTATCTTGGTTATGGTGATGATATTGGGAGTATGCATACATTAAATGTAAAACATTTTGTATACAAACTATGACTCAATAAAGCTTTTAAAAATGAGAAAAGAATGTTAAGTAACCTATAAAAAGGGATTTGCAAAACTTCCTGTCAGTGCCATTCTCCACACTATTTTTTTCTATTTTTAAAAATATAGTTATGTTAATAAAAGGTTTGTTTGTAGCATTATGTAATGAGTCTTCAATAGTTCTTTAAAGTATAAGAGGGGTTCTGAGACCAAAAATTTCAAAGATGTTGGTATATGTATTAAGACCTTGGGCCCTGGAGACACACTGTCTGTTGATAGCATGGCTTTGCCCTTGCAACTGACCTTGGGTACATAACTTACCTTCTCTGTGCATCAGCTTCCTTGTTCATAAAATGAGTTTCATAATAAAATTCGCCTCTTAGAATTTTTTGTGAGATTAAATGAGTCATATACATAAAACACTTTATACAGTGCTTGGAACATTGTACTGGCTTTTACCAATTATTTCCCCCTCATTATTGTTACTATTGTAGTTGTTATAAGTTGATAATATTGATCCTGCATGATCCATGTAAAATTTGTGGGCCAAGACATTCTTCCCACTAACTCATCTGTCTACAGGACAATGGTGTAGGAGCCTCTTGGAGACAGAGCCTCCTGGAGAAATCAGTAGGACCTGGTCACTGCACACCCTGGACTTTGATTCCTTTATCTGTTTGTTGCAGCGGCAACACCACACTGCTTCAGTGAATGCATGACTGACACCAAAGTGACCATGTGATCCTGGGAGAGGAGGAGATGACATTGCAAAGAGGCAGGATGTGTTTTATCAGCCAAAATTTTCCCCAGCCCCATTCCCCTGAGTCCCTCTCCTTGGCTTCAAAGAGTTGCCAGCTTTAACATCCTATTTTCCTGTTGGCTGTTCCTCACAAATATAATTCATCTTGCCATGATATTATCTCACTTCTTTATTTGCACAGTGATTTTCAACACCATTCCTCACAATCACAGCAGTCAAAGGATCTGCTAAAAATTGAGTAAGACATAGCAATGAGTAGTTCAATAGTGCTGAAGGCTGTCAGCATAATCAAAAGTCCCTGTAACAGAAGAAAAAAATAAAAGAATCATGGTATTAGCACAATAATGGTTTTTCAGATGATAATGAGGTAACAATGCCCAGATAAGAAAGTTCCCCCACATATCAAATGTAGCTAATGCTTACAAAGCAAATTAGTAGAGGCTCATTGCAATATACAGATATTTTAGCACAGTACTACATAGCACAGCACAGTGTGGTACCCTACAGCAGAGCACAAAATTGCACAGGCCTTCATTTCTTTCTTCTTCAATTGCACTTAGACTGGAATCAGATTCCAAATGGGCAACATTGGCAAATTTTCTTGAGGTGTAAGTAGCGTTATTGCTCTTTGGCATTCCATTGACAGATTTCAGATTAGGCTTTCACCTAAAAAAATTGATCTAGGTGGTCTAGGTGATTTAGCAGCTCTTCAGGGCTTTTAAATTGTTTTAAAAAGTGTTTGTTTGTTTGTTTCTTTAATGTAGCATTTTTCTTTGTTTCCAGACTAGGATCAATTGACACATCCCATTTTACTATTACCAAAATTAATCTATTCTCTTCTCCCCTGTTTTCTGTGGTCCTGCTACATTCTGTTCCTTCGAATCTTCCATATGAAATATTATGGATCCCCTACTATCAGGATCCCCTTTTCCTTAGATGATTAGTTTTCAAATTTCTCAGCAATTTTTTTATTGGCTATTAGCTATTTTCTCTCTCCATGCAGATTCATATCTTTTACGTGCCTTTACACTAAGTTCAGAAAAGCAGAAATAAATGCCTGTTTTCAATCTATCATGTTTTATCAGAAACCTAGTCTGAATAGTAAAACCAAAACCATAAAAACGCTCCACTCATGATTCTAATGTACATCCAGGGCTATAACTACTACAATATTGCTATACCTGCTTTTTCTTCTAATATATCACTTTTTTATATATTATTCTCATTGATGTACATGTTTTATCTCCTGTGCTCATCTGTGAATTGCTCAAGTTAGGGGTAATAATACATTTATTGTTCTATTCTACAATGCCTGGTTGAATGCCTATTAGGTACTATGATTTCTGTACATGTTTGTGAGTTAAAAATACATTTGTGTGCAACATTATTTGGATGGTGCTGATTAGGTTCTAATAAATCTTTATGGTATATGTATTAAGACCTTGGGCCCTGGGGTCACACTGTCTGTTGATAGCATGGCTCTGCCCTTGCAACTGACCTTGGGTACATAACTTACCTTCTCTGTGCATCAGCTTCCTTGTTCATAAAATGAGTTTCATAATAAAATTCGCCTCTTAGAATTTTTTGTGAGATTAAATGAGTCATATACATAAAACACTTCATACAGTGCCTGGAACATTGCACTGGCTTTTACCAATATTTTCCCTCATTATTGTTACTATTGTAGTTGTTATAAGTTGATAATATTGATCCTGCATGATCCATGTAAAATTTGTGGGCCAAGACATTCTTCCCACTAACTCATCTGTCTACTGGACAATGGGGTAGGAGCCTCTTGGAAACTCCTCACCCTAAAAATGCAGCATACTTACAATGAATAGGGTGTTAACAGCCTTACACTCACTAACTTCTCCAGAATAGCCACAAAGGTAGTTTTGATCTAGAATGAAACCAAATACAAGGAGAATGATTCCAACTGTTGCTGCCAGAACACTAAAACAATTGATTGTTTGGCTCATCCTCATCTGAAAGAGAGTAAAAACATAACACAATGACCAGGTCCTATCTGAGTCTATAGACAAAACAATGGGTGAGGAGATAAAACAATGGGCAGCAGGATTTTGGTCTCAGCACTACAATGCCATGAAGCAGCCATATCATCTTATGAATGTCCCTTCACCTAACTGGGCTTTAGGTCCTCATCTACAGAATAAGGGGAACCAGTGAACTTTTCATAACCCTTACATCCCCCATAATCAGTGCCTAATTTAAATCCTATTTAATTAAAGGGAGGGGTACACACTGGACAATATAAGTTCTTAGGGATAGCCACATTGCATTTTGATGCTCTAATCAAAGTCATGACCTATTTATGACTATGTTTAATATATATTATATTAATACATATATGCACCTATATCTTTAATATGTATTAGTATATACTATATATTATATATGTTATATAACATATTATATATATATATATATATATACACATACATACATATATATACTTGCAACTTTTTTTCTTACCAAAACTGCAAATCTATAGGTGGCATTCTTTGCTGAAAATAATTTATTGGCTTGTTAATGTCTCATAGCTTTGATTCTTTGAGAAAAGTAAAAATATGCTGCTTATAGTTTATCTGTAAGTTAAAGTTTGCCATTCATTAACACTTATTATTTATTTTCTGATTCTGCATATCAGGTTAAATTATGTCATTTACAAAGAGTCAAATGACTGCCTGTCAAAGTGTCTGGCGCTCAGCAGGCACCAGAAATACTTATGTTGGCCCACAGGCCAAAGGGTCTTGAGTTCGATTCTGGTCAAGGGCGCATATTTCAGTTGCAGGCTGGGGAGCATGCGGGAGGCAACCAATCAATGTGAGAGGGTTCTCTATATCTGTCTCTCCCCCTCCCTTCCACTCTCTCTAAAATTACTCTCTCTAAAAATCAATGGAAAAATATCCTTGGGTGAGTATTAGCAATAATAATAATTTTTTTTAAAAAGAATGAATGAGGTACTTTAATAATGCCATTCTGCCAACTGGCTGAGGAACTTGGACAAGTCATTTAATCTATGCCTCAGCGTCTATATGTAAAATTAGAATTAAACTGGATGACCTAGGAAACTTGCTTTTGGCCTTAATGTTTTATGATTCTATGGGGGAAAAAAGAAGCAAATAGCATTGATTGGTATCAGTAATTGACAGTTTTTGGAGTTATAGTGGCTTAATGATTTTCCAAATTCATTTTCAGGACTCAAAGGAATTATTTCAAAGTTATAGATACTTTTTAATAAAGGGGAAATATAACTCACCAAAGTTTGTGTGCCTTTTTTTTCCAATGCAACTAGGCAGGCTCCAGAATAAATGAACTGTTAGAAAGAATACATATCTTAGTGATGGACATAAAGAGTTCTCAGAGGATAGACTTCTACATGTCCCTTTCACAGAACCTCCTTGTACTTCACACAGTCCTCAGGGGAGTGAGAAAGGTGAGATGCCTTGTATGGGTTGTCCATAAATGAATAGTGGACAAAATACTGGACTGGAAGTTTGCTTTAGCTGTAACTATTTATTTGAACATGAGAATGTTTTAAAACTTTACTGGGATTTCATTTTTCTCATCCATCTTCTTTTTATAGCTATTGCAGACATCGTAACATACTGGTGTCAATTCAGTTTACAACCAATAAGATCAGATTCCATCATTCCTGTAGGAAACATCCTTCCTACCTATGTGCAGTCGGATGTGTTCTCTTGGATGGAAACATAAGCAGAGTTGCAGCTAATATTCTGGGAGTTACATAAAATACCAAAGTTTTCATTGTGATGAGTCATAGTGGTGAGATCATTGTCTAAAAGAAATTTCAAATCTGAACACAGTTCATCCATTTTTAAATTTCTAGTTCATTGTGTGGTATTTCTTCAGCCTCATCCCTTCCCGTCTTATTCTCTGCACTGAACTCTTACAGTTCTCAGAATAAAAGGTGTTCCTCCATACTTTAAGCTTTTTCTTATGTTTTTCATGTTTCTTCCTTGACATACAGCAAGACATCCTACCTCTTACACCCAACCATCCCCCACTCCCTTCCTCCATATGTGTCTTCATCTGATTAAAGTTCTTTAAAACTTGGTCAAGCTGGAAATACCTCTGGGAAACCTCCCCTCCATTTTGTAAGTGCCTTTCCTATAGAGAAACTTGTGTTTCCTCTGTCACCATTCATCACACTACAGGGTAATTTTTTCCATGTATTATTATTTTTGTTTGGTTGTTTTTGTTTTCCCCCAGTTTTATTATGAAATAATTGGAATACATCACTGTATAAGTTTAAGGGGTACAGCATAATGATCTAACATTTATCATAAAATGATCACCATCATAACTTCAGTTAGCATCCATCTTCTCATTTAGATACAAAACAAAAAGGAAAAAGAAAGAAAATATATATTTTTCCTGTGATGAGGACTTTTAGGAGGTACCCTCTTTAAAATCTCATATATATTATACAACAGTGTTAACTATAGTCATCATGTACTTTTTAATCTTATAATTGGAAGTTGATGCCTTTTGACACCACCCTTGCCTTTGGTAATGTCAAGTCTGATCTCTTTTGTTTTAATTAAAAATTTAGGGATGATGTTGGTAAATAAAATTATATAGGTTTCAGCTCAGCTGACGTGGATCAGTGGTTGAGCATTGACCTATGAAGTAGGAGGTCACAGTTCAATTCCTAGTCAAGGCACATGCCTGGGTTGCGGACTCAATCCCTGGCGTGGGGCATGCAGGAAGCAGGCAATCAATGATTCTCTTTTCATCATTCATGTGTTTGTGACTCTCCCCTCTCCCTTCCTCTCTGAAGTAAATAAAAAATATATATTTTTTAATTATATAGGTTTCAGTTCTATGACATCATCTGTAAGTTGTTTTGTGTGCCCACCACCCAAATTTAAATATTCTTCCATCATTGTATATTTGACCCTGTTTAATCCTTTCTACCCTCACCCCTTTTTGATTCCACATATAAATGAGATCATACAGTATTTCTATTTATCTAGCTTATTTTGCTTAGCATAATGCTCTTAAATTTCATTTATGTTGTCACAATTAGCAGGATATCCTCATTTTTATGACAGAATATTCCAGTGTGTGTGTGTGCAAACTTCTTTATCCGTTTGTCTGTAGAACACAACTTTTTTCCATGTCTTGGCTGTTGTAAATATGCTGCTATGAATTTGGGGGTATAGATATCTCTTTGACATAGTGTTTTTATTTCCTTTGGATATATTCCCAGAAGTGAAATTGCTGGATCACATAATAATTCTTGTTTTAATTTTTTGGAGGAATAGCCACACTGCTTTTCATAATCAGGGCCCATGTATTCTTAACCTTTGAATCCTGATTGCCTTCTTCGGTGTATCTGGTTCAGATGGTAACTCATTTGAATGAATGAATGGACAGATAACCTCAAGACCCAAAGAAATATTCCCGAAGGAACTTCAAGACACAATGATGGAATATCAGTAACTGATGAATTAATGGGGAAATAATTTCAACAAGGCTTATTTTCATTTTGACATTTCAAGGCCTATCATACAACTGTATATAGCTCATTTTTGAAACTAAGAATTCTCTAATATCCCTGTTGACATGGCTTCACATTGAACTTGATTGACTATACTCACCAAAATGGAGCTCCAGAATGGATATCCTGTAATAAATATAAAGGGGAACCTTGGGTACGGTTCTTCAAACATGAAAAAGAAAATTACCCCAAAAGAAAAGTTCATCAGTCCAAGCAGGATCTGGATAGTCTGTAAAGAGAGGAAAAGGACACAGTAAGGAAAAAGCAAAATGGTGGGTTCCCCTTAGAAAATTTAGATCTCCTTTTGATAAAAGGATTTGGCAATTATACTCTTTTGTAAATAAGGGAAGGGTAGTAGAAGCCACTTTATTATGTACCCAGGTATTTTTGGATCCCTCTACCTGGTATTTGGTAATAAGAAAAATGATTTAAATCAATGCTCCTGAAGATGTAATCCATGAATTGGCAGCCATAGGATCACCTGCAAATTATCATGCTCAATCCTATACTTACTGAATAAAATCCCCTGGCTAAAATTCAAAATAGAGCTACCGTATGGTCCAGCAATCCCACTTCTGGGTATATATATATCCTAAGGAAACGTAATCACTATCGCAAAGAAATATTTGTGCTATCCTGTTTATCACAGCATTATTCACAATGGGTAAGACATGGAAACAATCTAGGTAGATAAAGAAAATGAAATATTATCTATATATATTAAAGGTTAAATGACCGTCTGACCATCTGACCAATAGCTATGATGCGCAATGAGCACCAGGGGGCAGATGCTCAATGCAGAAGCTGCTGAGCTGCGGTGACTTGGTGATGCACCCAGAACCAGAGAGGAAGGAGCCTGAATTCTGGATGTGTCACCTGAGAACTGCCTTCTCTCAATCCAGGACCCCTTTGGGGATGTTGAAGAGCTAGTTTCAGCCTGATCCCCGCAGGTCAGGCCGAAGGACCCCACCTGCCAGAGGGATCCCACTCACTCCACAGATGGCCTTCGAGCCACAGCGTTGCCCCAGGTGCAGCCCACTGGGAAGGGACCATCGGAGGTTGGCTCCAGGGTGTGTCTGGCCCGTCTCACCCAGTTCCGCCCAACCGGCCACCTTCAAATTAATTTCCTTTCAATGTGCATGAATCTATGCACTGGGCACTAGTTCAGTATAAAAAAAGAAAATTCTGCCATTTGCAATAACATGACGGACCTTGAGGAAATTATGCTAAGTGGAGTAAGAGAAAGACAAGTATTTTGTATGTGGAATCTAAAGACATTGAACTCACAGAATCAGAGAGTAGAATAGTGGTTGTTAGAGGCTCAGAGGTTGGGAGAATATGGAGATGTTGGTCAAAGGTTACAAACTTCCAGTTAAGTTCCAGGGCCTAAGGTACAACATGGTGACTACAATTAACAACATTGTATTGTATACTTGAAAGTTGCTATGAGATTTGAGTTTTAATGTTCTCACCATACAACAACAAAAATGGCAATTATGTGAAAGATGTGATAACTAACCTTATTGTGGTAAACATTTTGCAATATACATGCATATCAAATCATCAGATTATACACCTTAAACTTTCCAAAGTTATATGTCAATTACCTCTCAACAAAGCTGGGGGGGGAAACCACCAAGTTTGTGGCATATAAATGCTAAAGTTTGAAAAGTACTGAATTCTAAATCACCATGCAGGCCTGGCCTAAAATAGAAATGGACTGTCAGAAACACTCCTGTCAATGACCCATCCTTTGAGCCTATGGAGGTATTGTCATGTCCCAGGGTTCACAGCACTCCCCATTTTTTCTATTTTTTTACTCTATGCCACACTTGTGATGCACTACCACACCAAGCAGTGGTTTGATGAATGCTGGGAAAGATTGATGAGAATGACATGAAGAATGGAAGGTATACAATATAAGAGTCTGTGTCCTCTGCCCTCTTTTATTCCCGTCCACCTTCTTCATCTGAGGAATCGCATTTACTCCCATTGCAACTATTACCTTAATGTAGTTGAGTTGTAAACAATATCATTTTCCTTAACTCCAGACTCACATTTTTAGCTCTTGTCAGACATCCCCACTTGAATATCCCATGGGTAATACCACCTCATATTCAATATATCCAGTCAAGTTCACTCTCTAAGAAGATGGAGCCTTTCTCTACAGCTCTCCTCTATACTTTGTGAGCTCTCACGAAAATTGCCTTTACCAGTTCCTTCAGGGCAATCTCAGCTTCTTCTAGCAGGCACTTCAAAACTCTTCAAGCCTCTGCCCATTACCCATCTCCAAAGCTGCTTTCACATTTTAAAATATTTGTTATATCAGCAGCCCACTTTTTGGTACCAATTTCTGTCTTAGTCAACTTGGGCTGCTATAACAAAGTATCATAGATCCGGTGACTTTAAACAACAGAAACTTATTTCTCACAGTTCTGAAGACTGAAAGTCTGAGATCAGGGTATCAGAACGATCCAATTCTGGCTTATAGACTACAGACTTCTCTGTTGTATCCTCACAAAGAAACCTAGCACTCTGACCCCTACTTATTAATGAAATAATTACCCCCCAAAGTCCCTGCCTCTAGCTACCATCACGTTGGGATTATGGTTTCAAATAGGAATTTGGGGGAACACCTATATTAAATTCCTAACACACCTTCATTAGCATTTACATTGGGGCAAATCTTACTTACCCCAAAGATTTTTATTTTTGTAGTACATAATTTGAAAAAAGGCATGGTAGATTCATAGCTTGTGGTTATATTTTTCATTGACTGAAATTCTGAACCAGTGACTCCTGGAGGAAATACCATAAACACAGGACGGTGTGCAGTGTTTGAATCCATGATGGTATAGTTGATATTTTGAAGTGTAAAATTATTTAGTTGGTACTTCAATCTAGACCATGCTCTTATTGTGTCCCAAGGCTGTCTGGAGCACTGGCATTGTTGGGCTTTGTCTTGGAATTCTAGAACCATAAAGTCACAAAGTCATGGAATCTTAGGTCAAGATCTCAATAAGGTGAGTGAGTGAAAGACCCAAGACTGGGGGGATCAGAGGGCCTGACTGGTAGTCCTGGTTCACGTTGGGATTATGGTTCAGTCAGAAACTCCCTGTGACCTTGGGAAGGTCATATCCCCCTCTCTTGGTTTCAGCCTCTTTATATGTACATTGATCAGGTTGGACTAGAAATCTATAAAGACATTTCAATTTCCAAATAAGAGTATTTTGAACATTTATTTTAAGGCAGGTAAAGGGAAAAACCCCTCTTGCCATAAAATTAATTAGCCACTGCTTAAAGTAGACAATTATTATTACCATTTAAATCACAGTGGTCAGGTGTTTTGCTCTTGCTTTATGTCCACATTATTTCCAAAGCTCATTTTGGTTGGCTCTTTATCAGCTAAATGTCTTATGTATCTTTATGAGCTTAGCTATAAAAACATTGGAAATGTCACACTGAGTTATTCCAGAAGTTGTTTTACCTCATTTCTCCATTTCAACATGGCTGTGGAACTTCACAGTCTTCTGCTAATCAATCTACTAGGCCCATTAGTACATAGATAATGTGTATTTGTGCACTACTTTTTCTTTCCATAGCCTTATATTTCTTCTTATTTCCTAATCTGACAAAACCTACTCTCTTTATAGGATTAGGCCTCTCCTTCTCACTTCTTCTGCTCTGATTCTCCTGCTAGATAATTCCAAGGAAGGTTCTCTGTGCTCTTCCTCTTATTAGTCTCCTATTGCCACTGAAGCTCAATTTTATTTGTTTTTAAGAATCTAATCTTCATCTCTACTGCAAAATCTCCCCAAATGGGGAGATCCATATTCACACTCTAGAGAATTCTACAGAAGCAGTCAATTAGTGTGACCAGATATCCCCTACTTAAGGGTTTCCAAGTCCTTTCATTTTCTCTTGACTTTTAATTCATAAATGATAATAGCTCCAGATCTTATCCATGAATAATGATAAAACCCAGTTTCTCTCCCAGATACATCTTAGAAGGAGCAAGTAGAAATGAGGAAAGCAATTTGGGCTCCTATATTTCCTGCTGATCTTAGGCTTTTGATTTTCTGCTTCTGTTGAGTCCTTAGTTTTCACTGTATGTCTGGGTTTCTATGTATGGGTCTCCTTCAGGGCTCACAACTTCTAAGTTGTCTAGCCATTTATGTGGCAATTGAGCTAGGAATTTGAATTCCTGAGCTTAGCATTTTCTCTCACCACCTAGTCCAGTGACCAATAGGAGTGATCTGTCAATCTCATTAACTAGTTTTCAAAAAAATGTTCAAAAGCAGTCTATGGAGTTACCTAGCTCCTCATTTTTTGTAAGTGGTTGACAGGATTATTCAATAACTGTGTATCTCTATTTCCATAGACTGTCAGTGTTCTCTTTACCATTGGAAATAGAGTATTGGCATCTTTAAATCTAATGAGATTACAGAGCCAATTCCAGAAACCTCAGAACCAATTAAGAAAATCCATCCTTGCCTTAACTGGTTTGGCTCAGTGGATAGAGCATCAGCCTGCGGACTAAAGGGTCCCAGGTTTGATTCCAATCAAGGACATGTACCTTGGTTGCCGACACATTCCCAGTAGGGAGTGTGCAGGAGGCAGCTGATCAATGTTTCTCTCTCATTGATGTTTCTAACTATCCCTCTCCCTTCCTCTCTGTAAAAAATCAATAAAATATATTTTAAAAAATTCATCCTTAAAATTCTGTTCCTCAAGGTACCACTTTCCATAAAATCTGTATTAGGGTTCTCCAGAAAAGCAGACCAATTGGTATATATATATTAAAGGCCCAGTGCATGAAATTCATCCACTGCGGGGGAAGGGGGGTGTCCCTCAGTCTGGCGGAGAGGCTCACACCACCGCTGCTTCACTTGCCAGCAGTGAGCCCAGCTTCTGGCTGAGTGGTGCTCCCCCTGTGGGAGTGCACTGACCACCAGGGGGCAGCTCCTGCATTGAGTGTCTGCCCCCTGATGGTCAGAGCACATCATAGCGACCAGTCGTTCTGCCATTAGGTCAATTTGCATATTAGCTTTTTATTATATAGGAAGGAGGATATACCAATAAGATATATATACCAATAAGATCTATATACCAATAAAATACATATATATATATATATATATATATATATATATATATATATCTCAATCTCATACAGAGAAAGTGAAAACTCGATAGATTAAGAACTATTGACACACACAGAAATATGGATGGGCCTCAAGAAAATTATACTTAGTGAATAAACTCAGTCTCAAGAACTTAAATATTGTATGATTTCATTTCAATAATCTTGAAATGGAAAAAATAATGGGGAGGGAGGACAAATGAGTGGTTACCAGGAGACAGAGATAGGGTTGGTGGTGAGGTGTTACTATGAGGAGGTAGCATGAAAGAGTTTTATGTGGTTATGAAACTGTTCTGTCTCTTGATTATGGTAATGGTTACAGAAACATATACATAGGATAAAGTTGTATGCAACTAAATACACAAATAAATGCAGAATAAAATATGAAAAACACTAAAAAAGGTCTGTGGTTTAATTAACTATAATGTTCCACTGTCAATTTCCTGGTTTTGATATTGTGCTCCATCTGCACAGACTTAACCATTGGGCAGTTGGATGAAAGATACATCAGCCTCTATCTTTGCAGCTTCAAGGAATTTTGAGTGAATCTATAGTTACTTTAAAATATAAAAACAAGAACACTTTACAGGGCTTGAAAAGTTAAAAAATACATATTGAAGTGTTAAACAAGATAAATTATATTTAGATATTCATTTCTATGTTTAAAAATTATCCAGAAAACAGTTATTGGGAACATTAAAATCAATAAATGTGTTACATCCATGCATGGAGAACGAGGGGAGGAAGCTACTGGAGTATTTATTTTATTTTTCATATCAAGGGAGCACAGCGAGAGAGAGAAATAAATTATGTCTAAAGTAAAAGAAACCATGAAAAAGTTCTAAGGTGATGAAAAAGAAGAAGGGGTCCTTGAGTTGACAACTCTGTACAGCAATGGAGGGTGATTAGGCTGGGCATCTCCAGACTCCTTCAAAATGATAAACTGGAATATGAGTCAATGTGTTTAAGAGATTTAGAAAACTAGTGGAGAGTATGGGATTAAAATCAAACAAAACCAAAAGAAGAATAAAAAAGACACAATTGGGGGGGGAGGGGACAAATTATTAAATGGCTCAGTTCTGATAGCATACATAGTCATAAAAATACAAATAAGTACATGTCTCTCTGCCCCAAATTATGAGCTTTAATAGAGAGAATGGATAAGGGAAATGTTCATGTGTGTGGTGATTGGGTGTTGGAAAAGGGAAGGTTAAATCTCTATCTTCCATAGTAATATCAGTGTTTCTCAACTTTTTTCACATAAAGGCACTCAGAAAATATGTGTCTGGGACATTGCTAAATTAGAGGCATTTAGAGTTCCAAATGGGGTTATTTGCTACTCAAGATAATTTTGTATAACTAGTTAATTTTTTAAACCATGTGAACTATGATTATTGAAACCTTAAAAACTATCTACAGCAGACCTTTGGACAACAGGGGGGTAGGGATGCCAATAATAATGCAATAAAAAATCCACATGTAACTTTTGACTCCCCCAAAACTTTTGTCATCCTTCAGTATCTACAGGGGATTGGTTCTAGAACCCACCACACACACATAGCAAAAGTGATAAAGTCCCTTATATAAAATGCCACAGAACAATGCATACAATTGGCCCTCCACATTGTGGATTCCCAACTGCAAATGGAAAATACTGTTTTTCATCTGCAGCTAATCAAATCCACAGATGTGAAACTCAGTGATACAGAGGGATGACTGTATATTTATTGAAAAAAATATGTATAAGTGAATCTGCACAGTTCAAAGCCATGTTGTTCAAGGGTTTACTGCACTTTTGTTTCATATGTGACAAGGTAAGTTAATATATTAAAAGGAAAAATAATACATCAACATATATTAAATAATATTTCTTCTCCCTTTATCATTCATCAGGGATGTGATAGGAAGAAGTATGGCCTCCAAGAAAAGTCCATCCCCTTATTCTCAGGACTGTGAATATGATATCATACCTATGACTATATTAGCTTAAATGGCAAGAGAAACTTTATAGATAAAATTAGTAAATTTACTTTAAAATAGGGAGATTATTCTGGAATATTTGAGTGGGTCCAATGTAATCACAGGACACCTTAAAAGTAGAAGTTTGAGAAGGATTTAATCAGCAATGGATTAAAGATGAAGGGGACCACATGAGAAGAAATGCAGGCGGTTCTAGAAGCAGAGAATACCACCCCACCCCACCAGCTGACAGAGGGCAAAGAAACCTACAGCTGTAAGAAACTGAATTCTTCCAACAATGAATGAGCTTAAGGAGGATCCCAAGCCCCAGAACCACAGATCTGGCCAGCTCTATGATTTTAGCTAAGTGAGAATCAGCAAATAATCTAACCAGGTTGTCCAGTACTTCTGACCTACAGAAACTGAAATAATAAATTTGTGGTGTTTTAAGCAGCTACATTTTTGGTAATTTGTTGTATATCAATAAATAATACAAGACTGAGCAAGATTTGAAGTTTTTTGCCTTAGTTACTATTATTCAGATTAGGGTAACTTCTATGATAAACAATTTCATGTTTTCCTTGGACTATTACCATAGGTCACAATCCAATGGAATGATCAGCAATGGATTTAATCTCTGCAATTATTTACGGGCCAGGTTTAATTCTCTAAACATTTGAGCACCTTTGGGTCCTGGATTCTCTGCATCTGGTCAGGGCCTGAGAAATTATGAGAACAATGCAGAGGGTTTAGGGATCAAACCTGGAAGTGGTGAGCATCACTTCAGCAGCACTTCACTGGTGATAGTCACCTTCTCACCAACTTAGATGCAAAGGGGATGGAAAGTGTAATCTAGCTATGGGATATGTAATTCAGCAAATGGAAGTGCCTATGTGAATAATGAGCTCATTTCTCCCATGTGCTCTTGGGAATTGTAGGGGTAAGGTGGTAGCATTGGAAAATAATTCTTCCCAATTTTACCAAAATAAAAAGCCTAATAGATTTTAGGAAAGACCTATTATGTTCAGAATAAGACAGTTTTTTAAAAGTACATTACTTTTAAGTAAATCATGAATGCTCTGGCTCCCTATAGCCTTTCTCACCTGGTCTTATAAACAGCTACTTCACACATTGTATTCCCTTGTTGGTTCCTAGATATCTGATTTTGTCAACTCTGGACCCAAACTCATTGACAGGACTGTATTAGATATCTCAGAAAGAGGAGGTAAGGGAAAGAATGCCTGAAAAGTAGAGAGAGAAAAATGGAATTCTTGCAGATTGGAAAGGCGACTATGGGTCTAAAAGACATGAGGGGCTTCTGACTTTCTCCCTAGCATCATTCACAGTGGGATGAAAAAACTCAGAAATTATTTTTTAAATATTCTTACATTTTCACATTGTAAGTTTATACCCTAGGAGGCACTGTATTCTTACAATAATAAAAGAAAACCCCTATCTTCCAAGTGTGATACAGAAGCATCAAGTTGATAGGACAATGCCAACTGTGACAATGAGTTTCTCAGTGGTAAATGGTGTGGATGCCTTAGTGATGACAGGAATCATCTCTCCAATGACTTTGTACTATTTAAGACCCCAGAACCCTTGTGCATGTGTGCATAAATGTGTGTGTGTGTGTGTGTGTGTGTGTGTGTGTGTGTGTGTGTGTGTGTTGGATGGGTATGGTGATGAATGGACAGGAATGAGTACATGGGTTGGATTCTTAAAGAATTTGATTAAAAATTGAAAATATTTATTTCCTGAACACCTATGTGTGTAGATCAAAAGTTAAAACCATTATACAAGCACCATGCAAATGTGTGCTAATCTAGCAGAAGCAAAAAGGGGAATTATCAGTATTATTTAGGGGAATTGGAATACAAAGTGGCAACCATTCACAAACTGGAGGCAACTCATGTAGGGCTCTTACCAAGATGGAACCACCTTGGGAAGCTCAGAAGACTAATCCTTACTACAGTGACAAAGACAGGGGACATATAACCAGTCTCTCTAACTCTACTCTATGCCTCATTATTTTGCTACACATAACTTCACTGATCTCTAGGTGGAGGGTTCAGTCTCCCATTTATGCTTTTAAAAATGATTTATCGAATGCTTGCTGGAAGCAAGCCTTTGTGCAGAATTCTGTAGAAGACAGATATGACAGTCGGGGCTTATTCACAAGAACATAAGAGAACTACAAGAGTGTATATGATTTCATAAAAGAAGGAAGTTTGTGAGAGGTCCCCTGGAAATACTTATTTTAGACTTTTTGAAACAGGGAGAGAAAAAACAAGCCAACAAGGGTGATGAAGGTCACAGAGAGGAGGATGATTAACAATTCCAAATGTATCAAAGTGATCAAGGACAATGAGGATTGGAAAATGTAATTGGGCTTGGAAGATGGAGGGTAACTGATGGCTTTTGTTCACACAATTTTCTCTGACTACTGAGGATGAAATTATATGTCATGAGGGTTGAGAAGTTAGAAGCAGTGAGTGCAGGCATATGGAAAGGATCTAGAGTTTCACTCATTACAGTCTTTCATACTTTGATGGCATCTGCATTCTCTATCCTTCTCTACCTCCTACTTCCCCATCTCTAGGTGTGTTTTATTCTCTCCCTATACCACATTATGTCCTCATTACCATGTTATCCCATTAATAATTAAACAAACTTAGAGTATATATCCTCAACATAGATTTGGGGAGGAGGGATTAAATTGGGTAATTGGGAACAGCAAAATAGAGGAATGGTGGAATTGATTTTTGTTCTTTGCTGACTCTTTTGGTTCTTTAGCCCTTAGAGCCTGCATAGACTTCCTCCTGGTTGATGTGCTAAGCCCCTATAATACATAGAGGAAAAGGCAAAAAATATCAACACCATAGAAAAATAGGTCCACTAAATATTAAGTTGTAAAATGAATTGCTGATCATAAATTGAAACACTAACATTGATAACAAAGAATTTAAATGTGAATTATTCCTTTACCCCCAGAAAGTTCTGAA
This sequence comes from Myotis myotis, assembly GCF_014108235.1. NCBI lineage: Eukaryota > Metazoa > Chordata > Mammalia > Chiroptera > Vespertilionidae > Myotis > Myotis myotis. The sequence continues at coordinate 63,333,961 of NW_023416314.1, forward strand.
ATAGTATTAATATTTGTTGTCATTTTTTTTATTTAAGGACAAATCCTTTGAGTGTTCTGCATGCCCTACATTTTCTGGTGAGTGAATAAGCTAGCAACACCACTTGAGAATACAGGAGGTGACTATATTGTTTTCCCCCAATCTGGTTCCATATTTGGGAGCAGTGTGGTATTTGGGTAGATTCTGCAAGTTAGTCAGAGTCTTCAGATTGCTGTTGATCCTTTGGATAACATGAGGTTAAGGTTGGATCTTCTTTGTATGAAGTTGAACTAATTGAAGTATTTTGTTGCACATCTTGTTCTGAGCCTTCACAGGTGGAAGATTCATCTTGTACTGAACTTTGGCAGGAGGAATGATGAAATTCTGGCTTCATATCTTCTGATAGCGCATCACTTGAATTTTGGCATAGACTTTTCATTTCTACCAATCTGATGTCTTTTGTTTGTATAGTGCTTATTTGCATATTGTCTTTTGTTGGTCTAGTATTTATTTGCATATCTTCTTTTTTGATAGCTGTGCATCGAAAGTTCTGTTGGTGATGTTGAGGTATGGTGTGCAAAGCTTTGGTCTCTTTGAATATAACTTTCTGCATTAGGAATTCTTTCTCTAATATATCTTGGGTTTGCGTGGAGTGGGATTCCCAACTTATGGAACGTTTCATTTCAAAATTGCTTTCTTGTGCTTTATGATCTTTGTTTATCCATTCTTGAGTTTCCCAGTCTTGGGATTGTTGGCCTAAAGATTGCCAGTCTTGTTGTTTCTGAATTTGGGATTGCAGATGTTCACCTAGCTGCTTTGAGGATTTCTCCTCTTGAACCTGCAGGTCTTGAGTTTGTTGAAATTGGATTTGTTTTTTAAGGGATTTCTCCTCTTTGCCGTGCTGGTTTTCACCTTGCAAGTTTTGGTATTGTTGCTTTAGGGATTGCTTTCCTTGGGCCAGCTGGTCTTCAGTTTGCTGATCTGAGAATTGCTTAACTTGAACTTGCTTATCTTGCTTATCTATGGAGTGCCTCTTTGGGGATAGCCAGCCTTTGATTTGCTGGTCTAAGGATTTCTTCCTTGGGGGTTGCTGGTCTTGGATTGGTAAGTCCATAGATTTCTTTCTTGAATGTTTGTTATGCAGGTTGAAGGAAATCTGCTTGGTGGATTTCCTGATTTGGTGGTGTTTCTCTTTAAATTTCCATTCTTCAGTCAGTAACTTGACTTCTGATTGAAGGTCTTGATATGATACCCTTGTAAATTGCTGGTCTTGATGTTGGATATTTTGAAGTTGAAGATCCAGGGATTGCTGTTCTAGGTGTTGTACATTAATGGCCTGCATAGCATGGAATGTTTGGGCTTCAATTTGCATGGTTTCGGATAACAGGTCTTGTGTGACATGGAATGTTGGGGCTTCATATAGCATGGATTGTGGCAGAACTTGTACTCGGGAAAGCATATCTTGGGAAGGCATGTTTTGAGATTGTATGTCCTTGGATTGTGTGTTTTGGGGTGACATATCTTCAGATACCAAGTCATGAGACAAGAATGTTGGGGCTTCATATAGTATGGCTTGTGGCAGAACTTGTACTTGGGAAAGCTTATCTTGGGAAGGAGAAAAGAATGTTGGGGTTTCATATAGCATGGATTGTGGCAGAACTTGTACTCGGGAAAGCATATCTTGGGAAGGCATGTTTTGAGATTGTATGTCCTTGGATTGTGTTTTTGGGGATTGTATGTTTGGGGGTGACATCTCTTCAGATACCAAATCATAAGACAAGAATGTTGGGGCTTCATATAGCATGGATTGTGGCAGAACTTGTACTCGGGAAAGCATATCTTGGGAAGGCATGTTTTGAGATTGTATGTCCTTGGATTGTGTGTTTTGGGGTGACATATCTTCAGATACCAAATCATGAGACAAGAATGTTGAGGCTTCATATAGCATGGATTGTGGCAGAACTTGTACTCGGGAAAGCATATCTTGGGAAGGCATGTTTTGAGATTGTATGTCCTTGGATTGTGTGTTTTGGGGTGACATATCTTCAGATACCAAATCATGAGACAAGAATGTTGGGGCTTCACATAGCATGGATTGTGGCAGAACTTGTACTCGGGAAAGCATATCTTGGGAAGGCATGATTTGAGATTGTATGTCCTTGGATTGTGTGTTTTGGGGTGACATATCTTCAGATACCAAGTCATGAGACAAGAATGTTGGGGCTTCATATAGTATGGCTTGTGGCAGAACTTGTACTTGGGAAAGCTTATCTTGGGAAGGAGAAAAGAATGTTGGGGCTTCACATAGCATGGATTGTGGCAGAACTTGTACTCGGGAAAGCATATCTTGGGAAGGCATGTTTTGAGATTGTATGTCCTTGGATTGTGTGTTTTGGGGTGACATATCTTCAGATACCAAGTCATGAGACAAGAATGTTGGGGCTTCATATAGCATGGATTGTGGCAGAACTTGTACTCGGGAAAGCATATCTTGGGAAGGCATGTTTTGAGATTGTATGTCCTTGGATTGTGTGTTTTGGGGTGACATATCTTCAGATACCAAATCATGAGACAAGAATGTTGGGGCTTCATATAGTATGGCTTGTGGCAGAACTTGTACTTGGGAAAGCTTATCTTGAGAAGGAGAAAAGAATGTTGGGGCTTCACATAGCATGGATTGTGGCAGAACTTGTACTCGGGAAAGCATATCTTGGGAAGGCATGTTTTGAGATTGTATGTCCTTGGATTGTGTGTTTTGGGGTGACATATCTTCAGATACCAAATCATGAGACAAGAATGTTGGGGCTTCATATAGCATGGATTGTGGCAGAACTTGTACTCGGGAAAGCATATCTTGGGAAGGCATGTTTTGAGATTGTATGTCCTTGGATTGTGTGTTTTGGGGTGACATATCTTCAGATACCAAATCATGAGACAAGAATGTTGGGGCTTCATATAGTATGGCTTGTGGCAGAACTTGTACTTGGGAAAGCTTATCTTGAGAAGGAGAAAAGAATGTTGGGGCTTCACATAGCATGGATTGTGGCAGAACTTGTACTCGGGAAAGCATATCTTGGGAAGGCATGTTTTGAGATTGTATGTCCTTGGATTGTGTGTTTTGGGGTGACATATCTTCAGATACCAAATCATGAGACAAGAATGTTGAGGCTTCATATAGCATGGATTGTGGCAGAACTTGTACTCGGGAAAGCATATCTTGGGAAGGCATGTTTTGAGATTGTATGTCCTTGGATTGTGTGTTTTGGGGTGACATATCTTCAGATACCAAATCATGAGACAAGAATGTTGGGGCTTCATATAGTATGGCTTGTGGCAGAACTTGTACTTGGGAAAGCTTATCTTGGGAAGGAGAAAAGAATGTTGGGGCTTCACATAGCATGGATTGTGGCAGAACTTGTACTCGGGAAAGCATATCTTGGGAAGGCATGATTTGAGATTGTATGTCCTTGGATTGTGTGTTTTGGGGTGACATATCTTCAGATACCAAATCATGAGACAAGAATGTTGGGGCTTCATATAGTATGGCTTGTGGCAGAACTTGTACTTGAGAAAGCTTATCTTGGGAAGGAGAAAAGAATGTTGGGGCTTCACATAGCATGGATTGTGGCAGAACTTGTACTCGGGAAAGCATATCTTGGGAAGGCATGTTTTGAGATTGTATGTCCTTGGATTGTGTGTTTTGGGGTGACATATCTTCAGATACCAAATCATGAGACAAGAATGTTGGGGCTTCATATAGTATGGCTTGTGGCAGAACTTGTACTTGAGAAAGCTTATCTTGGGAAGGAGAAAAGAATGTTGGGGCTTCACATAGCATGGATTGTGGCAGAACTTGTACTCTGGAAAGCATATCTTGAGAAGGCATATTTTGATATTGTACGTCCTTGGATTGTGTGCTTTGGGGTATCATATCTTCAGATACCAAGTCATGAGACGAGAATGTTGGGGCTTCAAATAGCACGGCTTGTAGTGGCGGCAGAACTTGTACTTGGGAAAGCTTTTCTTGGGAAGACATGTTTTGTAATTGTATATCTTGGTATGGCATATCTTGGGAAGACATGTCTTGGGATGGTGTGTTTGAAGATGGTATCTCTTGGGATGGCATATCTTCAGTTTCTGTGTCATGAGACTGTGTAACATGGGATGGTGGGGTTTCAGGTATTGGGACTTTTACTAACAGAACTTGAGATGACAAGTCAGGTTGTGGTAATGCTTCAAGACTTTTTACAGAATCGGATGGAAAATCTTGGGGTGTCAAGGAGTTAGCCTGCATTGATTGTGTTTGCATTTCTGGAGGTTGTTCGATAGCAAAATGTAGGTCTTCATCATTTATGTGTTCATTGTGTCCAATTTCTTCTGAGAGCCTTTTCTCTAATATGACAGACAAAGGTTGCTGCTCAGTATCAGTCTCGTAAGGTCTTAAAGAAGGAAGGATATTTTTCTGTTGTTCATCTGACTCAGATGAAGTTGTGTAGCAATTATTACTGCCTCTCTTTTCTGAATGATGGATGGTTAAGGGATTTCTTGAGACTCTTAATTTGAAGAAAGTATAGCCTCCAAAGAAAACAGGTTGCATCTTTGCTATTGATTCATCCTTGAAACACTCTTCTTGAAGGTCAAATTGTATTATAGCATCTTCTTCTGTTGTAGATAATTCATTCTTTTGAGTAACATCCAAAGGCAAGAAAAAGACAATCTATAAAACCAAGGGGTGGGGTAAACATTAATTTAACAATCGTCTTTGATGTTTTCCTTTTTGTATACCCAAATTATTTTCATCTCTGCCTTAAGACAGACAGGGACTAACAACTACATGAGGAATAAGAAAATGAATACCAGTACTGTCTTTATCATCAACTGATTGGTTTTATTTTGGACAAGTTATAACCATCTATTATCTCAAATATTGAATAGGAGAATTTGATTAAGATAATCTGAAAGTCTTCCCATAACTTAACATTATAAATCCTATAAAGCATTTTAATTTATCCAGTCAATATTCATATACTCGGTTTATTTATTTATTGATCACCGAGATGATGGAGATCAAAAATAATTAGATGTGGGTTTTCCCATAAGGTGCTCACAATTATAGGTAGACCAACATATAAATAGATAACAATATAGTTTAGCAAATACTATTATGTAAATAGCTACTAAGTGCTTTATGGGAACGCAGAAGATACTCTAATTCTGAGAGAGCCAGGAAATGCTTCATAGAAGAGGTGGTATTTGATCTATATTTTGATAAGTAAAAATTTGTCAGGGAAATAACAAAACATGAAATAAGATAGGAGTCAAAATCCACATTGAGCAAACAATGGGTACAAAATCATATGTAGCATATGACTTGTGATGTAGCATAGTGTGATGGCAGATGGTAAATATTTAGATGGTATAGTAGATATAAACTAAATGTTTCTATGTGTCATAATGGATATATGGAAATAAAAATTTTAAATACCATGTAAATGACAATAAAAATCATGAAATACTTACGGAAAACTTTAACAAAATATGCACAAGACTTATCCACTGAAAACTACAAAATATTGCTGAGAGAAATAAAAGATGTAATAAAATGTAGACATATTCAACAGACATGAATAAGAAGACTAAAAAGTCTCAATAAATAAATTTCCCCTAAATTATGTATAGGTTCAATGCAACTCCAATAATAATCCCAGCAACATTTTTTGTGTTTTATGGTACAGAGTTTGTATTGGAATGATGAAAAAGTTTGGGGCATAGATAATGGTGATGATTATATTCATTATGAATGTATTTAATTCCACTGAATTGTAAAGTTAAATGGTTAAAATGATAAATAGTATATTTATTTTATCACAATGAGAAGGAATTACTCTAAAGTTTCAGATATTAAGAGAGTGTGGAATATGTGGAAGAATACATAGATCAATGAAAAAAATAAAAGTGTTCAAAGAGACCTATAAATAAGAGGTCAATTGATTTTCACAAAGGTGCCAGGGTAATGGGGGAAAGCATTGCATTTTCAACAAACAGGGCTGGAACTCTCCATGGTGGTAAATGTGTGTTTGTGTGTGTGGGAGGAGGGGAGGTGCATGAATGTCTAACCTTACCTCACAACTATACATAAAATTTAACCAAGTCAGCAATGGAAGAAATGTTAAAAGGACTGCTGTAAAAATAAGAAATAGAAAAGGAAGAAGAAACATAGGCATAAAGAATAAAAATGGCAACAAACAAGTACCTATCAATAATAAATTTAAATGTAAATGGATTAAATGCTCCAATCAAAAGACATAGAGTGGCTGAATAGATAAGAAAACATGACCCATATATATGTTGTCTACAAGAAACCCACCTCATAACAAAGGATGCACACAGACTGAAAGTGAAGGGATGGAAAAAAAAAATTTAGGCAAAGAGAAAGGAAAAAGAAAGCTGGGATAGCAATACTTATATCTGACAAATTAGACCTCAAAGTGAAGGCTGTAACAAGAAGGAAGGCCACTTCATAATACTAAAGGGACTGATACAACAAGAGGAAATAACTATGATAAACATACATGCACCCAATGCAGAAGCACCTAAATACATAAATCAACTTCTGAAAGATATCAAGGGAGAGATTGGCAGCAATAGAATCATAGTAAGGGTCTTTAATACCTCATTGACATCACTGGATAAATCTTCTAGACAAAAAAAAATCAACAACAGCAATCCTAAACAACTCACTAGATCAGATAGAGCTAATTGACATCATCAGAACATTTCACCTGAAAGAAATACACATTCTTCTCAAATGCACATGGGACAATTTCAAAGATAGACCACATATTAGGACACAAATAAGTCTCTTCAAATTCAAGAGGATAGAAGTCATATCAAGCATCTTCTCATATCTCAATGGCATAAAATTAGAAGTCAATTATAATAAAAATAATTTTTTAAAAAAAATCAAACACTTAGAAGCTAAACAGCATGCTATTAAACAATGATTGGGTTACCAAAGAGGTTAAAAAAGAAATAAGAGCATCCTGGAAACAAATAACAATGAAAACGCAACAATCCAAAATCTATGAGACATAGTGAAAGCAGTCCTGAGAGGGAAGTTCATCACTCCACAGGCCTACCTCAAAAAACAAGAAACACTGGTAATAAATTATCTAACCCTACAACTTAAAGAATTAGAAAGAGAGCAACAAGAAAAGCCCAGAGTAAGCAGAAGGAAGGAAATAATAAAGACCAGAGCAGAAATAAATGACATAGAGACAAAAAAAAAAAAAGTTCAAAAGACCAATAAAACCAAGGATAAACAAGATGGATGGACCTCTAGCCAGGCTCACCAGGAAACAGAGAGAGAACACAAGTAAACAAAATCAGAAATGAAAGACCCCACAAACATACAAAGGACTGTAGAAAAAAAATACTACAAACAACTCTACTCTGACAAACTGGACAACAAACAAAATGGACATATTCCTAGAAAAATACCATCTTCCAAAACTCAATCAAGAAGAATCAAAAAACCTGAATAGGCTGATAACTACAGATGAAATTGAAGCAGTATTCAAAAAACTTCCAGCAAACAAAAGCCCTGGGCCAGGCGGCTTTACAGAGGAGTTTTACCAAAGATTCAAAGAACTAATACCTATCCTCCTCACTCTATTCCAAAAAATTCAAGAGGAAGGCACATGCCCAAGCTCTTTCTATGAGGCCAGCATAACCCTAATCCCAAAACCAGATAAAGACACTACAGAGAAAGAGAATTCCAGGCCAATATTGTAATGAATATAAATGCTAAAATCCTCATCAAAATTCTAGCAAATTAGATCCAGCATTATTTGAGAAAGATCATACACCAGCCTTTCAGGTGGTGACAACCTCCCCATGACAATATGCCTGTGAGTTCCTTGGTGCAGGTTTCAGCAGAGATCTTGCTCTTCTGTCCACATGCTTCCTTCACACTGGTTTCGGATTGCAGAGGGCCTCACTTGCCCTCCGAATTGCCTAGGTCACCGTGGTCGGCAAACTGCGGCTCGCGAGCCACATGTGGCTCTTTGGCCCCTTGAGTGCGGCTCTTACTAAGCCTTAGGAGTACCCTAATTAAGTTAATAACAATATACCTACCTATATAGTTTAAGTTTAAACAATTTGGCTCTCAAATAAATTTCAATCATTGTACTGTTGATATTTGGCTCTGTTGGCTAATGAGTTTGCCGACCACTGGCCCTAGGACATTAACCACAGGGACTGCAGAGGCCTGCAGAGGTGGGAGGCGGGGGCTGCATAGATGGGAGCTAAGAGGAGATAAGATGGCAGTCCAGTTGCACAAACACCAGGCCCAGCCAGGGGCAAGCTCTCCCAGCTCGGAAAGGATCTCCTCCATCCCTCTCCAGAAGAGGAGAAGAGGAAACACAAGAAGTAGTACCTGGTGCAGAGTCCCAATTCTTACTTCATGGATGTAAAATGCCCGGGATGCTGTAAAATCACCACCGTCTTTAGCCATGCACAAACAGTAGTTTTGATTGCTACTGTGTTGATTGCTCCCCTGTTCTCTGTCAGCCAACAGGAGGAAAAGCAAGGCTTACAGAAGGATGCTCCTTCAGAAGGAAGCAGCACCAAAATCAGCTCAAATCAAGATGAGTTGGAAACCATCCCAATAAACACATTTTGGATACAAAAAGAAGAAGGAGGAGGAGAAGGAGAAGGAGAAGAAGAAAGATCATACACCGTGATCAAGTGGGATTTATTCCAGGGATGCAAGGTTGGTACAATATCCTTGAATCACTAAACATTATACATCACATAAACAAATTGAAAGACAAAAATCACATAATCAGAAGAGAAAGATGGCAGCTGGAAGGACGGAGGTGAGGGATAGGAAGTGACTGAGTGAGGGGATGGAAGGAGAGTGTGTGGATGTGTGTGGTGTGTGTGTGAGTGAGGGAGGGACAGTTAAATCTGGCAGAAGCAGCAGAGGCTGGCAGACCAAGCTCTCTTGGACAGGGAGAGACTACCACCACTGCAGGCACCCCCCAGATTGCAGGACTCAGGCACGGAGCCATCTTGAAGGGGAGAGTGGCCTCTCCTAGGAACTCATCAGCACCACCACCCAGACAGGCCTTGGACACTGCCCGCGACCCAGCAGCCACTCCAGCCAAAATCCTGCTGCCCCACCCACAGCCCTGTGGACCCTGGGACCTCCACCTCCAAAGGTGCACCACTCCCACAGCAATAAGCGCAACTTCCCCCCTCCTTGGCGGCAGAATGCCAGACACCACATTCTTCCATTTCCAATATTCTCGCGTTTCCAACATCCACGCATTTCCAGCGCGCAGACTTCCAGGGCACACCACTACGTAGGCAGTTCTTGGATGGCGCTGTGAACCCCTGCTGGGTGTGATTTTGAACAGACAAGGGCACGCTGCCCCGCAGTAGAAATTCTGAATTCCCTCTTCCTGAATAAATGCTCACAGACAACCTACCTAAGCATCTTTAGCACCAGGGCCCCTCAGAGTGTGTCAGAGCTCTGCGCTGGCAAACTCACTGCCACAATCATGCATTTCCAATGAGTAGGCACCCAGAGCCCATTTATCCACAGGGCGCTCGGGAGCCCCTGCCAGCCCCTGCTAGGTGCAATCTTGAACAAACAGGGACGCACTCTCCCCAGCAGTAGAAATTCTGAACTCACTCACCCTGGATACCTGCCCACAGATGCCTCAATTATGTGGCTTCAGTGCCAGGGCCCTTCAGAGTGCTTCAGTAAGCTTTGCTGGCAAATGCACTGCTGGTGCCCCTGTGAGCCGCCACTGGGAGCGTGTGCCTATCCACCACAGGCACAGCAGGAAAAACTGAGTCTGCCCACCCCACAGCTGCAGAACTCTGGACACTACAGTTGCATGCTTTTCTAGTGCCACTATGAGTCCCCACTGGGCACGTACAACTTCAACCAAGGACATAAGACAGCAAAAATTGGGACAAACCCCTCCATGGCTACTGCTGACTTCTAGACACCACAGTTGCACATTTCCAGCTCACAGGCCTACATCAAGAGAACCCAAATAGCTCACGTAGAGAGCTACGCTAGATTACCAAGCCCAGGAAACCTGAGAGATCACACCAGTAGCACTATCCCCAAAAGAACCTAGGTAGCAAAGCAATCGGATCTACAATAAAAACATTACAGCAAAACATGGGAAGACAAAAAAGCAATTCCCAAAGGAAAGAAAAAAAAATCACCATAAAGGGAGTTAAATGAAACTGAGGCTAGCAACATATCAGATATAGAATTCAGAGTAATGGTTATAAGGATGCTCAAACAGCTGGATGACAAATACACACAACTCAATGAGAATTATAAGGAGCTGAATGAGAATGTCACCAACATGAAAAGGAAACAAGAGGAAGTGAAGAACGACATAGCTGCAATAAAGAACACAATGGGAGATGGCGACGGAATAGGCAGACGCATCCCAGGTCGTGTCCCGGAGCAAATGGAGTGAGCAGCTGAAACTAGTAACATCCACCCCGAATTGGCGAAACTGCTCAGCTGGTGAGACGGTTTGCAGTCGGGAAGAGCAGAACTCCCCTGGAAAGGTAAAAAAAACCAGGGTTTTGGGCAGGAAAGTTTTCCAGACCTCTGAGCCCAGAGAGTCCGAGGGAGACCGCGTGGCAGACAGCCGCGTCCCTTAGGACAGGCACAGCCCCTGACTGGGGAAAGGAGAACCGCGGGATTCCTGGCGCCGCCGGGGAGGAATTGAGAGCTGGGTTCTGTGATCACGGAGGACTGAGCCTAAAGGGGGCAGCCTGAAGAGCTGACCAGACCATGCAGTCCCGGTAAGAGAAGAAGCTTACAGAAACCAAGCCTTTCCCGTTTCCGCGGCCGGCATTTGTTTGTTTGTTTTTACTGAATCCTGTTCATGGGACATTTTGGATACAGACACTCGCCTGTGCTGAAGAGAGGGAGAGGGTGCAGAGGAGTGGAATCTGGGGAGAGACTGAGGAGAGAAGGGGGGCCGGGAGAGGTGGCAGCGAATTGAGTGCTGAGACACCCCTGAGCCCAGGACTGGGGCAGCCATTCTGTCCGGAGAGTGAGACTCCTCCCCCCAGCCCCCAGGCAAGGAGCACAGCCACACCCAGATTCCACCCTGTAGGAGATCAAGGATTAAAATAACCTGATCAGTCCCTGGGAGTTAACAGGGTCTGGCCTATAGAGGGATTTTCAATCCCAGCAACAACACAGCGCCAGTAACTATTACGCAGCCAGCTCTGGGCAGTGAACTTCCACTGGACAGAGAGGCCCTATAGCCTCAGAGGCCAATCCCAGAACACTGCCACCCAGAGGCTGACCCACAAACTGACTCTTTGCTAAACACAAAATAAGGCAGTCTGGGAAACAAATGTGGCTTGCTTTAAAATAAGGACTGTGGTTTACAACACAGAGGAACAGTGTATCGCAGGGAAACTCAACACTCTCCTGAATACCTGGCAGGTCTAAGGCGAGCCACACTGAAGAATAGAAGAACCGAAGGACCTTCACTACTGCAATTTTTTTTTCTTTTTTCACCTTTTAACTAAGAAACCAATTTTTTTTTATTTTTTTTTATTTTCTTTTTTTTTCTTCTTTTTTCCATCACCTGATTTTACCCTTTTAATTACTACCTTCTTATTTTTAACCAGTATTATTACTTCTACCATTTTACCATTTTTTTTTAAAGTGCCATTTTATTTTCTCTTTATTTTATTTTGGGATTAGTGTTCTCCATTCAATTTTCATCGTTATATTATTGGTTGTTTCTAGTTTGCATTCATCTCCAAGGAGCTGTTGCTGGAATTTGTTGGGATTAATGGCTGTTCTATAGGAATATTCTCCTCATATAAAAAAGTCTCTTCCCCTCTTCCACTTCATTCTCTCTTTTAGCTCTTTTTTTTTCTTTTCTTTTCTTTTCTCACTTTTATTTTCCCCCCTCCTTTTCCCCAATTTCATTTTTGCACTCCTTTTTTTGGTCCCTACTTTTCTTTTCTTTTTTCCTTTTACCTTTTTCTCTTCCTTCTTCCTTATCCCCTAATTCTCTTAATTCAGGTGGTCACCTTTATTTGGGGTTATAAATATCTTGAATATATTTGTGTATAGTGCCTGGTACGTGGTGCCTTGTTGTGTTGTATTTTGTGCCTTTAAATCAACGCAGCAGATCCAAGCAACAGCAACCTCCTGAGCACCACACCCTCTGCTGAGGAACAGCAGCAGCACGTGAAACCTCGCCCCATCAGCCAGAAGAGCCACCACAGCTGTGAACAGCACCCACCAGAGGAGCTGCTGCCAACCGAAGAGCAGCTGCTACCGCAACCGCTTGAAGAGCAACCACAGACCAAGGAGTCACTGCCACCAAGGGAGCAACCACTGAACGACTCAACGTCTAGATATGTCAGTGAGATCAAACATGGGTAGACAAAGAAACCCCCAAAGGAAAGAGAAGGAGGACTCTCCAGAAAAGCAGCTAAGTAATACAGAGGCATGCAACATGACAGAAAAAGAATTCAGAATAAGGGTCCTAGAGTGCATAAACCGGATGGAGGAAAAAATCGACAACCTCTGCAAGAAGCAAGAAGAAACAGATGAAAAAATCGATAACATATGGAAGAAGCTAGAAGAAACAGATGAAAAAATCAACAACTTAAGTAAGACCCAAGAAGAAATGAAGAGTGATATAGCTGCAATGAAAAACTCCATTGAAAGTATCAACAGTAGACTAGGAGAAGCGGAGGACCGAATTAGTGAATTAGAAGACAAGGAAGCAAAACACACCCAAAATGTACTGCAATTGGAGAAAATAATTAAAAGACAGGAGGAGAGCCTAAGGGAGCTTTGGGACAACATGAAACGAAACAACATACGAATAATAGGGGTACCAGAACAACAGAAGGATGAACAAGGATTAGAAAACCTATTCGAAGAAATAATATCAGAAAACTTCCCTGAGGTGGGGAAGAAAAAAGTCACACAAGCCCAGAGAGTCCCAAACAAGGTGAACCCGAAAAGACCCACACCAAGACACATCATCATTACCATGGCAAATGTTCAGGACAAAGAGAGAATCTTACAGGCTGCAAGAGAGAGACGGAAAGTTACATACAAGGGATCTCCCATTAGATTGTCAAATGATTTCTCAACAGAAACACATCAGGCCAGAAAAGAATGGACAGAAATTTACAAAGTGATGCAAAGCAAAGGACTGAATCCAAGAATACTCTATCCAGCAAGGCTATCATTCAAACTTGAAGGAGAAATAAGAAGCTTCACAGACAAAAAAAGGCTAAGGGAGTTTATCACCACCAAGCCAGCAATGCAAGGAATGCTAAAGGGACTGGTATAAAAATAAGAAATAAAAAGCTCAGAAAGAAAACAGCCACACAAAAAAAGAAATGGCTACAAACAAGTACCATTAAATAATAACTTTAAACGTAAACGGACTAAATGCTCCAACCAAAAGACATTGAGTGGCTGAATGGATAAAAAAAACATGACCCATACATCTGCTGTCTACAAGAAACCCACCTCATTAGAAGGGACTCACACAGACTGAAAGTGCAAGGATGGAAAAATATCTTTCAGGCAAATGGAAAGGAAAAGAAAGCTGGGGTAGCAATACTTATATCAGACAAAATAGACCTCAAAGTGAAGGCCATAACAAGAGATAAGGAAGGCCACTTCATAATACTAAAGGGATCAATACAACAAGAAGATATAACCCTGATAAACATATATGCACCCAATGCAGGAGCACCCAAATTCATAAAAAAACTCCTGGAAGATATCAAAGGAAAGATCGACAACAATACAATCATAGTAGGGGACTTTAATACACCTCTGACAACACTGGATAAGCCCTCTAGACAAACAATCAGCAAAGATACAGCAATCCTAAATGACTCACTAGATCAGATGGACTTAATAGACATCTTCAGAACACTTCACCCCAAAGCCAGGGAATATACATTCTACTCAAATGCTCATAAGACATATTCAAAAATCGACCATATATTGGGTCACAAGCAAAGTATCCCCAAATTCAAGAAGATTGAAATCATAAAAAGCGTCTTTGCAGACCACGATGGCATAATATTAGAAATAAACTACAATAAAAACAACCCAAAATACTCAAACACCTGGAAGCTGAATAGCATGCTATTAAATATTGATTGGGTTACCAATGAAATCAAAGAAGAAATTCGAAACATCCTGGAAACTAATGACAATGAAAACACAACAATCCAAAACCTATGGGACACAATGAAAGCAGTCCTGAGAGGGAAGTTTATAGCTCTACAGGCCTATCTCAAAAAACAAGAAAAAATGGTAGTAAATCATCTAACTCTACAACTCAAAGAATTAGAAAGAGAGCAACAAGAAAACCCCAGAGTGAGCAGAAGGAAGGAGATAATAAAGATTAGAGCAGAAATAAATGACATAGAGACCTAAAAAACAATACAGAAAATCAATGAAACCAAGAGCTGGTTCTTTGAAAGGATAAACAAGATTGACAAACCTCTAGCCAGACTCACCAAGAAGCAAAGAGAGAGGACCCAAATAAACAAAATCAGAAACGGTAGAGGCGAAATAACAACAGACCCCACAGAAATACAAATGATTGTTAAAAAATACTATGGACAGCTCTACTCCAACAAACTAGACAACCTGGAGGAAATGGACAAATTCCTAGAAAAATACAACATTCCAAAACTCAATCAGGAAGAATCTAAAAATCTCAACAGGCCAATAACTATGGAAGAAATTGAAGCAGTCATCAAAAAGCTTCCATCAAACAAAAGCCCAGGACCAGATGGCTTCACAGGGGAGTTTTACCAAACATTCAGGGAAGAACTAAAACCTATCCTCCTCAGACTACTACAAAAAATTCAAGAGGAAGGAACACTTCCAAGCTCATTCTATGAAGCCAGCATCACCCTGATACCAAAACCAGGTAAAGACAACACAATGAAAGAGAATTACAGGCCAATATCCCTCATGAACATAGATGCCAAAATCCTCAACAAAATCTTAGCAAATCGGATCCAGCAGTACATCAGGAAGATCATACACCATGACCAAGTAGGATTTATCCCAGGGATGCAAGGATGGTACAATATCCGCAAATCAATAAACGTGATACATCACATAAACAAATTGAAAGAAAAAAACCACATGGTCATATCAATTGATGCAGAAAAAGCATTTGACAAAATTCAACACCCATTTTTGATAAAAGCTCTCAGCAAGGTGGGAGTAGAAGGATCATACCTCAACATAATAAAAACCATATATGACAGGCCCACAGCCAACATCATACTCAATGGACAAAAACTAACACCATTTCCCCTAAGAACAGGCACAAGACAGGGATGCCCCCTCTCACCACTCCTGTTCAACATAGTACTGGAAGTGTTAGCCATTGCAATTCGGCAAGAAGAAGAAATAAAAGGCATCCAAATTGGAAAAGAGGAAGTAAAACTGTCCTTATTTGCAGACGACATGATATTATACATACAAAACCCTAGAGACTCCATCAAAAAGCTACTAGACTTAATACATGAATTTGGCAATGTAGCAGGATACAAAATTAACCCCAAGAAATCTGAGGCATTTCTATACACCAATAGTGAACTTTCAGAAAGAGAGATTATAAAAACAATCCCGTTTACCATCGCACCAAAAAAATTAAGCTACCTAGGAATAAACTTAACTAAAGAGGTAAAAGACCTCTACTCAGAAAACTACAGGGCGTTGAAAAAAGATATAGAGGAAGACATAAACAGATGGAAGAACATACCTTGTTCATGGATTGGTAGAATCAACATCATTAAAATGTCCATACTACCCAAAGCAATCTATAAATTCAATGCACTTCCCATTAAAATACCAACGGCATACTTCAGAGATCTAGAACGAACTCTCCAAAAATTCATCTGGAATAAAAAAAGACCCCGAATAGCTGCAGCAATCCTGAAAAAGACCAAAGTAGGTGGGATCTCAATACCCCATATCAAGTTGTATTACAAAGCCACTGTTCTCAAAACTGCCTGGTACTGGCACAAGAATAGGCATATAGATCAATGGAATAGAATAGAGAGCCCAGAAATCGGCCCGAACCAATATGCTCAATTAATATTTGACAAAGGAGGCAAGAACATACAATGGAGCCAAGATAGTCTCTTCAATAAATGGTGTTGGGAAAATTGGACAGATATATGCAAGAAAATGAAACTAGACCACCAACTTACACCATACACAAAAATAAACTCAAAATGGATAAAGGACTTAAATGTACGACAGGAAACCATAACATAACAATTCTAGAAGAATCCAAAGGCAACAAAATCTCAGACATATGCCGAAGCAATGTCTTCACTGATACAGCTCCTAGGGCACTTGAAACTAAAGAGAAAATGAACAAATGGGACTACATCAAAATAAAAAGCTTCTGCACAGCAAAAGAAACCATCAACAAAACAACGAGAAAACCCACTGTGTGGGAAAACATATTTGCCAATGTCATATCTGATAAGGGCCTAATCTCCAAAATTTATAGGGAACTCATACAACTTAACAAAAGGAAGATAAACAACCCAATCAAAAAATGGGCAAAGGGCCTAAATAGACACCTTTCAAAAGAGGACATTCAGAAAGCCAAGAGACATATGAAAACATGCTCAAAGTCACTAATCATCCGAGAGATGCAAATCAAAACAACAATGAGGTACCATCTCACACCTGTCAGACTGGCTATCATCAACAAATCAACAAACGACAAGTGCTGGAGTGGATGTGGAGAAAAAGGAACACTTGTGCACTGCTGGTGGGAATGCAGACTGGTGCAGCCACTATGGAAGACAGTACGGAGTTTCCTTAAAAAACTGAAAATGGAACTCCCATTTGACCCTGTGATCCCACTTCTAGGAATATATCCCAAGAAACCAGAAACACCAATCAGAAAGGATATATGCACCCCTATGTTCATAGCAGCACAATTCACCATAGCTAAGATCTGGAAACAGCCTAAGTTCCCATCAGTAGATGAATGGATTAGAAAACTGTGGTACATCTACACGATGGATTACTATGCTGCTCTAAAAGGGAAGGAACTCTTACCATTTGCAACGTCATGGATGGAACTGGAGAGCATTATGCTAAGTGAAATAAGCCAGTCAATGAAGGAAAAATACCACATGATCTCACTCATTCATGGATAATAGAGACCATTATAAAAACTTTTGAACAATAATAGATACAGAGGTAGAGCTGCCTCAAACAGATTGTCAAACTGCAGTGGGAAGGCCGGGGAGGGTTGGGGGCAGGAGGTAAGGGGGTAAGAGATCAACTAAAGGATTTGTATGCATGCATATAAGCATAACCAGTGGACATAAGACATTGGGGGATAGGGGAGGCTAGGGGACTGTCTAGGGCGGGGGGATAAAATGGACACATATGTAATACCCTTTGTAATACTTTAAGCAATAAATAAATTTAAAAAAAGAACACAATGGAAGGCTTAAACAGCAGACTAGAAGAGGCTGAGGACCACATCAGCGAATTAGAAGACAAGGTAGGAAAAAACACACAAACACAGGAGCAACTGGAAAAAAAACTTAAAAAGCAAGAGGAGAGCCTAAAGGAGCTTTGGGACAATGCAAAACAAAACAATATTCACTTAATAAGGATACCAGAAGGAGAGGAGGAAAAGCAAGGAATAGATAACCTATTTGAAGAAATAATGACAGAAAACTTCCCTGATACTGGCAAAAAAAAAACTACACAAGTCCAAGAAGCACATAGAGTCCCAAACAAGATGAACCCCAAAAGACTGACACCAAGACACATCATAATTAAATTGGCAAGCTCCAATGACAAAGTAAGAATCTTAAAGGCTGTCAGAGAGAGACAGAAAGTTACTTACAAGGGAGCTCCTATTAGACTATCAGCTGATTTTTCAACAGAAACACGCCAGGCCAGAAGGGAATGGAATGAAATATACAAAGTGATGCAAAGCAAGGGACTGAATTCAAGAATACTATACCCTGCAAGTCTATCATTCAAAATTGAAGGTGGAATCAGGAGCTTCACAGACAAAAAAGGGCTAAGAGAGTTTATTACCAAGCCAGCAATGCAAAAATGCTAAAGGGTCTGCTGTAAAAAGTAGAAACAGAAAGGCAAGAAGAAACACAAACATTAAGAATAAAAGTGGGACAACCAAGATGGCAGTATAAGGTATATACCTATACGTGCCGCCCCCCACAACCACATTAAAACTAAAACTAAAAGACAAAACGGCGATCATCCAGAACCACAGGAAAGCTGGCTGAGTGGAAGTTCTACAACGAGAAGGAAAGAAAAAAGCACATTGAGGCTGGGTAGGAGGTGCGGAGGTGCCAAGAGCAGAGGGATGGAGGCACGAGAACCGGGCTACACCTGGGTGCATGGTTTTTTTCAATCAGGAGATAGAAGCTCCCAACTGTACTGATTCATTTTTGGCGAGACTCTAGGGACCTAGACTCCTACGGGGAGAAACTGGACTGTCTGGCATCGGGTCGGAAAGTGAGGGTGGCTTTCTTGCAAAACTGCTCACAGGGATCATTGTTACTGTGGGGGCATGGGACTCAGGGACTCGGGGTTGCAGAGACACTCAGAGATGCACGGAGACGAGCGGAGACAGCTGACGACAGCCATCCCTATTTGCTCCACCCTGGTGATTCTCTGAGACCCCGCCCCACCCAATTTACAACCCCACCCAAGCTATGCACAGTGGTGCAAATGAATCACCTGCCCTTTTGCAGCCTAACCTAACAAACTGCAGCTGGGTCAGAGAGCTCTAAAATTTCCAAACCCCAAACAAATAGGAGAAATCTGCAGATCTCGCAGTAGCTTCTGCTGGGCGGACTCACACAGTGGTTGAATTTTCACCCCCTTGGAAATCCAGGAGCCAGTGCACCCAGTGGTCAGATACCAGATTTCAACTCCTCACATCCATAAGTGACACACTCAAGAGGCAGACTCAATGATCACCAAAGCCCCATCGAAGCAAGTCCTGCCCCATAAGGGTGTCTCCAGCACAGCAGTTCTTCCACTATAGACACAGCGGGTCCTTGCAGTCAATTGGCCTGGAGGTCATTTCCTCACACGGATACCAACAGCGATCAAGGCTTAACTACAAGACTGTACACCCAGCCCACAAAGGGGTGCACCAAGAGTGTCCACCTGATTGGGGAGGCTGAGCCACTGGGCCCAATAGGACACCTACCACACAAAGCCACTCTATCAACACAGGGAAGCAGCCACAATGCAGAGACAAAGAAACATGTCACAAATGAAAGAAATGGAGGAAAGTAAATTAATGGATTTAGAGTTCAAAGCCACAGTTATAAGGTTACTCAAGAATCTTCTACAAACCTCCGAGGAACTTAGTGAGACCTTCAAGGATCTTAATGAGAATGCCAAAAAATTGGAAAAGGACTAGTCAGAAATTAAGCATACACTGACTGAAATAAAGAATAATATACAGAGATCCAACAGAAGCCTAGAGGATCCCAGGAATCAAGTCAAAGATTTGAAATACAAAGAAGCAAAAAACACCCAACCGGAAAAACAAAAAGAAAAAAGAATCCAAAAATATGAAGATAGTGTAAGGAGCCTCTGGGACAACTACAAACATACCAACATCCGAATTATGGGGGTGCCAGAAGAAGAGAGAGAGCAAGATATTGAAAGCCTATTAGAAGAAATAATGACAGAAAACCTCCCCTACCTGATGAAAGAAATAGACTTACAAGTCCAGGAAGCAAAGAGAACCCTAAATAAGAGGAATCCAAAGAGGACCACACCAAGACACATCATCATTAAAATGCCAAGAGCAAAAGACAAAGAGAGAATCTTAAAAGCAGCAAGAGAAAAACAGTTAGTTACCTACAAGGGAGTACCCATATGACTATCAGCTGATTTCTCAACAGAAACCATGCAGGCCAAAAGGGAGTGGCAAGAAATATTCAAAGTGATGAATAGCAAGAACCTACAAACAAGATTACTCTACCCAGCAAAGCTATCATGTAGAATTAAAGGTCATATAAAGAGCTTCACAGACAAGAAAAAGCTAAAGGAGTTCATCACCACAAAACCAGTATTATATGAAATGCTGAAGGGTATTCTTTAAGAAGAGGAAGAAGAAAAAAGGTAAAGATAAAAATTATGAACAACAAAAGGACAACAAATACATATCAACAAATGAATCTAAAAATTAAGTCAATTAAAAAATCTGATGTACAGAATAAACTGGTGAATATAATAGAAGCTGGGGCATAGAAAGGGAGTGGACTGACAGTTCTCAGGGGGAAGAGGGTCTGAAAGGTGCAGGAAGAGTTTGGACAAAAATCTTACACCTATGGATGAGGACAGTGGCAGGGAGTAAGGGCATGCAGTGGGGTGGGAACCAGGTGAGGGGAGCTATGGGGGGAAAAAGAGGAAAATCTGTAATAATCTGAACAATAAAGATGTATTTTAAAAAAGAATAAAAATGACAACAAACAAGTACTTATCAATAATAACATTTAATGTAAATGGATTAAATGCACCAATCAAAAGACATAAGGTGGCTGAATGGATAAAAAAAACATGACCCATATATTTCTGTCTGCAAGAGACCCATCTCAGAACAAAGGATTCACACACTAAGAGTAAAGGGATGGAAAAAAATTTTTCAGGCAAATGGAAATAAGAAAAAAACTGGGGTTGTGATACCTATATCTGACAAAATAGACCTCAAAGTAAAGGCCATAACAAGCGATAAGGAAGGTTACTACATAATACTAAAGGGAGCAATTCAACAAGAAGATATAACTCTGGCCGAAACCGGTTTGGCTCAGTGGATAGAGGATCGGCCTGCGGACTGAAAGGTCCCAGGTTCGATTCTGGTCAAGGGCATGTACCTGGGTTGCGGGCACATCCCCAGTGGGGAGTGTGCAGGAGGCAGCTGGTCGATGTTTCTCTCTCATCAATGTTTCTAACTCTCTATCTCTCTCCTTTCCTCTCTGTAAAAACTCAATAAAATATATTAAAAAAAAAAAAGAAGATATAACTCTGGTAAACATATATGCACCCAATGCAGAAGCACCCAAATACATAAAAGGGAGAGATCGATAGCAATACAGTCATAGTAGGGAACTTTAATACCCCACTGACACCACTGGATAAATCCTCTAAACAAAAAATCAGCAAAGAAACAACAATCCTAAATGACTCACTAGATCAGATGGACTTAATTGACATATTCAGAATACTTCACCCCAAAGCTACAGTATATACATGTGCACATGAGACATTTTCAAAGATAGACCACATATTCGGACACAGGCAAAGTCTCTTCAAATTCAAGAGGACAGAAATTATAACAAGCATCTTCTCATATCACAATGGCATAAAACTAGAAATCAACTACAATAAAATTAATGAAAAAAAGTCAAACACTTGGAGGCTAAATAGCATGATAGTAAACAATGATTAGATTACCAAAGAGATCAAAGAAGAAATAAAAAGCATCCTGGAAACAAATGACAATGAAAACACAACAATCCAAAATCTATGGGACACAATGAAAGCAGTCCTGAAAGGGAAGGTCATAGCTCTACAGGCCCACCTCAAAAAAAAAAAAGAAAAAAGAAAAAAGAAAAACTGCTAATAAATTATCTCACCTTGCAACTTAGAGAATTAGAAAGAGAGCAACAAAAGGCCACAGTATCCAGAAGGAAGGAAATAATAAAGACCAGAGCATAAATAAATGACATAGAGACCAAAAAAACAATACAAAAGATCAATGAAACCAAGAGCTGGTTCTTTGAAAGGATAAACAAGATTGATGAACCTATTGCGAGGCTCATCAAGAAACAAAGAGAGAGGACCCAAATAAACTAAATCAGAAATGAAAGAGGTGAAGTAACAACTGACCCTACTGATATACATAGGATTATAAAAAAAAAAAAATACTATGAACAACTCTACTCCAAAAAACTGGACAACCTGGATGAAATGGACACATTCCTAGAAATATACAAGCTTCCAAAACTCAATCAGGAAGAATAAAAAAACCTGAATAGGCAGATAACTACTGATGAAATTGAAACAGTAATCAAAGTGCTTCCAGAAAACAAAAGCCCTGGACCAGATGGCTTCACAGGGGAGTTTTACCAAACATTCAAAGAAGAACTAAAACCAATCCTTCCCAGACTTTTCCAAAAAATTCAATAGGTAGGCACACTTCCAAGTTCTTTTTATGAAGCCAGGATTACACTAATCCAAAAACCAGATAAAGACACCACTAAGAAAGAGAATTACAGGTCAATATACCTGATGAACATAGATGCTAAAAGCCTCAACAAAATTCTAGCAAACTGGATCCAGCATTACATTAGAAAAATTATACACCATGATCAAGTGGGATTTATTCCAGGGATGCAAGACTGGTACAATATCTGCAAATCAATAAACGTGATACATCACATAAACATATTGAGAGACAAAAATCACATAATCTATGGATTGATGCAGAAAAGGCATTTGACAAAGTCCAGCACCCTTTTCTGATAAAAAATGCTCAGCAAAGTGGGAATTGAAGGATCATACCTCAACATAAAAGCCTTATATGACAAACCTAAAGCCAACGTCATACACAATGGGCAAAAACTAAAACCATTTACCCTAAGAACAGGAACAAGATAGGGATGACCACTCTCACCATTCCTGTTTGACTTAGTACTAGAAGTACTAGCAATAGCAATCAAACAACAAGAAGAAATAAAAGGCATCCAAATTGGAAAAGAAGAAGTAAAATTGTCATTATTCACAAATGACATGATACTATACATAGAAAACCCTAAAGACTCCATCAAAAAATTATTCCATTTAATAAACGAATTTGGCAATGTGGCAGGATACAAAATTAATGCCAAGAAATCTATGGTATTTTATACACCAATAGTGAATTTACAGAAAGAGAAATCACAAAAACAATCCCATTTACTATTGCACAAAAAAAATTAAGATACCTAGAAATAAACTTAACTAAGGACGTAAAAGACCTGTACTCAGAAAACTACAAGACGTTGGAAAAAGAGATAGAGGAAGACATAAACAGATGGAAGGATATACCATGTTCATGGATTGGTAGAATCAACATCATTAAAATGTCCATACTACCCAAAGCAATCTATAAATTCAACGCATTTCCATAAAAATACCAATGACATATTTCACAGAACGAGAACAAACTCTCCAAAAAATCATCTGGAATAAAAAAAGACCCCGAATAGCTGCAGTGATCCGGAGAAAGAAGAACAAAGTAGGTGGGATCTCAATACCAGATATCAATCTGTACTACAAAGCCACTGTTCTCAAAACTGCGTGGTACTGGCACAAGAACAGACATATAGACCAATGGAATAGAATAGAGAACCCAGAAATCGACCCAAACTAATATGCTCAATTAATATTTGAAAAAGGAGGCAAGAACATACAATGGAGTCAAGACAGTCTCTTCCATAAATGGTGCTGGGAAAAATGGACAGATACATGCAAAAACATGAAACTAGACCACCAACTTCCACCATACACAAAAATAAACTTAAAATGGATAAAGGACTTAAATGTATGACGGGAAACCATAAAAATACTAGAGGAATCCAAAGGCAACAAAATCTCAGACTTATGCCGAAGCAATTTCTTCACCAATACATCTCCTAGGGCATTGGAAACTAAAGAGAAAATAAACAAATGGGACTACATCAAAATAAAAAGCTTCTGCACAGCAAAAGAAACCATCAACAAAACAATAAAAAAGCCCACTGCATGGGAGAACATATTTGCCAATGTTATCACTGATAAGGGTTTAATCTCCAACATTTATAGGGAACTCATACAACTTAACAAAAAGAAGATAAACAATCCAATCAAAAATTGGGCAAAGGACCTAAATAGACACTTTTCATAAGAGGACATTCAGAAAGTCAAGAGACATATGAAAACATGCTCAAAGTCACTAATCATCTGAGAAATGCAAATCAAAACAACAATGAGGTACCATCTCACACCTGTCAGAATGGCTATCATCAACAAATCAAAAAACGACAAGTGCTGGAGAGGATGCAGAGCAAAAGGAACACTTGTGCACTGCTGGTGGGAATGCAGACTGGTGCAGCCACTATGGAAGACAGTATGGAGTTTCCTTAAAAAACTGAAAATGGAACTCCCATTTGACCCATTGATCCCGCTGCTAGGAATATATCCCAAGAAACCAGAAACACCAATCAGAAAGAGTATATACATCCTTATGTTCATAACAGCACAATTTACCATAGCTAAGATTTGGAAACAGCCTAAGTGCCCATCAATGGATGAATGGATTAGAAAACTGTGGTACACAATGGAATACTATGCTGCTGTAAAAAAAGAAGGAATTCTTACCATTTGCAACAGCATGGATAGAACTAGAGAGCATTATGCTAAGTGAAATAAGCCAGTCAGTGAAAGAAAAATACCACATGATCTCACTCATTTATGGATAATAAAGAGTATTATAAACTGATGAACAAAAATAAATACAGAGGCATTAAACAGACTGTCAAACTACAGCAGGAAGGGGTGAGTTGGTGGGGAGTAAGAAATCAACCAAAGGACTTGTATGCATGCATATAAGCATAACCAATGGACACAAGACACTGGGGGGTAAGGGAGGCTGGGGGAAGGTCAAGGGAAACAAAAGGAGACAAATGTACTACTGTTTGTAATATTTTAAGCAATAAATAAAATAAACTAAAAAAAGAAAAAGAAGCATCAATTATAAAAAAAATAAAAATAAATTAAAAGCTTCTGCACTGCAAAAGAAACCATCAACAAAACAACAAGAGAACCCACTGCACGGGAGAACATATTTGCCAATGATATCTCCTATAAGAGTTTAATCTTCAACATTTAAAGGGAACTCATGCAACTTAACAAAAAGAAGACAAACAACCCAATCAAAAAATGGGCAACTGATCTAAATAGATACTTTTCAAAAGAAGACATAAGGCCAAGTGACAAATGAAAACATGCTCAAAGTGACTAATCATCTGAAAGATGCAAATCAAAATGACAATGAGGTACCATCTCTCACCTGTCAGAATGGCTATCATCAACAAATCAACAAATGACAATGTGGGCGAGGATGTGGAGCAAAAGGAACACTGGTGCACTGCTGGTGGGAATGCAGACTGGTGCAGCCATTGTGGAGAACAGTATGGAATTTCTTCAAAAAACTAAAAATGGAACTTCCATTTGACCCAGTGATCCCACTTCTAGGAATATATCCCAAGAAACCAAAAACAACAATCAGAAAGGATATATGCACCCCTATGTTCATAGCAGCACAATTTACCATAGCTAAGATTTGGAATCAGCCTAACGGCCCATCAGCAGAGGAGTGGATTAAAAAACGTTGGCACATCTATGCAATGGAATACTATGCCGCATTAAAAAGGAAGGAACTCCTACCATTTGCAAGAGCATGGATGGAGCTGGAGAGTATTATGCTAAGTGAAATAAGTCAGTCAGAGAAAGATAAATATCACATGATCTCACTCATTTGTGGACTATACTGAACAACATAAACCGATGAACAAAAACAGATCTAGAGACAGAGAAGCATCGATCAGATGCTCAAACCTCAGAGGGAAGGTAGGGGAGGGTGGGACTAAGGGGGAGAGATCAACCAAAGGACTTGTATGCATGCATATAAGCATAACGAATGGACACAGACAACAGGAGGTGAGGGTGGGGGCAAGACTGGGGGGATGAGGGGACAATGGGGGGATAAAGACACATTTGTAATACCTTAATCAATAAAAAAATTTTTTTAATTAGATAATCATATCAGTTGATGCATAAAAAGCATTTGACAAAATCCAACATTCTTTCCTGATAAAAACTCTCAGCAAAGTGAGAATATAGGGACCATAACTCACATTAATAAAAGCCTTAATATAGATCAATGGAATAGAATAGAGAGCCCAGAAATCGGCCCGAACCTATATGCTCAAGTAATATTTGACAAAGGAGGCAAGAACATACAATGGAGCCAAGATAGTCTCTTCAATAAATGGTGTTGGGAAAATTGGACAGATATATGCAAGAAAATGAAACTAGACCACCAACTTACACCATACACAAAAATAAACTCAAAATGGATAAAGGACTTAAATGTACGACAGGAAACCATAACAATTCTAGAAGAATCCAAAGGCAACAAAATCTCAGACATATGCCGAAGCAATTTCTTCACTGATACAGCTCCTAGGGCACTTGAAACTAAAGAGAAAATGAACAAATGGGACTACATCAAAATAAAAAGCTTCTGCACAGCAAAAGAAACCATCAACAAAACAACGAGAAAACCCACTGTGTGGGAAAACATATTTGCCAATGTCCTATCTGATAAGGGCCTAATCTCCAAAATTTATAGGGAACTCATACAACTTAACAAAAGGAAGATAAACAATCCAATCAAAAAATGGGCAAATGACCTAAATAGACACCTTTCAAAAGAGGACATTCAGAAAGCCAAGAGACATATGAAAACATGCTCAAAGTCACTAATCATCCGAGAGATGCAAATCAAAACAACAATGAGGTACCATCTCACACCTGTCAGAATGGCTATCATCAACAAATCAACAAACGACAAGTGCTGGAGTGGATGTGGAGAAAAAGGAACACTTGTGCACTGCTGGTGGGAATGCAGACTGGTGCAGCCACTATGGAAGACAGTATGGAGTTTCCTTAAAAAACTGAAAATGGAACTCCCATTTGACCCTGTGATCCCACTTCTAGGAATATATCCCAAGAAACCAGAAACACCAGTCAGAAAGGATATATGCACCCCTATGTTCATAGCAGCACAATTCACCATAGCTAAGATCTGGAAACAGCCTAAGTGCCCATCAGTAGATGAATGGATTAGAAAACTGTGGTACATCTACACGATGGAATACTATGCTGCTCTAAAAAGGAAGGAACTCTTACCATTTGCAACGTCATGGATGGAACTGGAGAGCATTATGCTAAGTGAAATAAGCCAGTCAATGAAGGAAAAATACCACATGATCTCACTCATTCATGGATAATAGAGACCATTATAAAACTTTTGAACAATAATAGATACAGAGGCAGAGCTGCCTGAAACAGATTGTCAAACTGCAGCAGGAAGGCCGGGGAGGGTTGGGGGGCAGGAGGTAGGGGGGGTAAGAGATCAACTAAAGGACTTGTATGCATGCATATAAGCATAACCAGTGGACATAAGACATTGGGGGATAGGGGAGGCTAGGGGACTGTCTAGGGCGGGGGGATAAAATGGACACATATGTAATACCCTTTGTAATACTTTAAGCAATAAATAAAAAATAAAAAAAAAGAAAACCAAAAAAAAAAAAAGCCTTATATGACAAACTAATATAAGCCAACATCATACTCAATGGGCAAAAACTCATTTCCCCTAGAACAGGAATAAGACAGGGATGCCCACTTTCACCACTCATGTTCAGCATAGCATTTAAAGTGCTAGCCATAGTGATCAGAGAAGAAGAAAAAATAAAAAGGTATCCAAATTGGAAAAGAAGAAGTAAAACAGTCATTATTCGCTAATGACATGATACTGTACATAGAAAACTCTAAAGACTCCATCAAAAAATTACTAGACTTAATAAATGAATTCGGCAATGTAGCAGGATACAAAATTAACACCCAGAAATCTATGGCCTTTTTATATATCAATAATGAACTCACAGAAAGAGAAACAAAAAATAAAAATCCCAGTTACCATTGCAACAACAACAAAAACTAAGATACCTAGAAACCAAGTTAACTAAGGAGGTAAAAAACTGTGCTCAAAAAACTACAGGACATAGGGAAAAAAAGAGATAGAGAAAGACATAAACAAATAGAAGAATATACCATGTTCATGGATTGGTAGAATCAACATCATTAAAATGTCCATACTACCCAAAGCAATCTATAAATTCAACGCATTTCCATAAAAATACCAATGACATATTTCACAGAATGAGAACGAACTCGCTAAAAATTCATCTGGAATAAATAAAGACCCCGAATAGCTGCAGTGATCGGAGAAAGAAGAACAAAGTAGATGGGATCTCAATACCAGATATCAATCTGTATTACAAAGCCACTGTTCTCAAAACTGTCTGGTACTGGCACAAGAACAGACATATAGACCAATGGAATAGAACAGTGAATCCAGAAATCGACCCAAGCCATTATGCTCAATTAATATTTGACAAAGGAGGCAAGAACATTCAATGAAGTCAAGACAGTCTCTTCAGTAAATGGTGTTGGGAAAATTGGACAGATACATGCAAATAAAAAAAATTAAAAAAAAAGGAAACTAGACCACCAACTTATACCATACAAAAAAATAAACTCAAAATCAATAAAGGACTTAAACATAAGAAAGGAAACCATGAAAATCTTAGAAGAATCTATAGACAGCAAAATATCCACATATGTCATAGCAATATCTTTACCGATATAGCTGCTAAGACAATGGAAACAAAGGAGAAAATAAACAAATGGGACTACATAAAATAAAAAATAAAAGCATCTGCACAGCAAAAGAAGCCATCCACAAAACAGCAAGAGAACCCACTGCATGGGAGAACATATTTGCCAATGTTATATCCTATAAGGGTTTAATCTCCAAAATTTATAGGGAACTTACACAACTTAACAAAAGGAAGATAAACAATCTAATAAAAAAATGGGCAAAGAAGCCTAAATAGACACTTTTCAAAAGTGGACATACAAAAGGCCAAGGGACATATGAAAAATATGCTCAAAGTCACTAATCATCTGAGAGACGCAAATCAAAATGACAATGAGGTTACCATCTCACACCTGTCAGAATGGCTATCATCAACAAATCAACAAATGACAAGTGCTGGCGAGGACGCGGAGAAAAAGCAACCCTTGTGCACTGCTGGTAGGAATGCAGACTGGTGTAGCCACTGTGGAAAACAGTATGGAGTTACCTTAAAAAATTAAAAATGGAACTCCCATTTGACTCAGTAGTCAATCTCACTCCTAGGAATATATCCCAAGAAATCAGAAACACCAATCAGAAAGGATATATGCATCCCTGTGTTCATAGCAGCACAATATACAATAGCTAAGATTTGGAAACAGCCTAAGTGCCCATCAGCAGATGAGTGAATTAAAAAATGGTGGTACATCTACACAATGGAATACTATGTTGCTGTAAAAAAAAAAAAAAAAGAAAGAAAGAAAGATCTCTTATCATTTGCAACAGCATGGATGGACATTGAGAGCATTATGCTAAGCTAAATAAGCCAGTTGGAGAAAGAAAAATATCACATGATCTCACTCATGTGTGGAATATGATGAACAACATAAACTGATTAACAAAAATAAATCCCGAGACATAGAAGCATTGAACAGATTGTCCAACCTCAGAGGGAAGTCAGGGGAGTGGGATGGGTAAGAGAACACCAAAGGACTTGTATGCATGCATGTAAGCATAACCAATGGACACAGACAGTAGGGGAGTGAGGCCATGTCTTAGGGGATGGGAGTGGCTGGGGGGAGCTCAATAAGGAGGGAGCTACATACATAATACTTTCAACAGTAAAGAATTTAAATTTTAAAAAAATTTAAATTTAAAAAAAGTTGACTAAAAATTTGAACAGACACATCTCAAAAAAAGGATATATAAATGAACAATAAGCACATAGAAATAGTTTCATCATCTTTTTTCATCAGGAAAATGCAAAATTAAAGCTATGGACACTACATAATCACTAGAATGACTATATTATTAATACAACTTAAAATTCAAATGTTGCTAATTATATGGAGCAGCTGCACCTTTCATATTGTTGATAAGAATGCAAAATGGTATAGTCAGTTTGAAGAACTGTTTGGCATTTTCTTAATAAACATCCACTTGCCATATGACCTAGCAATCAAATCCCAGATACAACACACCAAGATACATGAAAACATATGTTCACACAAAGACAGTAACTCAAATGCCTATCAAAAAGTAAATGGGTTATCAATTGATGCGGAAAAAGCATTTGACAAAATCCAACACCCTTTCTTGATAAAAACTCTCAGCAAGATAGGAATTGAGGGATCATACCTCAACACAATAAAAGCCATATATGACAAACCCACAGCCAACATCATAATCAATGGGCAAAAACTAAAACCATTCCCCCTAAAAACAGGAACAAGACAGGGATGCCCCCTCTCACCACTCCTGTTCAACATAGTACTGGAAGTACTAGCCATTGCGATCAGACATGAAGAAGAAATAAAAGGCATCCAGATTGGAAAAGAAGAAGTAAAATTGTCCTTATTTGCAGATGACATGATACTGTACATACAGAACCCTAAAGACTCCATCAAAAAATTATTAGACTTAATAAATGAATTCGGCAATGTAGCAGGATACAAAATTAATGCTAAGAAATCCATGGCATTTCTTTACACCAATAGTGAACTTACAGAAAGTGAAACTACAGAAGCAATCCCATTTACCATTGCACCAAAAAAATTAAAATACCTAGGAATAAACTTAACTAAGGAGGTAAAAGACTTATATGCTGAAAACTACAGGACACTGAAAAAAGAGATAGAGGAAGACATCAACAGATGGAAGAATATACCGTGTTCATGGATTGGTAGAATCAACATCATCAAAATGTCCATACTACCCAAAGCAATTTATAGATTCAATGCAATCCCCATTAAATTACCAACAGCATATTTCACAGATCTAGAACGAACGTTCCAAAAATTCATCTGGAATAAAAAAAGACCCCGAATAGCTGCAGCAATCCTGAGAAAGAACAAAGTAGGTGGGATCTCAATACCAGATATCAAACTGTATTACAAAGCCACTGTTCTTAAAACAGCTTGGTACTGGCACAAGAACAGACATATAGATCAATGGAATAGAATAGAGACCCCAGAAATCAACCCAAACCACTATGCCCAATTAATATTCGACAAAGGATGCAAGAGCATACAATGGAGTCAAGACAGTCTTTTCAATAAATGGTGTTGGGAAAATTGGACAGATACATGCAAAAGGATGAAACTAGATCACCAACTCACACCATACACAAAAATAAACTCAAAATGGATAAAAGACTTAAACGTAAGACGGGAAACCATAAAAATACTAGAGGAATCCACAGGCAGCGAAATCGCAAACATATGCCGAAGAAATTTCTTCTCTGATAATGCTCCTAGGGCAATGGAAACTAAAGAGAAAATAAACAAATGGGACTACATCAAAATAAAAAGCTTTTGCACAGCAAAGGAAACCATCAACAAAACAACAAGAAGACCCACTACATGGGAGAACATATTTGCCAATGATACCACCGATAAGGGTTTAATTTCCAACATTTACAGGGATCTCATGAAACTTAACAAAAGGAAGATAAACAATCCAATAAAAAAATGGGCAACGGACCTAGATAGACACTTTTCGAAAGAGGACATACAGAAGGCCGAAAGACATATGAAAACCTACTCAAAGTCACTAATTATACAAGAGATGCAAATCAAAACAACAATGCGTTATCATCTCACACCTGTCAGAATGGCTATCATCAACAAATCAACAAACAACAAGTGTTGTAGAGGATGTGGAGAAAAAGGAACCCTTCTGCACTGCTGGTGGGAATGCAGACTGGTGCAGCCACTGTGGAGAACAGTATGGAGCTACCTCAGAAGACTAAAAATGGAACTCCCATTTGACCCAGTGATCCCACTACTAGGAATATATCCCAAGAAACCAGAAACGCCAATCAGAAAGGATATATGCACCCCTATGTTCATAGCAGCACAATTCAACATAGCTAAGATTTGGAAACAGCCTAAGTGCCCATCAGCAGATGAGTGGATTAGAAAACTGTGGTACATATACACAATGGAATACTATGCTGTGGTAAAAAAAAAAAAGGAACTCTTGCCTTTTGCAACAGCATGGATGGAACTGGAGAGCATTATGCTAAGTGAAATAAGCCAGTCAGAGAAGGATAAATACCACATGATCTCACTCATTTGTGGATTATAGAGAACAACATAGACTGATGAAAAGGGACAGACCCAAAGACTGAGAAACAGCAATCAGGCTATCAATCCCCAGAAGGAAAGTAGGGGAGGGCGGGGGTAAGGGGAAGAGATCAACCGAAGGACTTGTATACATGTATATAAGCCAAACCAATGGACATGGACAACAGGGGGATGGGAGCATGAGTTTGTGTGTGGGGGGGAGGTTGGGGGTTAATGGGGGGGATGAGGACACATTTGTAATACCTTAACTAATAATAAAAAAAAAAGAAAGAAAGAAAGAAAGAAAGAAAGTAAATGGGTAAACAGATTGTGGTATATCCTTACATAAAAGGATCAAACTAGCCTTAGCTACTGTGGCTCAATTGGTTAGGCATTGTCCAGTACACCAGGGGTTGCTGGTTCAATTCTTGATAGGGGGTGTGCAGGATGCAGCCGATGTTTCTCTCACTCTCCCCCCCCCCCCCCCGCAAAAAAAAAAAGAAAATCAATAAAAATCTTTAAAGAAAGGAACAAACTATTGATACATGCTATGGCATAGATGAATCTTATAACATGTTACTGAGTGAAAAAAGCCAGACACAAAGAGTACTTATTTAAAATTACAGGTGTATGAAGGAAGTTTGAGACTATTTAACTGCAAAAGAGATTGCAGGAAAACTTTTTGGGTGACAGAAATACTCTACATTTTGATTGTGATGTTAGCTAAACAGGTATATACAATTTGTCAAAATTCCTTCAATGGTATACTTAAAACTGGTGCATTTTAATGGTTTCAAATTATACTTCTATAAAGTTGATGTAAAAAAAAGAGGGGGTGGGGACCACCTAAAACAGGGCCTGGAATTATGATCTGAGATTGAGGGAGCACACTCTGGAACCACATTACTTGAGTCCAAAGCCTGATGATATAGGATTCTGGAGAGGTGACACTTTGTGCTTTAGTTCTTTTATATGTAAAATAAAGGTGTTCTAATATTTTTGTTAAGATTGAGTAAGTTGATGTTGATTATAACAATGACAGAGTGTTCAGTAAGTATTAGCTCTAATGATTATTATAGATTATATTAGTATCACTGTTAAATTATTCTGCTTTATCTCTGATGAGGGAATTACCTCACACACCCTTATGACCTAAGTATAAGTTCCTCATGTTACAGTCATATGGGTTCCTAGTAAGTCCTGGTCTTTCATATATTTTGGTATTCAGGTAGGAAGCTATGTTGGAATGACTGGGGACAGCAGATAGAGCAAGAAAATAAAGCATAGTTGTCTCAAAGGGTGGAGTGAGCCTTCAGTTTTAAGCTTTTCCTAAAGTGGAAAGTTTTAGTTCAGCATCCGAGAACATTGCTCTGCACACTGATAGACCAGACATCACCATGGAGTGTTCCAATGGGAACCATTCTCATAACAACATTGTACACACCTCATTTGACTTGGTCCAGCACTTGCTTCTGAAGGAGGCTATAGTCACCGAGATGCTGAGCTCTGCTATGCTGAGGATCAGTAAGACCGACAAAATTCCCTGCAAAAAAATGAGGGTGAGTAAATGCATTTGGGATGAAAGCTATTCCATTTTAAAGATCTAAGCCAAGGACCACTTACACTGTATGACCAGGTAAAGCAAAACCCATATTTTATACGTGTCTGTAGCCATCAGTGATTGAACAGTTTTCATCTTGTATCTTCCTAATAAGGAGGGGGAACTAACTCCAATGCATATAGAGGCCAGGCAACCATTTAAAAGAGTGAAATAGGAGGGGAGATGGTAGAGAGTAAAGGTATTTCTAGGATTCATACATTACTCAGTTCCAGGCAATAGTTACCATGTGGGAATATGGGTTCCATGATGCCTTGCCATTTTTCTTTCCCAGGGAAGCTGGATATACATATTTTTATGTGAAATTTTGCAGTTATTTATTTACTTGTGTAAATCAACTAGAACATATCTTCAATCTGAATATAGTCTGACGATTGCTATTTTGCACACTCTGCTTCAAGAAGCAGCATGGAATACCATGGTTTTCAAAAAGCTTAGACACTGGAAACAGAAACAGTAGGGTGCAGTTGGGTCCAAGGTTACACTTAACCTTGGAAGGTGACTGAGTCTATATGAATCTTGATTTTTCTTCAACATATTCAAAAGCTTGGATATAACCCATTTGTTGATAAACCAATAGGTGTGAAGTACCTACTGTGAATTTACTGGCTTCAGCTGTTGAATGAGATACCTGGTTTTGGTTTTTCTGGAACTTTGTCATAGTAATGAAAGCAGACAGTAAAAAATAATTAGGTAATTATTTACTTAACTAAATTGTGTTATGTGCTATGAAAAAGTATTGGGAGCTGTGCACAGTTATCACAGGAGATCTGACCAGGTTTGCACTGAGGGTAGAGATGCAATCAGGAAGGACCTCCTTTAAAAAGTGATGTTTATACTGAAATTAAAGAATGAGGAGTTCATTGAGTAGGTGGAAAAGGGGAGGCACTGGGCTGGGAAACATTTGAAGCAAGAAAAAGCTGATCTTATGGTCCTGGGGCAGTGAGTACTTGACACAATAAGGAATTTCAGAAAGTGGCAAGAGAATAGAGTAAGAAAGATAAAGGCCTGAAATAATGTCAAGAAAGTAGGCAGGATAGGTTCTACAGGGTCCTACAAACCTTTTAAGATTGGGATCTTAATTCTATGTTTACCAGAAGCCATTGACTTATGTCCTCAGATTTGCCTTTCAAAGTGATGACTGGCTTCAGTGTAGACAATAGATGGTCTTTGCAACAGAGGTCAGTCCAAAAGTTGTCTATAGTCCACTGTTCTGGCATTTTTAGTTTATGATGTGAGGGTTACAGCAAGGAATAGTGAAGTTATACAAGGGAGGTCTTGGAAGAAATCCTCCATGGTTCTATATACAGAGATTAATCCTGCAATGCCAGACCACGTGGGCAAGTAGGCAGCAGAGTTTCATTTACATGGGGACTTAACCCTTCCAGTATACATTTCTTCCTGGTTTATACTAAAGTAATGTATAGTAGTGGCATTCTGTTCACTAGGAAAAGGGTATGAATTATAATGCCAAATAATATTGTTGGCCTAATTAGGACCAGGTTTTGTCCCTTGCTTTCCTTAATAACCTTTTATAAGTTTAAGTCTGGAATTTATCTCAGAACATATGGGAACACCCTGAGACTCACTTTAATGAGTGATTATGAGGATTAAATAAGATCTCACATTGAATAACTGATAGCTCTTTTTCCTTTCCTTCTTCATTGGGGGAGACAGTTTCTCATGATTTCACTTCACTTCCACCCAAATGGGTCAAATCTCATTAACAATATAAGATCAAAGCCATTAAGATGGGCTTAAATAAAATAAAACCCCAGGATTTGCTTGGGGAAGTAGAAGGAAATGCCTTTTGGAATTATTGACATGCATAAAAATAATCCCATTGGATGCCTTTTAGATAAATATGTAAAAGTATACCTACAGTTCTATTTCCTAGTAAAGATACCTCTCATCTGCTTTAATGAATAACATTGCTACATTTATATAAAATTATTTCTAAAATTATTAACATGCTTTACTAAGTGAATTAAACACCTTCTCCTACTGCATTTTGGTTTTAGTACTGAGTAAACATTTTAGATCATTCTGTTCCTTATTAATGCTGAAAAGATAAATTTTAATCCAATCCATGTCAACCTTAATGGTAATAGCTAGAACCTATTGACTACACTGTACCAGCTAGTATTATAATTTAAGTAACCCTCTCAACAACCCGATGAGGTAGGCATTCTTATGGTCTTCATTTTCCACATGAGGAAAACTGAAGCTCAGAGAAGACAAAATGTTAGGCCAAGGTCACAAGCTTATAAGTGACAAAACCAGGATTTCAAATCCAAACACTGTGGCTGTTAAATCACAATATGGTTCTCAGCATTCAGTTCAAATGTAGATACATCATCAATTATTGAAATAAAAATTAGTGAATTGATGCATGACTATAGCTCAGATAAGATTATACAGATTCATTGTAGAGAATGAAACCACTTA
The DNA here is from genome assembly GCF_014108235.1 of Myotis myotis. Classification (NCBI taxonomy): domain Eukaryota; kingdom Metazoa; phylum Chordata; class Mammalia; order Chiroptera; family Vespertilionidae; genus Myotis; species Myotis myotis. The sequence continues at coordinate 63,370,185 of NW_023416314.1, forward strand.
CATTGTAAAGGACTCTACCTATAACACATATTCCTTCGAGGGAAGGCATCTTGCAGTAATGGTGCTGATATTGAAAGCTGATAATGGTGAAAGTGATCCCAGCCACCGCAGCCAAAATACTGATCACATTCATGGCCATGACGCTTTGCCCCTGGAAAAGTTTTTTAAAATAAGTAAATAATTTAAAAATCAAACCAAAACAAAAATACCTTGTAAGAAATTCTTAATGCATTTATCTTTCTAGATACCCCTCCAGGATGAACTGCTCCATCAGGTCAGTCTGCTCAAAAGGCTTGATTAACTTAAATCCTGATTCATCAAAGACAGAAGACAATCTGATTTAATATAAGCCAGGAAGCCAAGAAAGAGAAGGGTGGAGTAAGGATGCACTATGATTAATACTTAAGGAAATGTTTATTTCATTCAGATGCAACACCTTTCACAATAGATAAGCAAAATAGTGTGTAGAAATTATCTTGGCATTATAATTGGACCTGATTCTCAGTCTAGTCAACTAGGACCTCATACAAGGGAATTAATCTCTTGGAATCTCCATTTGTATCCTTAAAAATGAGAGTGATGACATCTAATTTTAGTATGCATTTATTGACCTATTTTAATAAATACTTAGCGTGTACCAGCTATATGTCAGACACTGACTTGGGCCCCTGGGAAGGTGAAGGTGGGAGAGGAGCCACAAATTGTTTCCATTTTTCATGTCATTGCACAAGGAAACTAATTACTAAACTTTTATAATACACCAAAAAAATATATTTTTGCCAATCTGACAAAATAATAGGTATAATTTTGATTCACCTATTAGATGGATATTGTTGTGTTGGCTACTGTCATTTTTTTATTTGACAATCTAAGGGGAAAGAGGTCAGTGCCCATGACTAACTAGTCAGGTATTGCATGTTTTAAACTTTTTTTGTGGCACACCAGTTGAAAATCATTGAGTCAGAGGAACATAGGACGGTTTCTAATAAGCAATTCCTTCAGTTGAGTTGACCAGAGAATAAGGAACCAGTAGAAAGATGTAGAGTTAATGGCGACACTGACAAACAGGAATTACCTGAACTGCAAATTTGATGTATAAAGATTTTCCTGAGAGACCCTAGATTCCTAAAGGCTTTATACACAAAGATGAGATAAAGCAAGTAGATAATTTTAAATTATAAAGAAGTCACACAAAAAATGACTTACCATATGTTTTTTATCCCAGTTGAGTCCTGTGAAATATCCTGTAGTAATAAACTTTTAAAAAGAAAGGAGACCAAAGTTAACAGGTGATAAATTTCACCACCTCAACATAGTTTACTCTGGAGATTACATTTTAATCTATTTGTCTGTGATTCTCCCAAACCTCCCAGTCTTCCCACCTGAGCATCAGAAGAGGAGATGTAAGAGATGCTCAGTACTACCCAAAGACTCTTTGCTAGGATCAGCTGGAAGAAGCAGGCCCCTCTTTAAGTTCTAAGGTATTCCTCTCAGATGTTTGGCCCAGCTGGGCTCCAAAACAAAAGATAATTCTGGGGTCTGGGTCTGAAAAGGAGAAAGGTGAACTGTGTCTGCTCTGAGCAGATGGCAGACAACTTTCTCAGGCTGGAACTCTCTAAGCAAAGGCTGATATGGGGGCCAGAATCTAGTATAATGATCTCAGCCATTTTGGGGTCGGGGGAGAATTGAGGAAAGATTTTATTGTAACGCACACAATAAGCAACTGGTACAAAAAAGGCCATTTCTGGTAATTCTGTTGATAATTTCTTTCCATGATTTCTCCCATTAAAGTACAGTTTTCAAAGCAACCACCATGACAAAGAAAGCATCGAATTAGTCTATTTTCTTCTGTTGCAAGAATGCCGAATACTTACTGTCCTATCTATAGTTGTATCAGCAGTGTAATGAACACAGTGTATACTAACTATTCTCTGAACTCCAAGAACTGTTGAAGTCTCTGCTGATCTTCTGCAGATGCTTGAACAACATTCAGATGTTGACAAATGTAGTAGTTATTCGATAGACAACAGTTTTTAGTGATGCTGTAAATACAAATCTTAATTTTTATAAGCAGCATCCACAGGGTTCCTGAAATCCAAGGTGGAATTTAGGAATCATGAAGAAGCTTGGAGTACTTGTCAACTACCCCTTGCAGCATCAACAATAATTACTGGTAGTGTGAACTGGACAATACCAAATCTATCTTCTGTAAATGCTGCTGCCACTGAGACAGACCTTCTAATGAGCACCCAAATATCTGGGGGGGAAACCCAGCCTGAATGGAGGCCTCTGGATGCATACTGAAAAAATACATTATCAGCACCCATTTTGACAAGAAATTCTTAATCTGTTCACATTTATTCTAAATCTATAATAAATCACACTGGGCTGTCTAGAAAATTCATTCATTTGCTGATCAGAAGCAGAAGTCCATAATCTTGGCCCTTTTCTTATTAGCTGAGAACACTGAGGTGACCCATAGCAGGCGTTTACATTAAAAGTTCCAGCCATCCAACTCATTACACTAGAGCCAAATGGGGACCCAAAGGGACTTGCAACATCGGTGTAGGTAATTTTGAGAAAAGCAGTGATGTCTTTACTAATGGTAGCAATGAAGGTCGAGGCATATGACTAAATTTTGGGGTCTGAAAAGTAGTTTCTTCTGGAGAATTCAATTTCTTATGTTCCATTGAGTATGAGGAAGGCATTACTCTTCCATTTGTAATAGCAGCTTCTTGGCAGAGAACCAGTTTCTGAGTCATTTCATTTAAAAGATTCAAACACTCTCTTGAAATGGCTGTCTGATTGTGGGGATATCCACCTGGGTGTCTAAGACTAAAACCCTCTTGTCTTCATGAAAGAGGCTATTGACAAAGCAACATTAGGTCCTGCAAGGCCAAGTACTCTATGATGAGGGCCAGATTGCTGTTCAAAATTCCCTATTACTCATTGAACAGACTGTCCAACCTCAGAGGGAAGGCAGGGGAGGGGAAGAGGAGTAAGAGTTCATCCAAAGGACTTGTATGCATGCATATAAGCATAACCAAAGAACACAGACAGTAGAGAGGGTGAGGGCATGTGCTGGGGGTGGGAGCAGTTGGGGAAAGGTCAAAGGGGGAAAAAGGAGACATATTTAATACTTTCAACAATAAATAATTTAAATTTTTTTAAAAAAAAATTTGTTTTAAAAATATGGAGGCATATTACATGATAAGGCACCTAATTCTAAGAGCAATTCACCAGTTCGCTCAGAGAGGGTTTACTTATCAGAACTCTCAGCACCTAGCACACTACTGAAGATATACTTTGTGCTCAGTAAATATCTTTTCAATGAAGAGTGGAGTTTTTAACAAGCAGTCTGCCAGGATTTAAAATTCATGCCTGCAGATCACACAAAGTCACACAGGGAAAATTCCTGTTGTGAAATGGGCAAGTGAGGAGTTGTTCTGTTTGATTTTTCTACAGTGCGATATGTTTAGTTTGAAAATCATATTCAGTGTTATTTATATTTAGAAATGAAAACTCTACTAATTGTCTTTGAAATGCAAATTATTTAAAAGGCATGAAATATTTATGTTCATCTAAAGAGAACAGCGAATGCCCAGCTGGCGTGGTTCAGTGGTTGAGCATAGACCTATGAAACAGGAGGTCACTGTTTGATTCCCGGTCAGGGCACATGCCTGAGTTGCAAGATTGCTCCCCAGTAGGGGCATGCAGGAGGAGGCAGCCAATCAATGATTCTCTCTCATCAATAATGTTTATATCTCTCTCTCCTGCTCCCTTCCTCTCTGAAATCAATAAAAAGATGTTTAAAAAATAAAAATAAAGAGAGCAGGGATTTTAACAAATGAGACTACTATTTTTCATTTCATCCATTTGTTTATTGGATGATTCATTCATTCGTCTACTGTGCATTTAAGCATGAGTTTAAGTCCTGAGAATGTAACGGCAATTGAGACAATATCCTTACCCTCTTAGGAGTGTATGTTCTATTGGGGGAAACTCTAATGAGTCTACCCTTAAATATTGTGGCACAACAACAGGAGCCACGGCTGTGAGGATTGGATGGAAATAGCACTATACTAAGAATTTTATTTATGGCTCTATAATTAACGAGATGAGTGACTCTCATAAAGTTGTCTTTTGGGATAACAAGGGGATTGAACCATAATAATTATCTTAAACTTCTTGTTAAGCTATGGAAGTCTGTGATTCTATGAGTGCTCACTAGATATGTTTAAATTATTAACTTCTCTCAAACTCAATTTCCTTATTTGCAAAGGGGAAAATGAGATATTTACCCATCTAATCCCCTAGATTGGTAGAAAAGAGCTAATGCCTTACTACATACACAAGGGGCATGGAAACCTTTAAATACTGAATACCTGAGAGTAGTTATTGCTATGATGATGATGATAGTGTCTAAATAGAGTCACTTTTACTGTGGAAGGGCCTGGTCTCCTTGGGGACCATGTTCACGGGATTCATTATTCTAGGATTCAAGACAGTCTTTATTATTTTTTTTTATTGCTTAAAGTATTACAAAGGGTATTACATATGTGTCCTTTTTTTTCCCGCCCTTGACAATCCCCTGGCCTCCCCTACCCCCCAGTGGCAAGACAGTCTTTATAATAATTTTTCTAAAGCTCCTGACAGTACTCACAATAAGTGCTCCCCAGAATGTATATCCTGTGCAGAAAACAAGTGGAAATTTTTGGGAGAAAAGGAAGTAATTAACTGCAAATATAGTTCCAAGGCCCATAATGATCAAGGCAAGCAGGATCTGGATAGCCTGTGAAGAGAGAATTGGGTACATGAGGTCACAAGTGCCCAAGTCTTTGGACCTGCTCTCCCAGGTCCCTTGGGCTTCCCTCTAAGCTCCTTAATGCATTCCTCTTTCCATTGGCCAACCATGCTCAGATTTTCAGGGGCCCATTGTCTCTTTCCTCATTACATTTGCCTGGGTCCTTCAAGTTCAGATGGTTTACTCTTGTGCAACACTACTTGCTATATCTCCTGGTGTTACCAATTTATCTTGTATCAGATGAATTTGAGTACATGTCCTCTTCCTGAGGACAGAGACTACAAACTATTCACCCATATATTTTTTTCCCTTCTGTGGCATCTGTATCCTATTATTATCCCCACACCCCACCCAACACACACACATTTCCCACATTCACTGTATGCTTTTGGGATTGTAGCTCAGCCCACTTCTCTAATACTTTATGAAGTTTGCTGATGCAGAGCAGAGAGACTAGGGTAAGGTTGTGTCTCATCTCTTTATGCAGCGGCCTGACAAGAGGGGAGAGTAACCTAGTGGACTTATCAGTCTGCAGGGAGGGGAACTCCATGGTGGTCGTGCAGGGTCAGTGGCTCTTCTCAGGGCAGAGCTGCTCCTTCAGCATTCCAGGCTTTGTTCCCGGGCCACACCTCTGTGTCACTGTGTCTGCCACAAGTAGTGAATTTACTCTTGTCCCTTCAATGTGCATGTATGACTGAAATTGTTTGTATGTGTATGTCCACTTTGTGGATGACTTTGGAGCATTGTGATTTTTAAAGAACTCCCAATGCCTTTAACAGCACGAAGTGGAAGTTTCAGCTCTCTTCCCATGGCTTTTGCTCCAACCTCAGAAGTGCCACCACACCCTGATGTCGCCTCCTCAATAAAATATTTGGAAAAATTACACCGATTTCTTACATCCCCTCTGCTGTGATTCAAAGACAGTACTAACTCTTCATGAAACAGCGTGAGGATTTCCTCAGGGTCGGGGAGTTTATAATTATAGGTAAATATTCTATTTCTCAGCGTTAAATAAGCCCTCAGAAACACGACTAGGACATGAAGCACACTGTGCATGTTTCTAAACAGAATTTCTATTTATCTTGTTTATTTTTAAAAAATCTAGGGAAATCGTATCATTGGCTCTTCTACTGATGATCTAATTATTTGTACAAGCAAATGACTTACAAGTATTTATGATTAATCAGGAAGGATACATTGTGGCTGAAGGGGGCGAGGGGAGAGCCCACTCCCTTCCTGAAAAGCCTCTCTGGAAATATACATGGAGAAATAACCTCTTTGTTCCCTTCCAGGGAGACCCATGGATGGGAGAGGACTTACCCCCAAGACTCTTGGCTCTCCTTTGAGGAAATCCAGCAGAGAGCTATGAGGCCAATAGGGAAACGCAGTCAGTATCGTTTCTTTCGGTTGGACAGAGATGGTATGGGCCGATCTTTTGACCTTGAGTGATGGATCCATGATTCAATGGCAAGCTCTATAAAAAGATGGAATGAGTGAACATTGTAACCACCATCATGGTCTTCCCTCAGTCTTACATGGAGTCCCTAGCAACGAGCCCATAGTGATTTCTCCACTCAGTACTAGAACCACAGAATCATAGTCATTAAGTCATAATGTCTTAGAATTCCAGAGCATATCCAGCCCCCTACCTTCCTGGTGAAGAATCCAGTTATCCACAAGACTTACTTTCTCATCAATTTATTTAGAAACAGACAATAAATGTAAAAACAAATTCCAGTATCTATATTCATGAAATATAAAGGAACTAAAATGTATAGAATATTTTACTATGCTCTAAGTGCTGTACAAGGTGCTTGTTTTTAACATGTATTGAAAATATTTTAACAATTCTGCAGTGCTGAAGCTGAGGAACAGGAAGGCTAAGTTGCCTGAGATCACATACCATGGAACAGGGGAAGGAGTCAAACTTTGTTTCTGTCTCCAAAATCTGTGCCATTTCTATTCAACCATGCTTCCACCCCCTTTCAGAAGCAGATTCCCACTTGTAGTTAATGAACTGTCTCCTGTATTGTTTAACCATATTCCTTTGTAGTATAAAAATAAGTCATTAAGAAGGCCCAGTTGCAGTTGCCACTTTAATAGAGCATATTTTAGCTTTCACAAAGACCAGGAAAACTAATTCTACTCAAGGTCTTCCTGGTTCAAAGGATACAAATACAATTAAAATAGTATAAAGTAATATAAAGTGTCTTTTTGGACTATTTCTTTCAACATTAATCCTTTATATTCCTATATTTGCTATTATTTTAATTATTAAATCATAAAGGCAAACAATTTCAAAAAAACTATGCACAAATATTATATTGAGTATTTCCTAGTTTGTGGCAACCACACATAGCAGGTTTCTCAACCTTGGCACTGTGGGCATATAGGTCCTGGTAATTCTTTGTTATGGGGAGTAAGATGCATTGTAAGATGTCTCCAGACATGGCAAAATTTGCTTCCTGGGGGAACAAAATCATTCCAGGTTGAAAACCACTGATGTATAGAAATAATTGCAGAATGTGACCTCTTGTTTTTTTATATATATATATAGACTGCCTCATTGGTTTTTACACCCAAACATCAGAGAAGGTATGTATTCCTCAACCCAACATTTTTCTGCCAATGTTTATTCAGGTAAATTTTAATTTATGTGCCTACAGTGCAACACAACATTTTAAACAAGAAGTGTGAGATAAGTCTGTATTTAAATTTTAAGCAGAACTGACAGACCATCAGAATCATGTGGAGTTTTGAAAAGCCTGCTGTGCAATAAAAGGAAGTGCGCCCCAGATGGTGCTGACTCTAACTGTAGCCACACACTTCACACACAGCAGCTGTTACCAGCATTGTGATTATTTTGGTGAGCAAGTAATTTATAACCTGTTAATTTATTTCTTATATGTAGATAGTTTACTAACTTTTACTTACATTTTAGGGAAGTGGATGAGAGTTTAGGTTGAATAATAGCATATATTTTTTCCCTTTAAAATTATGAAAAAGAACTGTCTTCATGCAGAATTATTGATTTTTAGGAATAACTTACTGATATTAAGCAGGACAAGTTTATAATTTCAAATGCCTTGGTTATTTCAAAATGCATCTCATTTTATCATTTTGGTTGTCAGCCTCTTCCTTTTCCTCCTGCTTCTTTCAAACTTCTTTAAAATGGGTTTCTAATATTTCAGCCTATGGACTCAGACCAGTGGGCAGGAACTAAGCTATTGTATGGGGAAATGAAATGACAGAACCCTTTAGGGGATCTATAAGAGGGTGACATTCTTTAAGTGGAAAATGTATTTCCTCTTGCTTTCAACCTACAAAAGACCTCTCTTCCTTGAGTTTTACAAGTAACACTTAGCCCCTAATATGTGCCAACACTGGCCTAAATAAAATGAGATATTTGCTCCCTTATTAAATCTGTCCTCTTCCTGAGTTGCCATGTCACCTTGCCAACAACCTGGGAAGACAAGTTTTATTATCATACCCATTTTGAAGACATAACTGAGTACCTTAGTTACTGCTGGTAAGTGGTGGGGCTGAAATTTGAACTTGGCTTTTCCTCTTCCATTTTCTTTCTTTTTTTTTTTTTTTTTAAATATATTTTATTGATTTTTTACAGAGAGGAAGGGAGAGAGATAGAGAGTTAGAAACATCGATGAGAGAGAAACATCGATCAGCTGCCTCCTGCACCTCTCCCACTGGGGATATGCCCGCAACCCAGGTACATGCCCTTGACCGGAATCGAACCCGGGACCTTTCAGTCCGCAGGCCGACGCTCTATCCACTGAGCCAAACCGGTTTCGGCTCCTCTTCCATTTTCCATGCACCAATCCAGTGTGTATTTGTTTTCTATTGTCATGTAACTACCACAAATCTAGGTGGCTTAAAACAGCACACATTTATTATCTTGCCACTTTCGTGGATCAGGAGGTGAGGCATGGCTTAGTTGGGTGCCTCTGCTCAGGGCCTCACATGGCTGCAATCAAGGTGCCAGCCAGGCTGTGTTTTCATCTGGAGGCTCGACTGGGGAAAGCCCATTCTTAAGCACATTCAGGTAGCTGACAGAATTTATTTCCTTATGGTTGCATGAGTAAGGACTCTAGGTTTTGTTGGCTGGAGATTAGAGGCTGCTGTCAGATCCTAGAGGGTGCCCTCAGTTCCTTGCTGCCTCACATGGCTGTTTACTTACTTCAGACCAACAAGGAGAATCTTTTACCAAGTTAGGTAAGATTGGAGGAAGGATTGGAGAGTTTGTGGTAAAAATCTGAGTATATGTGGCTTAGTCACTAATTTTGAGTTACCATTTTGGGGAAGCTGCATTTTTTAAAGATTCAGAGTGAGAACTCAAAGTTCTAATGTATAGTATGTTAAAGATTTGCAGTGTCTGCCTGGACTTGGTTGAAACCATTCACTCTTCTTCCCATGAGTTTATTAAACCTTCCTGTGAGGTTCTTGCCTAACAGTTTTCCCAAAGGGAATGTGGTAGTGAGGCAAAGGAAGGAGTCAAAATGACTCCCAAATTTCTGACTTTCGAAACTGAGTGGGTGGTCATTTCATTTGCAAAAGACCAGCAGGCTGGGGTGGTGGAAGGAGTGGAGGAGAGTTAAAAACAAAAGATGTAACCTTATTGCACCTTCCATCAGTTTGGAATATTATTCCAGACAATTCTGAATATAATTCTCCAGTTAGTCTGAAGAAATTTTCTATTAACAGAAAAAGAACCAACAAAAACAAAAAAATAAGAAATAGATCCTGGATAAAATATAATTGCATCGCATAGCTTGACTTATGGGATAAAGAGGAATCTCAAAGGTCCTGCACCCCAGTTTAAAATATTCACACATACACACACACTTAAAAAGACTCAAATGGGAGCTGTAAGTACTATGGAGAAAAATTAGCAAGTGAAGGGTAAAGAGGGTTACAATATTATGTAATTTGGTGGGAGAAAGTTATATTGAGGTTGAGAGATTTGACAACTTGAAAGAAGTGAGAAAACAAGCAATGAAAATAATTGCAAGAAAAGCATTCCAGAAAGAGGGGCTTGCAAGTGTAAAGTCTCTGGAAAAATAATATGTCAAAGCCAATGTGACAGGAGTAGAGGGAATAAGCAGGAGAGAAGTCAGAGAATGGATTAGAGAGGAAAGAGAGTTTAGAATTATAAGAACTTTAAGAACTCTGACTTTTATTCAGAATGAAATGAAATGGGCTTGAGCAAAGAAATGACATGATATGATTTTCGATTTTTAAAACTTTCCTTGACTGCTGTGTGGAGAAAAGGCTGAGTGATATGGGTGACCAGTTGGTTGCTCATTGCAATAAAGCCAATAGGAAATGATAAACCAGAGTACTCATGAGATGGTGAGAAGTAATCAGACTTGATACATTTGAAGTTAGATCTAGCAGGGTTTAATGGTAGATTAGACATGGTGTGTGAGGCAAATAGAAGAGTCAAGGATGACTCCAGGCTTTGGGGAGATGATGTTTTAAATGAATTTGACTATGGAGAAGTGAGGGATGGCTCAATAACTAGACAAGCACAGAGATCAAAAGTAACTGTTTAAAAATGTTTTTATTCAATTACAGTAGAGAAACAAGAGAACACATCATATATGCACAGCACCAGCAGCCAGATAAAGGAAAAAAGAACATTTCTAGGAACGGTAGGCCTTCTGCGTCCCCTTCCAATTATTGCCCCCAAAGGTGACCATGCTCCTGATTCTAACACCCTTTTAGTGTTGCTTGTGTTCAAACTTTATTTTATAAAAATGGAATTATACAGTATGTATTCTCATATGTAGCTTTTGTTCCCCTGAACGTTATTTTGTGGATTTATCCATGTGGCTGCATTGTACTTTGTTCACTCACAGTACTATCTCCTACGCCATTGCCTAAATATACCACAGTTTTCATTTGTTTCTTCTACTGTTTAGTTGGATGTTTGCCTTTGGGGGCTATTATGTGTATGACTTCTATGGCCATTTTTGTCCATGTCATTTAGAAAATACACATGTGCACATCTGCTGCATATTTCCATCTGAGACAGGACCCAATACCTAGACTCAGAAGCAATATTAGGAATCTCTTTATTTGGTCGGCCATGTTGTTTACTCCAATACAATAGTAAAGTTGATATTATTTCTATATGTCTAATTTATTATTCAGTCCAGAACTTAGGTAGGAGAAAGCATTGTGATTGTGATAAGTTATAATCTTTGAATCCAGATATTTAAGAATAAAGTCATCAAATGAGACAGAACATTGAGCTATATTTAATGGAGAGGAATTTAATCCATCCAATTGACAGAAATGGAGCCATATATTTTTAAGTATTTTTAATTAAAATGTTCTCACAATCCTAATATCTATTATTTAAGCAATATGCATGTGAAAATAGAGCCTGCAGACACATGACTTAGCCAATTCACACAAGCACAAAACAGCAAATTTTCTCTTGCTATTTATGAATAGACAATCACTTTCTGTTTAGTTTACCAAAAAAAAGTTTATACAGCCCTAGCTGGCTAAGTGGATAGAGCATCAGTCTGCGGACTGAAGGGCCCCCAGTCAAGGGCACATGCCTGTGTTGCAGGCTTGATCCCCAGTAGGGGATGTGCAGGAGGCAGCCAATCAATTATTCTCTCCCAACATTGATGTTTCTATCTCTCTCTCCCTCTTCCTTCCTCTCTGAACTCAATAAAGATAAATTTTTTTTAAAAGTTTATACATTTTATGGCCATTTTGGAAGACAGGCTAATAAAATTTTACTGACCTGGGCTCTGGGGCAATTATTTATAAGAGCAATAAAATTACTCATATGAACAAAATAAAAACAAAAGCTATTTTTTAAAAAGTTTCTTCCGCAGTCTAGAGTAGCTGAAATTTCAGGAAAGCCTAATCACACTTTGTCATGAGCACTGGACTTCTCCTTCCTTTTTCCTCTACATCCAACAGTTACTCATAGCCATACCCTTGAAGAAGTCTTTGACATGTTTGATATGATCTTGTGACTGAGGCAAGGAAAATGAACTCTAGGAAAGATCAAAATTGTTAATAGTTTTAAAACTCTGATTTTGGAGACTTTTTAAATACATATTTATAATGCATTCCCCCCAAATGTTGTAGAGTACTAGCTCTCCCAACTTTCCTATAATATATAATTGCAACAATATTAGTTCAAACAAATGCCATTCTTCAATCTGCTAATTATGTTGTCATTTTCTGATAAGATCATAATTGAATCATAATTTGTTCAATCCTCTTAAGTATTTCTCTCTCATTTCTACTACAGCTTTCAAAGATTTGGGTCCCAGCCTTAGCAGGCTTGGCTCAGTGGCTAGAGCATCAACCTGCGGACTGAAGGGTCGCAGGTTCGATACTGGTCAAGGACATATGCCTGGGTTGTAGGCTTGATCCCCAGTAGAGGGCATGCAGGAGGCAGCCTATCAATGATTCTCTCTCATCATTGATGTCTCTCTCTCTCTCCCTCTTCCTTCCACTCTGAAATCAATAAAAATATATTTTTAAAAAAAGGATTTGGGTCCCATTTAAATTTAAAATTATAACGTCAAGACCTAAGAAGAAGTAAGGAAGAACACAGGAAAGCATAAGTGGAACAGAGATATCCTAGTAAATCTCATCACATTCACAAGGGAACTGGGCTAGGGAGGCAGGTGGCTGTCCGTGACAAGAGTGAGGAGATGCAAGTTCTCAGTCTCAGCTCATTAGTCCAGATCATTCATTCTCTGTGTGACTTATCCAAGCCTTAGTTCTTTAATAAGGAACTGGGTCAGTTGATTCTAGCTTCATCTTAAGTAATTTTCTAACTGGTTTGCTACGCACTAGGCATCAGCTGGTCTTTGATGACCAGCGTGTCATCATGAAGGAGCCCTTTAATTGAACTCTTTTCTCACTATAAAAGTTGCCTTCCACATATACCCAGTGACCTGATCATCATAACTCAAATCTTGGGACCCAGCAGGCAACATGTGACACGTCAGAGTACTCACCCCAGGGTTGCTGGAGTAGACCTGTTTCCACCAAAAGACAGAAGCATATGCAGCTAGTAAGTGCTCCAGCACAGAGAAGATAAGCATCACCACCAGCACACCCTGCAAATCAGAACAGGGATGGTTGGTGCCATAAGCCAGCCCTTGTGCCTGACTGGGGAATGAAGGCTCTAGTAATGGAGAGCACAAGAGACAGAGAAAATTGTTTAATTCTCTCTTCTGCTTTCTCTTTTGGATCTCTTAACAGAAAAAGGGGAATAAGCAGCAACAGTTTCATCTCACAGAATATTATGCTAAGTGAAATAAGCCAGTCAGAGGAAGACAAATACCACGTGATCTCACTTATATGTGGAATCTAATGAATAAAATAAACTGACAAACAAAATAGAGACTGACAGTTGTCAGTGGGGAGAGGGATTGGGAGACTGGATGAAAGAAGGTGAAGGGGTTAGTCAAAGAACATATATGCATAATCCATAGACACAGACAACTATGTGGTGATGGCCAGAAGGAAGTGAGGTGGGGGCTGGATGGAGGTGGGCAAAGGCAGAGAAAATGGGGACATCTGTAATAGTGTCAACAATAAAGAAAATAAATAAATTAAAATAAAATAAAAACTTTCATCTCAGATCCTTGGTGTCCCACATTCTGAAATAAGAGTAATCCATTTATTCGTGGTGGCTTTTATTATTTCCATTTTTTCTTTGCTGAGTTTTATTATAATGGTATTTTCAGGTGTAGATCTGTTTTTATTTATGCAGCATCTGTCTCAGTGCATTCCTTCAGCCTGACAAATTTTCAGTGATGTCTCTTAAATTCTGACAAATTTTCAGTGATGTCTCTTGGCATATTTTTTCTCTCCCATGCTGTCCCACTAAAGCTCAGATTAGATGTGTGTTGACTTTGCTGTATCCTCCATGTCTTTTAATTTCTCATTCATATTTTCCAAATTTTTATCTTACCTTGTTGTGTTCCATATGATATAATCAGACCTGCATTTCATTTTGCTATTTATTTCTTTGGACAGGTTGACTCTGCTATTTAACTGATATGCTAAGCTCTTAACACCAAATATTATAATTTTCATTTCTAATCTATTATCATATAATTTCTAATTCTTGGGCAACTATATAATTTCAGTGTGTGAGTGTTATTGGGGTATGGGGAGTCTTTGATATATAGGAAACTTACAAGTTGGGTTTATGGACATCTCCCTAGATCAGTGATGGCAAACCTATGACACGCATGTCAGAGGTGACACGTGAACTCATTTTTTTGGTTGATTTTTCTTTGTTAAATGGCATTTAAATATATAAAATAAATATCAAAAATATAAGTATTTGTTTTACTATGGTTGCAAATATCAAAAAATTTCTATATGTGACATGGCACCAGAGTTAAGTTAGGGTTTTTCAAAATGCTGACATGCCTAGCTCAAAAGGTTCGCCATCACTGCCCTAGATCAAGCATGTCAAACTCAAAGGCTAACACAATATATTTTATTGATTTTTTTACAGAGAGGGAGAGAGAGGTATAGAGAGTTAGAAACATCGATGAGAGAGAAACATCCATCAGCTGCCTCCTGCACACCTCCTACTGGGGATATGCCTGCAACCAAGATACATACCCTTGACTGGAATTGAACCTGCAGGCAGATGCTCTATCCACTAAGCCAAACTGGTTAGGGCTAATTTTAGGTTTGATTCTGATAGAATCTTAGGAGTTTCACAGATCCAGGAAGTTTTTAAGTTAATCCTTTTATTTGAGGTTCTTCTCTTTTATATATATATTTTTTATTTGGATGCCATATGTGCACAAGACTTGGTGAGGTGATTTCATCCCAGAAACCTTTATGGCAGATTTTCTTGAAGCTACTTAGTATGTTGGGCAGAGTTTTCCTTGTCTTATTTTCATAAATATTCCATTTCAGCATCTAACATTCTTACAGGGCCCTCTGTGTGCATTTCTGTGAAGCCTCAAATCCTGCCTTGGGCATTAAAACTCCATGATCCAGGCCTCCATGGTTTTCTGGTCTCAGCTCTTGTTTGGTGGCCTGGCTTTAGGATTTTTCTTAGTTTCTGGGACATATGATATTTTTCTTCCTTGATTTCTTTCTTCCTTTCATCCTTCCTTCCTTCCTTCTTCCAACCAGGGGTATGTATCACTAATATTTTTTAGTTTGTTGCTCTTGCCCAGGTTATCCTTGTGTTAATAAAGAGAGTGAACTTTTAATACTGCTTAGTCAGCAAAGGTACAACTCCTCTGATGTTGCAGGTAGTTCTCTTTGACTCCTGTTATGTGAGAGTGGGAGGCAGTTTGATGTATTGAGATTAGTTTTCATTAAATACAGCCCCCACTATCCCAGTGGGGAGGATGAATCTCATAGCCCCATTGTTTTGCTTAACGTCTGCCCTGCACGACAGTTGTACTATCTCCTGGGCTCTTCATGTTGGTATCTAACCAGGTGGGTTTCTGTGCTCTTCTGCTTCCTCAAGCTCCTGGATCAAGGGTAGTTTGGACAGCCTCTGGATCACATGGATAGCTGCACATAAGAGTGTGAGTCCAGACAGTTGGCACCCATTCTCTGTGATTCATGAGACAGGTAGATCCCACGTAATGAGAGACGGTGTCTTTGTCTCTACAGCTCCTATAGAGAGGAATCACAAAGGAAGAAATATTTCTCCAAAAAGGGCCAGAGTTGATGGTTTTAACCTCTGATCCAGTATACAGAGAGGATTAACTAAGTCAGGATTGTCATCATCAACAGGTGGTGACTATCAAGTTTGGGGGAAAGGAGGTAAGAAAATGCTGCCCAGAGATGTTGGCATTTCTGCTAGAAGTTGAATCCACTGGTGATCCATCTCCCATCCTCCTCTCACTCTCTGCCAGACCTATTAGGCCAAAGTATAATAATTATATGTTTAGGTTTCAGGTTCAAAATCCATATCTAACTTAATATAGGATACTTGTATCTCAAATCAAATGAAATTCAAACAAAGAGGTGTGTTTCTGGGAGATTCATTGAGGGGGGGAAATGCCTGTTCAAAAAAGGTTTAACAATTTGAGAGTTAAACCTACTGAGAATGGAATTTTTTTTAATTTAAGAAAGACTACTGTAGGAATGGACTACCCACATCCCTTCTTGATTTCCTTTTTCAGCTTTGCACAATGCATGCCCCTTATTTTGCAATCTGCTGACGGACCTCTTTCAACCATGTTTTCTTCTGTCTGTCTTCAGACATTCAGACCAACAGGGCTAGGGACTGCTGAAAAAGCAAGATTATGCAAAAGGGAGACAGATTTCACATGGCAGGAGACTCAATCTGAAAGAACTTACTGTGAGACTGACACCGTCCATGACACAGTCCTTGACTTCATATTTTGGATTAGGGTACTCTGAATAAGGCAAGGAAGATAGATGCTCCTTTTCTGAGTCACACAGTTGAGAGGCAGTCCTCAGGGCTACCAGGCTATAAACGAGGAGGAAGAGGCCTGCTCCAGCGACAACAGAACTCACTGCATTAGAAGTCAGGCTGCCGATGGCCTGGAAGAGAAATTCTGCACTGGGGTCTCATCAGAGAAATAGCACATGATTCCGATTCCTTCCATCCACTGCACTGCAACTAAGCTTCCCTCTAATCTGCATAGTCTTAGTGGGCACATACTGTGTCTCATTCATCTCTGTGTATCCCTCCTCACTATCTAGTTCATCGCCTTATATAATTAGTAAATGTTTATTGAGTTAGAAAATCTATGGATTAATTCCTGCTTTGGGAGAATGAAGACAGAAGTGTTATCGCCAATATCTCCCTTTACTCCTCAACAGACTTAGAATCATTTTAAATATGGCCTTTGGTCCCTCCTGGGAAGACCAATCTATGGCTTGTTCTTTCATAAAGAAGCAGCTTCAAAGAAAAAGGAAGAAGCAAATTGGAGAAGTTGGAATACATTCTATAGGTGGGTCAGGCCTATAAGAACCTCATCACCACACTCACTCCTGGGTCATAGTCTACATTTTGGAGAAATGGGCTCTCACAGGATGTGACTCCTGCAAAGACATTGATATACCAGATTCCCAGCGCATGCTCTTTTCTGTTTAAGCACCACTGTAGGATACCATGTGTTGGGGAGGATGGTTGCCCTATCCTCTTCTGCCTTGACCCAGTAGCTATATGGATTCAAGTTTCTGAGTCCCTGAAGGAAGAACAGAGTGAATGGGCAGCACCTTGGCCAGGAGCTGCCATGAGGGCAGCAAGCCCTCATATTATCCTGTGTCCCACATATGGAGCCCATATTGTGTCAGGTCATCCCAAGCATAGTTTTTCCTTTCAGTGTATTCAGGCACTTGGGAAGCCATCTGTGAGATGCACATGTTCATCTTTCACATTTTGTAAATAAGAAACCTGAAGTCCAGAGAAGGCAAGAACTTTTTCAAGCACACTGATGGATAGGGGACTGAGCTGGGATGGGAGTAAAGGTTTCCTGATTCCAAGTCCAGAATTCTGACTCCATCCATGCTGTAAACTCTTCAACACCCTCTCCACTGATTCTGGGGTTCAGACTCTAGCTTCAAGCATCAGGAGCATATACCAGTATAGTACATCTTATGTTCTCTCATCCATGGCTAACCAGACCTTGGATCTACCTGAGTCAGGATATGGCCTTTCCCTAAGTCATCTTTGTGGGCATATGTCAGGGGAAAAGGAAAGGTTGCTATGGAGAAGATCAAAGACCTCAACTTCCACCCACTGCCTCCCAACTCCTGACCTTTGTCAGGAGAGTGACTACAGTCTGATAATTCCTTGTTCTCGAAGGAGTAAATGAGATAGCCAGAGAAGATCTAAGCCCACACACCTCTGCTTCTGTCCATGCTATTTAGGGAAATTGACACATTATTGGATAGATTTTTCTAGAAAAAAATAATCATTAGGATCTAGCTGGGATGGTCATCTACCATATCCAGGGCCAAGGTACATTTTAAAGAGTCCTTAGTATATGTAAAAATTTCCACTGTTTGGAGCTCCATTATGTAGGGGAAAGAATACTGGTCTGAAGGCAAGGAATTTGGGCTTTACTCCTAGTTCAGCCAGTGGGCCAGTGGGGAGAACTTGGGCTCCCTCACTTGCTCTGAGCCTTGTTTCCCTAACTAATCAAATGGAAATTTTGAACTGGAAGAATTAACTCTGAAGTTCCTTTTATACTTACAAGGAGCTTAGTTGATTTTTTCCCAGAGATAATGGAAAGGATTCCAGTAATGGCAAACTGCTCAGAAAAGAGAGAAATAATCAGTTCAGTTGTTTTGTGGAAATGTATCAATCACTCAATCAATAAGTAATGTAAAACTTTCAGGGAGATGACACTGTAGTAATGGTGTAGGTCCATATTGATAGAGAGGTCTGATTTTTGCCCTTGGGATGTTTACCATTGACTGAAGAATCAGCAGATGTGCAGGAACTGGAGTGGTGTTAGTGAAAATCAATATGAGTTAAGGAAGCCTGGAGCCATATTACTGAAAATCAATATGAGCTAAGGAAGCTTGGAGGTATGCATGGAGGGAGGAGAGTTATAAATTACAAGGTTGACTACTAACCCAGGCCTAGTGTCTGAGCTAGAAATCACCATACAGCAGAGGTCTAGGGATATCTAGTTGTTGCAACAGGCCAGACTTGTCTAGAAGCTGTATCTGCAAAGCACTTGATATGAGATGGAAGCATCAGGAAACTCCCCACTTAGAATCAACTGTTTTTAATAGGTTGAGGGGGTTCTTAATTATTTATATTTATTGTTATAACCCCATTTTTTAATCACAGAACCTGATTGTAAATACAGTTTATGTGTATGGATTTTCTTCCTTGGCTTTAATTGTAAATACAATTTTGTTTTATGTGGGTGTTGTTGTTTTTCACTAATAATCATCTTGTTAGCCTTTTCTCATTAAATCATTATTCCTTTAAAGCCTTATTTGTATTGGCTGCAAGGTATTTAATCATATGGCTGATGTATAATTTATTCAGCATATCTCTTATTGTTGGACATTTCACTGTTTGCAATGTTTCACTTTCTAAAATAATTCCATAATAAATTTCATTGTACATTAAAAATATTATATGGTTGAAAGAAAGTAGATTGAGAATGACCAATAACTTGAAGGGAGAGAAAGATGGGAGCAGCCAACAGAAGCACTTGGTGGTTCAAGATGCAGAAGCACATGGGCTTCAAGCCATTGGTGTAGGTGGCCTGAGTTAGGCTGGGAGCCAAGGAAAATGGAAAGTACAGGGTCAGATGTGAAGAGTCTTTCATCATGAAGCCCCAGAAGTCAATATGGTGTTAAGGATCCAGTTGGTGGGAAAAGGGTATTCTGAGAAGCTAAAATGTTGGTTAAGCTGTGGCTTAGAGATCTGGTTGTCACAAAGAGGATCCAGAATGAATTAATTCTAATGTGGAAGCTATAACTACCGGTTAAATAGAAAGGTCAAGGGCAAATTATGCTTTTGGTGCAGGAGCAGGGCCTTCTTACATCACCGCACGATTTGCGTCCACACAAGGACTGTATCCATACAGGAGTGATGCCTTGATAAAATTCATTTGCCCAGAATGTGTACTTTTTTCCTCCTCTGTACAGGATACTACATAGAAAAGAAGCGTGTGTAGGAGGTATGACTAGTGTCCAAAAGAAGGTCCTTTCTTCATGAGTCATAAGATGGAAGGCAGCAACCAAGGTTTCCAAGTGCTCAGGATTGCCGTTGAACTTATAGCAAGAGTACCCTGTCTTGCATGAATTTTACCATTGCTGGTTTAATTCTCTGCAAACCTGTGGCATCTACCACTTGTGGTCATTTTATTATAAAAATGACCTTTTCACTCTATATGACAGGTAGACTATTCTTAAACTGGAGGGAATCCAATGGCTTCATTGAAGGCCCAAATAAGAATGCAAAAAATGTTCCACTTTTCCAGAAGCATACTGTAAAGCCAGGTTAGAAATGCTGGTATGTCCACTGCATTATCTTCTTGTCTTCTGTCCCATCCATTCACTCCCTGAGATTCTCACATAAGACCACTGATTAAGCCTCTCTCTGTTCTTCCTGAATTGCAGAGACATGATGTGAGATGATAAGAGAAGGAAAATTGGAGGTCTTAGCCTTTTTCTCCTCTCTCTCCACTTCTAAGAACTGAGTTATTCCATTACTTAGCATGCTGTTAGCATTTATAAAGCATATTCCCGCTTGGATACCCCATTCTACTCACACACAGAGCTCCTACAAATGGGTACCCGGACATCAACATGGTGGAAACTGCTGGCTTGAGGTGAGAAGAGTAGGGAGAAAAAAACAAAATAGCTCCAAAACTTGAAATCATCAGGCAACACAGGATATGGATACTCTATAAGAGACAAGAGGAAAAATACTAGAATACACTTTAAATAGATAAAAGTGGCATTTGAATGTACATTGTGAATTATAAAGAATACTAGAGGCCCAGTGCACAAATTCCTGCACAGTTGGGGTCCCTCTGGGTGGCCTGTAGGGATCGGGCCAAAACCTGCAGTCCAAAGCCACCTACAGCTCCTACCTGCCACTCTCACTCACCCTGGCCCCGCTATGCCTGCAGTGGGCTCGTGCCCAATCAGTCCCGATAAGGAGAGGCTCATGCTGCCACAGCAGTGCTCACCAGCCATGAGCCCTGCATCTGGGGCCCTCCCAAGGGGAGTGGCCTGTGGAATCAGGCTGAAACCAGCTCTACAACATCCCTCGAAGGGATCCCGGATTGCAAGAGGGTGCAGGCCAGGCTGAGGGACCCCATGAGAGGGCTCCAGGGCCTGTCCAGCCCATCTCACTCAGTCCCAATCAGCCAGACCCCAGCAGCAAGATAACCTACCAGTCGGAACATCTGCCCCCTGGTGGTCAGTGCCCATCAGCAACTGGTCGACCAGTTGACTGTCTGCCCCCTGGTGGTCAGCGCACATCATAGCAAGCAATTGAGCAGCCTGAGCATATCATTAGCATATTACTCTTTGGTTGTTCTGCCATTTGGTCTATTTGCATATTACCCTTTTATTATATAGGATTAACATGTTACAGTTTGTCATATTAAAAAGGAAAAATGTGCTAGAAGGAGCTAATAGGCATTCTCTAAGAGAATTCATATGTTACTAACATTTTTTGTTTTCTGATAGGATTATTAAACAAGCAAATCAGGGAATAATTATATGCACATTTTTTAACTTTATTTTGAAAATGTTGACAAATTTTTTATGGTTCTAGGAAAAGTAGATGGAGAAAATCTTTTCTGGACAGCAGTCCAGTTACATGGATATAGAAAGCAAACTTACCAAGAAAGTGCTAATAAAGGGGTCAATTTCAATGGAAATAAAATAGAGCAGGAATTCTTTAGTGCTGTGATTCATCTTATCTTATTCATCATTGGATTTTAATAATAATTGCTATTTTATGAAATCCATGATGATAATGGGTTTGCTGAACACTCTCTACATTCTGGCTATTCATCTAATCTTATTTACAGATAAGAAAAATGAAATACCAGAAGTTAAAATAACTTGTACAAACCAACACAAATGGCCAAGACTCAGGAGTGAGGAATCTTTTTTCTGCCAAGGACCATTTAGATATTTATAACATCATTCTAGGCCCATACAAAATTATCAACTTAAAAATTAGCCTGCTATATTTGGCCAAACATCTAATTAAGTCACCCCTAATGCCTTGGCAGGGCCAGACCAAATGATTTCAAGATAGCAAGAAGTAGTTGGATTCTAGATGTACTATGAAGATTAAACCAGTGGGATTTGCTGAAAGTTTGAATGTGGATTATTAAAGAGAAGAATGAGCCCCACTGGTATGGCTCAGTTGTTGAGCATTGACCTATGAACCAGGAGGTCACGGTTCAATTTCCTGTCATGCATGGATTGCAGGTTTGATCCCCAGTAGGGGGCATGCAGGAGGCAGTCAATTAATGATTCTCTCTCATTATTGATGTTTCTATCTCTCCTTCTCCCTTCCTCTCTGAAATCAATTTAAAAAATTTTTAAGAAAGGAATAAAAGTTGCCTCCAAGTGTTTTGACTTGAGCTTCTGAAATGATGGAGTTGACATTGATCTGAGATGGAAAATATTGTATGAGGTGTGGGTTTGGGGAGGAGTATCACAATTTCAGTCTTATGTAGGATAAAGGAGAGATGTTTAGTGGATATCCAAGTGGAGATATACCAAGGAATTAATATGTATGAGTCTTAAGTTTAGAACAGAGAACCAGGCAAAGGATATAGTTTTATTTCCCCATGTCATATTAGAGATAATATTTAAAGTCATATTACTGGATGTGGTTGCCATTGCAGCAGATATAGAAAATGAATAGAAGCAAGGATTGAGCTATAGAGCACTCCAAATTTAAGAGCA
The DNA here is from genome assembly GCF_014108235.1 of Myotis myotis. NCBI lineage: Eukaryota > Metazoa > Chordata > Mammalia > Chiroptera > Vespertilionidae > Myotis > Myotis myotis. Next base: position 63,392,419 of record NW_023416314.1, read on the forward strand.
GGGAAATTCATAAAAAACTATTTTAAAAAAAAAAGCATAAAGAGAACAGCCAAGGAGGAAAAAGAAGAAAACAGAAGAATGTGATGTTCAAGAAGCCAAATAAACGAAATGTTTCAAGTAGAAGAGCGGTTAACTGCATCAAACACTTTCATTAAATCAATAAAGTTAACAACAGAGACTTGAAAATTGGGTTAGTAATGTGGCGTAAAGGAGGCAAATGCCATTGGATGTGATTCAAAAGTAAATGGAGAGCCCTAGCCGGTTTTGCTCAATGGATAGAGTATTGGCCTGTGGACTGAAGGGTCCTGGGTTCGATTCTGGTCAAGGGCACATCAATTCTGGTCAAGGGCGCATGCCCAGGTTGCAGACTCAATCCCCAGTAGGGGCATGCAGGAGGCAGCCAATCAATGATTCTCTCTCATCATTGATGTTTCTATCTCTCTCTTCCTCTCTGAAATCAATAAATTTTTTTAAAAAAAGAGTAATTGGAGGCATTGACCTCCTACCTTTTAGAGGACAGTTGCTGGGAAAGCAAGTAATGAATAGGGCATTAGCTGGAGAACATGAACTTGAAAGTATTTGACTTTGCTTTTTTGTTTTCAAGACAGAAAAATTGGAGTAAGATTCTGTGTTATGAAATTGATTAAAAATTTTGCAGTGAGAATTACTGGAACAAATGATAAGGGATGGAATTTACTGCACAAAGGGAGGGTTGTCATTAATTAGATAGACATTTTATTCTTTTTAAAAATATATCTTTATTGATTTCAGAGAGTAAGGGAGAGGGAGAGAGAGAGAGAAAAACATCAATAAAGAGAGAGAATCATTAATTGGCTTCCTCCTGCATGCCTCCTACTGGGGATCAAGCCCACAACCAGGCATGTGTCCTGACAGGAAATTGAACCGTGACCTTCTGGTTTATAGGTCGATGTTCAACCACAGAGCCACACTGGTTGGACAGGTATTTTATTCTTAGTAGCTGGAGTGAGGAGAAAGAATGTATGGACACAGACATGGGTAATTGTACATGTGTAGCAGCTTATGGACATTCTATCCAGATTGCCTCAATATTTTAGTATTATAGGAAACAAAGTAATAAATGGAGATGGAAGAAACTTATGATATTTGAAGGAGGAGATGTGTGAAATAGTTTTCTGGGATAATAAGAAAGTGAATGGGTGAAAGAAATAGGTACTTTTAGGCAGATTTTTTTAGTCCATTTGGGGTTATGGTCATAAACCAGAAGGGATGTGTGTGTGTGTGTGTGTGTGTGTGTGTGTGTGTGTGTGTGTGTGTCTAACTAAGGTTAGTGAATTCAGGTATAGAGTAGAAAAATGGGCAGGGTGAGAATTAAACCAATGTCATCTCAGAGGGAAGGTGGGGGAGGATGGGTGGGCTGGAAATAATCAACCAAAGACCTTAAATGCATATATGCATAACCCATGGACACAGTCAATAGGGTGCTTAAGTGAGATTCTAAAGTAGGAGTATAGATGAGAAAGGAAGATTGATCTGGAAGCATCCATGAAAAGCTAAGAAGACACTGTTCATTTCCATGCCTGGAAGTAAGGGTTGGAGTGGAAACAGTTCCCTCGGGGCTAGATTTCTGTTTGCACATAGATGAAGAGGCCTTTGAGGTGGGGGGACACACAACTGGGGGAATAAAGAGGACCATGCAATTAACTGACCCTGAACTCCAAAGGCCACAACTGGGCAGGTCTCCAAAGCTGGAATGAGTAGGAGTTGGGTCTTAAAGGGGATATTCATAACCTGTGGGAGTTAAAATCCTGAATCTGAAGGATGAGAATCTAGGACACTGAGGTGTCTTATAGTTACTCAGATAAACAGGGAGAAAATGTATGGTGAGATTAGTTCAATTTGTCTCACCTTAAAATGTGTAAGAACTGAGCTCAAAATGTGTAAGAAATAAGATGACCTAATTTAATCATATTGAGTAAAATTATACAGTTAAATCAATATTTCCACTATATTAAGGCCAATTTATAAGAGACTTTATTGTGTAGATTACAAGTAGAAAAGACCCAGTGGTTTTTGTTGATTTAAAGAAAGGTCTGGGGAGGACATAGTCTTCCCATAAAGTCCCATTCCATGTCCCAATTAGCCTGGAGTCACACAGAAAAATAAATGACTCTCCCAGATCCATTGTAGATCCGTAGTCAGGAAACATTCACAATATTCCCCTAGTGTTCTCCTTATAATGAGGTGGACTTACTCCAACAACTGTGGTTTCTTTTTGATGATCATTCTGCAGTGTATCTTCTTTTTGGTAAATGTGTCCGGGTTTCTCTCTTTGGGGGATAATGATGTCTTTCAGAGTGGAGTCAAAGGCTTCCTTGGTCTTGGACTGTGACAGCATGATGCTAAAGACGCTGGAAGAGGCAGTGAGCTCAGTTAGGACCCAAGGTTTGACCTAATGATATGAAATTCCCACAGATCAGACTTTGTAGGAACTTAAAATTTTTCTTCATTGTCCAAGAGGTGATCAGTCCTTCAGGAGCATAACTGAATATGGGAAGCAAGGGAAGCATTGAAAAGCTAGCAAGCTTGATACAATCCATCCATTGAGGACAGAAAAAAATGTCCCTGGGAGAAAACTGTAAACATTTAGAGGTCTCCCCAGCCGAGAGGCAGACAATTTATATACAACTTGCTTTGCAGACTTGAGTGTATCATTTCACTCTTTCTGACCTTAGGGAATTTGAGTTGATGGTCTCTAGCTCCAGAATTGTTCCCATATTCTGGCAACTTGGCTTCTTCCTTGCTCTTGTGGTTTAATAGACCAAATATGCCATGTTGACCCCTTTTTCTAATCTTAATAACCAGTCTTTTAAGCTGCATCCATATTGTCATGTATTGCAAGATTTCTTTCTTATTTTAAAGCTGACCTTGAGGACATTGTGATAAGTATAATAAGCCAGTCACAGGAGGACATGCTTTACTGTAACTTATATAAGGTATGGTAAATAGTCAAACTCATAGAAGCAAAGACTAAAATGGTGGTTGCCAGGATCTGGGGGAGGAGGGAATGGGGAGCTGCTGTACAACATGTATAACGTTTCAATTGTGCAAGATCAATTCTAGAGGTCTGCTGCACAACACTGTGCCTATAGATAGCGATGCCACATGGTGCATTTAAAAAGCTGTCAAGAGAATAAATCTTATGTTAAGTATTTTACCGCAATAAAAAAAGAAAATCGGGAAGACAGAAATCAAAGATTTACCCCAACTTAAGGATTTTTTTTAAAGTCTCTATACTTCTGAATTTCTTTCTGCAGATTTCAGTTCTCTGCCCAAAGACTACAAGTGTGCTGATCTGAGCCTGAAGCTAGAACCTGGGGTCTAGTTGGTAGCCTCTAGCTTACTACACTCTCAGATACCATGCAAATTCATTTTCTTTTATTATATTTTGTCTGTTTTGTTTTAAATAGAGTGTAACATAGCAAATGCAATCAAAAGGGGAATAAGGTTTGAAGAAGAAAACAAAAAATTTCCTTAAATCTTAACTTTCACCTACTACTATTTTATATATATCCTTTACAGTCTCTTTTTCTCCTTTCTCATTTTGCCTCCTCTTTCTTTATATATGTTTATACACATCATAATTCTATGTGGGAAACAGTTTATTGCCTTCACTATCTGATAAGCATAGATAGAGAACCCCCGAAGGCTGGGTGCCTTTGAAGCCCTAGCAAAGGTTGGAGCTAGGCACCACCTCTGTTTGTCCAGGCAGTGGTGGCTGAAACTACTCCCCCATTTATTATTATGTAAATCCTTGCTGATGGGCAAGTCTGCCTGTTGCAGGGGGTCACCTGCCTAAGGGCTATGCTATGGGTGCATCCCAGATCAATAAAAGCTTGGTGAGGCCTGAGCACTGGAGGAAGTCTTTCCCCTTGAGTTGGACTTGCTCGCCTGGCCCCCCAATATTCCCAAATTACCTCTTGTCTTTTCATATTCATTTGTGTGCGGCTCTGCTTCCTGTTCCTGAACCCTGACCCACGCGGGACGTGGGAAGGAAACACACAACAATTCTACATAAACAGAATCATTCTAACCATTACACTAAACATTATTCTGTGGACATCATTGACACTAATACATATAGATATTACCCAGCCTAAATTTAAAAGCCAAGTGGCAAATTCTGACACATGCTACAACATGAATGAACCTTGAAATACTAGTAAGCCAGTAATAGGACAAATATTGTATGATTATACTTCTGTGAGGTACCCAGAGTACTTAAATTTATAGAAACATATAAAACTGAAAGCAACAAATGAACCAACAAGAAAAAAACCTCATAGACAAAGACAACAGAATGGGGTGACCAGAAGGAAGGGGGGTTGGAGAGTAGTAAAGGGTAAAGGTGTCAAATATATGGTGACAGAAGATTTGCCTTTGTGTGGTGGGCACACAATGCAATATACAGACAATGTATCATAGAATTGTATACTTGAAACTTATAAAATTTTATCAATGTCACCCCAATAAATTTATTTTTTTTTTAATTAAATGGTTACCAGGGGCTGGGAAGAGAGAAAAACATGGTGTTACTGTTTAATGGGCATGGAGTTTCGGTTTGGGAAGATGAAAAAATTGTGGAGTTCAGTCGTGAGGATGGTTTCACAAGGAATCTCCACATTGATACCATCATCTCCAAACTCTACAGTCTGTGAAGGATCCTTTGTCCTCCACATTCACCACATGGATACAAACGTAAGGTAGCCCCCAAATTTCTGAGTCACTTCTAAAAATCCCCACTTTGGAGACAAATAAATGATAGCTTGGAGAACAACTTCTGTGCACACAGCAATTTTCTCTAATACAAAATTAAAATGGAACAATGGGGTCTTAATGCAGGATTCAATCTAATTTGTTGAGAGCATATTCTGTGTAAGATTGAGTGAAACATCAGAAAAACACAGAGAAATGTAGAAAATCACAACTTCAAAGCGTGAAGGAAGCTTAAGGATGGTTTCACCCAGTTCTCTTATTTGGAAAGAGAGTAAACTGAGGCCCATAGAGGGAAATCAACTCACCAATTCATGCAGGTGGTCAGCAGCAGAGACAAGGCAAGATTCTAATTCCTGGCTGTCTGTTAAAAAACAACAACACAGTAATCTCCCCCAAAATTTATGATCCAAACCAAGGTGCCTCCCTGTTCCTGCAGCCCAGCCCTGTGTGTTGTGGCTGGTGGGCCAGGTCACTTCTGGAGAGCTCTCAGCCAGAACTTCCTACTGTTCCTGCCACAAAGATTTTGCTGCTTTGCTCTCCAATCTCTGAGACTTCCTGTCCCTCATCCAGAGTAATGTTTATGATTACACAAGATATGAGTCTCGCTGTACTTATGCGCAGTTTATACAAAAAATGTACCTCAGAAAGTTTCCTCTTTCTATATTTCAAGGTCTGGAAAACGACACAAATTAGAAGTAACACACAAGGAAGAGCTTGTGAGGGCGAGTGAGTTGCATGGCCCTGTTTAGAATTTGTTTCCTGCATGCCTATAGGTAATTCAGCTAGTTCCTTTTGGTCGGAATTTTTTTACCTACTAGATGGGGATGGAGAATAATAATTCCACTGTATGGCTGTTGGGAAAAATAAAGCGAAAGGATGTTAAGAGCTCATTAAAAGTAGGCACTCAATAATTAGTGATAACGGTAATGTTCATTGGAATTTGGCAGAATTTATTTTCCCATTTCCCAGGTCTTGGCAAACTGAAAGCAACCCGTGGGAACTCATTTCCTAGTTGGTACTTCTTTTGGGTGCCTCTTCATTCTCTCCCTCTGGCTTCGTAAATTCCTAACTTCGTGCTCAGCGAAGTCCAGGCACATCTTTGGAAGGATGTCTGTAGATTGGGATCAAGAGGCAGAGCCATCAGGGCTGCAAACAAACTCATATTCTGGGAAGTACAGATTGTTGAGGGAACTTGTTTCTATTTTCACATTCCTTTTAAGGCGGCTGGGAGAACAGCCTTTGCTCAGAAGGAGGGGCATGGCAAAGGTGGCAGTAGCAACAGCTAGCAGCATGTCAATTTCCTGAAGGCTGGAAAGACTGGCCCCCAGGAGAGGAGAAAATCTAAGCCAGTGGGGTTTAAAAAACTTAGAAAATTCTTGGAGAGAATTTTAATCCCATCTCTTTAGTCTCCAGACCAGATATTGCTGAACAAACCACAGATCACTGGTCAAGTCGGGGGGAAAAGCAGGATGAGGATCCAAGTCTCTTGGCAGCTGAGCTCAGGCTTACACCTCATCAACAGTCTATCATTTTGTCATCTCCATCCCCATGACCAACATCATCTTAATTTATGAACACCATCATGGTCCAGAACTTCCTCTGGGTCTGTGACCTGCTTTGAACAAATTGCCAAAGAAGAATCTTGGTCATTTGGGCTTCTCCCACATCTCTCCTGTGTCTCAGAAGGAATGTGTGGAAAAATCAGTTGAATATCAGGCCAGTTTTATCATATGTAAAATCATAATAAAAAGTTCTTCTAAATTGTTGTGAGGAGTAAGTCATGCATAAAGTCATGTATGTGTGTCCTATATAAAATGCCCTGCATAGAGTCTGACATATAATAAAATGCAAGAAAATCTGTATTCCTGGTGCAACATCTTCTTCCACCCTCTTTATTGAAAAATGTACTTCCTCTCTAGATTAATCTCTAGTCTCTATGTGTAATTCTTTTTACATTTACTCTAAACTCATTCTTCTCCAATTGATTGAAATATCCTCAGCCCTTTCCAAAGAATCCTTGGCTCTAGACTGGCAAATGGCTCGTGGTGCTAAAATCTCTTCAAGGGTTCGTCTAAAGATTTCCCAATTTCCCATCCTCCCACCTAAGCTGACTGTGAAGCTAGTAAAAGTGGAAGTGTGTCTCAGCTCTCTACTGACCTTGAATGGAAGTGACAGAGATTTTTTCTTCTTCTCCAGAAATAGGTAAGACAGAGTGCATCCACTGTGGAAAACAGTATGGATGTTCCTCAAAAAATTAAAAACTGAATTCCCATTTGAACCAGTGATCCCACTTTTAGGAATATATCCTAAGAAACCTGAAACATTCATCAGAAAGAATATATGCACCCCTATGTTCATAGCAGCACAATTTATAATAGCTAAGATTTGGAAACAGCCTAAGTGCCCATCAGCAGATGAGTGGATAAAAAACTGGTACATTTACACAATGGAATACTATGTGACTATGAAAAAGAAAGAACTCTTACCATTTGCAACAGCTTGGATGGATCTGGAGAGTATTATGCTGAGAGAAGTAAGCTAGCCAGAGAAAGATAAGTATCACATGATCTCACTCATATTTGAAATCTAATGAACAAAATAAACTGATGAAATAATTGATCCAGAGACATAAAAATCATTGAACAGACTGTCGAACCTCAGAGGGAAAGCAGAGGAGGGTGGGTGGGAAGAGATCAACCAATGAACTTCTATGCATATGTGCATAACCCATGGCACAGACAATGGGGTGGGGAGGGCCTGAAGTGGGAGATGGGGGATGGGGGTGTGATGGAAGAGATCAATGCAGGGGCGGGGAGGGGGAAAGGGAGAGGACTTATGTAATACTTTCAACAATAAAGATTTTTTTAAAACACAGAAAGAAGATTCTAGGGCATCTACGCATGTATTGAGCAGATATAATTTACTTATTAATAGGACACCTTCTGAAAATTAGCAGTTAACACATTTGGACCTCATTTTCCAGTTATAAAAGTCATTTTTTTCCTAAAAGCTTGAATATAATTTCCATGAGATGAGGCAAAAACTTTGCCACCTAGGTACCGATTCTATCCTCTATATTCTCAATCTTCTTGAAAAAATATTAATTTTAACATAGTATATATATTGAAATACAGTAATATTTAATGTTGTTAGAAGACAATATTACTTAGAATATTGCTTTTTACTTTTAAAATATGAGACATTTTATCAAACATATGACAATTGTTTTTCTCTATTGATTTCACCCTCTAATTTGAATGCTATGAGGAACAAAACTGTTGAATATAAGCACAAAAATGGAAGTGTAGGGAATTATTGTCATTCTATCTATAAATTTTAAATCATTTAAAATGCTCCTGTTAACAAAGATTTTTCATTAATTCCTTCTGTTTAATATTGGCACACTCTGATATTAGTCCACTATTCATATAATTTGTAGTACTTGTCTGGATGTGAGTTCATTTTTATTAAGGTGTTAGTTATTACAATCCAATGCTTACGTTTACATAGCATCAAATGTTTAGTGTGAGTGGTGACCACTTATCTGATTTAGAAGACATGTAAGGAATTTTAGGAAGCCTCAATTAACTTGCTTTCCCAACCTTTGTAATATAATCATTGAATTTTCCAAACACAAAACCATTGACAGGCCGCTGTGGTTCTTAATTCTGTGGTAAATTTGGAGAGAAGACAGACAACTGTCTTTGCAATTAAATTTGACTAAGCTATCTGTTCCAAAAATTTGCCATAATTAAGAGAGTCAAGTAAATCTTACACATTTTTTTTTCTAAACCAAATACTGTTAGCACTGTTATAAATTTCTGTTGTTAATGTCTGTTAAAAAGTAGCTGCATACAAAAGGACTTCTTAAAACGGGCCTGATAACAATGCACATCTGTTTCTTATCTTCGCCAGGTCATTGTCCACTTCCCCTAACTGAAACGACATTGTTCCTTTTTGTACACTTTGTTTTTTCCTTTTTCCTCTGAGAGTCCCCTATATCTATTATTCTACATTTTTACAAACTTTTAGAAATCAATAGGGCTTCATTAAATTTGAGAGAATTTATAATGAAGTTAATTTCTCTCTATAAGTAGGTAAAAATGCCTTTTCTCTTCCTTAACATTGTTTATTTCACCAGGGATCATTCTTTTTTTTTTTTTCTTTTTTACGTTAAGTTTTAATGTGTCACTCTTTTGGTAACTTTTTGGTTGACCGTAAGAAACAATACTGGCCTTGGAATTAGGCCACCGAGATTTTTGCCTTACCCTTTTCTTTTCAAATGCAGGTAGAGTAATGGCATTTGTTCCCCCTACATAGTTTTCAAATGCCTTAAATTCACAAACATAAAATCCACTTGCATTGTGTTGTACTATTTATATTTAAAAGCAAGAGTATCAACAGCCAAGGGGGCCATAATTATGTCTCTATGTAAGGGATATTGGAGCAGGTTAGATCATTCTTATATCACTAAGTAGAAAGACATTAATAAATTATAGTTTTAATTCTTCACAACTCTGCTCACTATCCACAGCACAGAAGAGCATCTCTTACCCACATATCTTCACGGGAGGCAATAGATCATTCTATTGACATGAAGTGGCTTCTCCCTTCGTGTGTCATTATGAATGGGAAATTCTGGAAACGTGCACATATGATAAAGTCACACATCTGATTATTTTACATTTTTCTATGTGTGCAGTGAACAAATGGGAAGCCAATGTCTAGTTGATGGCTACGAAATCTACCTGGGCTGATGTCGCTGCTATAGACATGAGAAGCCATACAGAAACCAGGAGAACAAAAACACATAAAAAATGCAGACACAGACATACATACAAATAATTCCCTCAATAAAAAATGCAACACAAATAATTCTACTGCCAAAATTTCCATTTGATTATTCACACAGCTGTAACTGTACAAGCTAGAAATTGAATCCTATTCATACTCCAAGCTCATTGTGTTTTTCATACATGAAACTTTCACGGAAACAAACTGAGGTGTCCCTGGTCCTAGCACAGGCAATTTGCTAGCTAAATCTGTGGTCTCCTCAACAATTGCATTTGAAGATAATTAATGGCCTACACCCATGACCTACTTATGTCCAGAGTCACCTTGAGATATTTTGATGCAGTTATAGGTAAAAGTATTTATGAGACCCTGAAAATCCAAATTGATGTAATAATAGGCTAGTGATAACTGGTGTAATAATTGGCTGGTATTATAACATCACTTGTTCCCTTATTAACTAATCTTGCTTCCCTAAGGTAATAATAGTTCTGTAGAGCATTAACAATCAATGGAAGAAAACAGATTATATGAATCCCTGTAGGCAACCTGGGCCTGCTATTTGTGACCCGGGGCAGTGGGGCAGGACAGCGTCATCCTTCCTGCCCTGCCGCCATCCGAGCCTGCTGTCTGTGACCCGGGGTGGCAGGCGTCCATGTGCTACCCAACCCGGGGCAGCCAGGCGGGGCGGCAGCGATCCACCGGCCCACCCAGGTGTCCCGTGTGCAACCCGAACCGGGGCGGTGCCCCAACCCCTGGATCAGCCCTGCCGTGTGCGCGACCCTGGGAGGCTGGCCAGGCACCAAGGGATCGGGCCTGCCATCTGCCACCCAGGGAGTGGGCCTAAGCCAGCAGGTGGTTATCTTCCAAGGGATCCCAGACTGTGAGAGGGCACAAGTGGGGCTAAGGGACCCCCGACCTCTCCCTCCCCCACCAGTGCACAAATTTTTGTGCACCGGGCCTCTAGTCTATATATAAAAGCCTAATATGCTGTGTCCAACCCTTTCGACCGGTTGCTATGACACTCACTGACCACCAGGGGCAGACACTCCAACTGGTAGGTTAGCTTGCAGCTATGGTCCAGCCAATCAATCAGGACTGGGCTAGATGGGCTGGACTGGCCCTGGAGCCAATCTCCCACAGTTCCTCCCCATCCTCTAAAATATTTCTTTTAATTAATTTCCTTTCAATGTGCACAAATCTGTGCACTAGGCCTCTAGTATTAAATAATGGCGTGTCCCAAAGTGTTGGAAGAGGTATATAAGGTAATTATTAGTGAAGATCATTTTGAACCTTGCTCTGTTAGGATATCTTCAGGTTTATTTTCTCATTTGCATGAACTATGTTTATTCTTTCTAGAGATGCCTGTTTTAGTCTATCAATTAGAGATTGCATTTAGTTCTATGCCACAGATTCCTGAACACCAAAGCTTAGGAAAGTAAGGTTATCCAAGATGTCAAAGGAGGCTGTCTGGAGCTAATGAAGAAGATTCATGATATCCTCAGTGTTTTGAGCTCCTCTATCTTTCTGCTCAACTATTCATAGTGGGCTTTCATCTTCCTGGGAGCTGTATAATAGCAAGCTGGATGCTTTACCATCAGCTTCCTTTCACCTTCCCATAGGAAGAAGAAAGATATGAAAAGGAGAAGTGATGCCTTAAATAAGAAATTGGCACTTTCCCAAGAATCTCCCAGCAAAATTCCTCTTGGGAGTTATTGGCCAGAGCCATATCACACTGACATTTCTATCCACTAGGGAGACTGCAAAATATAGTCTCTTAGCTGTGCACTGTTCTATTGCTGAATAAAGTCACCATCATTTTGGTGAAAGACAGAGAGGCCAGATAGAGAGAGGTAGATTATCTGTTTACAATTAGTGTTGAATTTGCAAGATAATTCCTTGGTGAACTGGGTTTCATCCTCATGGGAGCTGTACAATAGCAAGCTGGATGATTCACCATCAGCTTCCTTTTGTCTTCCCATAGTCAAAAGAATGATAATTTGCATACTTCAAGTAACTAGTTATGAGCTCATTTAAAGATCTAGCTGCAAATATTTAAAAAATTATGAAATGGCATGTTTAAGACTTGGTAAGATGTCTTCCTAAGTATTTTCTTAAGCCAGACAGTGAGAGTGGATATAGAACCATTTTACTATCACTTTGCAGATATTATTAAAAAAAATTATTTGAAAGAATTTTATATTTCATCTTTAAACCCCCTCACACAACCCCTATATTATATCAAATTTTAATGACATTTTAAAAAATTTGTTCATCAATGTTTTTCTATAATTTTGGCTAGCAATTAATTTTTACCACAAAAGACAATTATTTCTAGGAAATAAATCAAAGCTGAGTTTGTGTCTCATTACAACTACTTTAATCCACTGAAACTGGAGAATGATTATAAACTTTGAACAACAGGACTTGTTTTAAAAAAATCATTTTTCCCATCCAGAGTGCAAGTTCTCAGTATACTATTTGCATAACCAGCAGAAAGCATCCTTCTTACCAGCTGGAAAACCCCATACTTTCCCCCTCAGTAAGTGCTTAGTGAATTTGCTTTCTGATATTTCCTTAGAGAAATGCAAATTGCTTACATATCTTGGCTCTTATAAAAAATGCTGCAGTGAAAATAGGGGTGCATGTATCTTTTCAAATTAGTGTTTTGGGTTTCTTTGGATATATACCCAGAAGTGGAATCACTGGGTTGTAAGGCAGTTCTATCGTAAATTTTTTGAGGAACCTTCACACTGTCTTCCATAGTGGCTATGCCAATCAGCACTTCCACCAACAGTGTTCACTTTTCTCCACATCCTTGCCAGCACTTGTTGTCAGTTGATTTATTGATAATAGCCATTCCAACAAGCATGAAGTGATATCTCATTGTGTTCTTAATTTGAATTTTTCTGATGATTAGTGATGTTGAGCATCTTTTCATAAGTCTATTGTCCATCTATATGTTCTCTTTGGAGAAGTCTATATTCAGGTCCTCCATCCATTTTTTAATTGGACTGTTTGTTTGTTTGTTTTGTTGAGTTATAGGAGTACTTTTTAAATGTTGAATATTAACCCCTTATCAGATGTATCATTGGCAAAAAACCAAGTCTTCTTTAAGGAAATCATATGGCATCAAGGAATTTAATAGTTCAATTCCTAAAGCATGAATATATGCAACATGGAGAACCCAAAACTAATATAGCCCTTTTCTCCTATTCAGATTTTCAAAATTTGTGCCTCACAGCGTTCAAAGGAAACAGCCTTACTCTTTCCCCACAACTGTCCTTTCCAAACATTCTCAGTGTGCCTAGTTCCCCTCAGCTTCTTATTTAAAATATAAGATGAATTACTGACAGCAAGTGAAGAGTTCTCCAGTCCCTTCAGTAACAAAATGCACAATCTTACTCAAGAATCAAAACTCAGTTGTCGATGACAGTGAACACATTTTTCTTTCCTCAGTTAGGGTCTGCTTTAGACAGAACACCTGTCTAAAATGGGAAGAAGAAAGAAATGTTCTCTCTCTCTCTCTGTCTCTCTTTTTAAATCTGTCCTTTGCTAGCTTGCTAAAGGGATTTCTGATTCTTGCTGAGCTAAGGGTAGAAATGAGAAGAGCTGAGGAGCAGAAAATGTCTTCTTTCATTGGTACTTTCCCAACTTGATGTCAGGGGTTGGATGTCCTGTGGTTCCATCATGGGGCTCATTGGCTATGGTTCCCTCAAAATTCTAATGCACTTACTCAGCTGGTTGCTCATGGTTCCTCCTTTGCCCCATCCCTGAGTGTCCTGAGAAAATCTCCAGCTTCAAGATCTCCTTGTTTCCTCCTGACGTCCTTTTGAAGCGAGCTCTAAGACCACCTAGCTATGGTTTCTTTCACGTGGCTTACATGTAGGGCAGGCCATCCCAATACCACCTATTCTTCCTGTATAGTTGTAGCAGACAGACTCTAGGCAGGCTCTCAGGATTCCTGCCTTCTAGAACTCATGTCTTTCGTGATTGCCTCCCTTGGGTATAGGCAAGACCAGTGGCTTGCTTTAAATCAATAGAATAAGGCAAAGGCACCAGGCTGTATGTGACTATGTGTAGGTGGTTAAATAGTTGCAGTGTAGAAGGTTGTAGCATCTGTCTCTTTCTCTTCCTTGCTGGCTTTGAGGAAGCAGGCAGCTATTTAGGGGCCTCTATGTGGCAAGGAACTGTGGACAGCATTTAGGAATTGAGAGTGGCCTCTAGCCAACAGCCTACAAAGACCTCCAGTAAACACCAGTGAGAAAATGGGGCCCGTTGTCCTACAACTACTAAGAATTGGATTATGATAACAACAGTGGAAGCTTGAACTTGACTCTTTCCTTAGTCAAGACTCAGTTGACACCAAAACGCTGCCAACACTTTGATTTCAGCATTGTGTGATCCTGAAGCAAACAATGCAATTAAGCCATGCTCAGAGTCCTGACTCATAGATACTAAGATAATAAAAGTGTGTTGTTTTAAACCTCTAAGGTTATGATAATTCATTACTCAGAAGTAAATAAATACACTGGCCATTAGTGTCCAAAGCCCCAGTCTCAGCTTTTTTGGGTTCCTCTGAGTATGTTAGACTCACATCTACTGCCTTCCCCAAACTGTGATAATCTATTTACGCTAAGATCCCCACATGGTCCCATTGAATCCTGTCTCTCTGAGCTTAAAGAAGAGGGGGAAATGCCCTCTTCCTCCTCATATAGAGTAGGAGGAAGAGAGAAGACACACAGAAGTTAATTTGCTTTTCATTTATTTATTTTATTGTTGATTACAGATGTCTCCCATCCCCCCTCCTTTACTCAGCCCCACCACCCACCCAGGTCTTCACCACCCTATTGCCGGTGTCCATGGGCTATGCATATAAATATTTAAGTTCTTTGGTTTATCTCTTCTCATCCCCCCAAACCCACATTGAAATATGTCAGTCCGTTCCATGCCTCCCTACTTCGGGTCTTATTTTGTTGGTCAATACATTTTGTTCATTAGATTCATCAAATAAGTGAGATCATGTGATATTTGGCTTTCTCCAGTTGGCTTATTTCACTTAGCATAATAATGAAATTCTCCAACAAAGTTTTCAAGCAATCTTCTGTTTCTAATAAAATTCTCTTAGTCCCATCTAAATCTTTAAATTTATTTTTCTTTAAAGGCTGGTTGAGAAAACCATTTGGGGCTCTTTTTTAATTTGTTCTTGGGTGAATGGCATTTCATTTTGTAAATTGGAAACAATGGTCATCTACCAGGCAAATCAAGAAAAGGGTGATAAGAGTGGTCCCTCCAGGTGCAGGCAACAAGGGGGAGCATTGTCTGTAGAAAATTTTAAAGCAACACCAAAACTTCCATCTGTCTTTATCACCTAAGTGTAAAGCAATTCTAAACAATATTGATGATAAATTCTCCAATCTAAAAATGGCCTGTTCCTGGCCCAGATGCCTCCCACTGCCCCCTACCCCCCACCCCTTGTGTTATCTATTCTCTTTGGGTCTCAGATGAAACTGAGCAGTCTCCTGCCTACTTAAGTCCTGTTACCTCCAAATGGACAGCTTAGCCACTAACATTTACAATGCCCTCTACCCTCTCTCAGGACACTTTGCTACCATCTGCTGGGCAGTTGTAAAAAGTACTCAAATCCATGATAGCTGTAAAAATGAATGGATCTTCTTTGATTTCTGTGTAGTGTTCTACTGGTACACTCGTGTGTGTGTGTGTGTGTGTGTGTGTGTGTGTGTGTGTGCACGCGCGTGCACGCAACTTTAAGAAAGCAGATGGAATATTCAGCATTATCTAAGACATAAAGAATTAAGATGCAAAATTTCCACCATATATTGATTTTCTTTTGATCTAGCAGGCGTGGTGCCAGAAAGATACTTGAGTGGGCCTGGGGGGCAGAGAGGAAGGGTTGGGCTCTTTGGAGGAAAAAAAGGAGTCAAGCTCCAGATGGGTAAAAGAATCAGTAAAGTTGAAGTGAACTTATATGAGGAAAGATGAGCATTTTTTATTACAGAATATAAAGAGACTTGACTCCATTGACATATTTCTGGATGTCATTTATTCCAAAATGTATTTCCAAAAAAAAAAAACCATTGTGGAACTTGATGTTAATTTAAAGATCATATGGAATGAGTGCATCAAGTCAAAGCATTTTTAAAAAGAAATGCTGAGCCCAGCCCCTGCCTCCAGTGCACATTAAAGAGCCAACACCATGATGGACTCCAAGTACTTCACAACCAAAAAAAAAGGAGAAGTCTTTGAATTAAAGGTTAAGCTCAGTAATGAAAAGAAAGAAAAGAGGAAGAGGGCTGGGAAGAAGGGGATTGCTGGTATGATTGTAGGGGAGGATGTTAGCTCTCTCTTTCCAGATATAGTGAAGTGTGTGCAGACTGAGGACCTGGAACTAAAGAAGCTTGTGTATCTCTACTGGATGAACCATGCCAAGAATCAGCCAGATATGCCATCATGGCTGTCAACAGCTTTGCTAAGAACTGTGATTATCCCAATCCTCAGATTCTGGCTTTGGCAGTCAGTACCATGGAGTGCATCCAGGTGGACAAGATGACAGAATATCTCCATGAGCCCCTCCCCAAGTGCTTGAAAGATGAAGAACCCCATGTTCGGAAAACAGCAGCTATCTGCATGGCAAAAGTCTATGATATCAATGCCCAAATGATGGAAGATCAGGGATTTCTGAATTCTCTGTGTGATCTCATAGCAGATTCAAATCTAATGGTGGTGGCTAATGCTGTAGCAGTGTTATCTGAAATCAGTGACTCTCACCTAAACAGCAACTTACTGGATCTGAACCCACAGAACATTAATAAGCTGCTGACGTCCCTGAATGAGTGCACTGAACAGGGCCAGATTTTCATCCTGGACTTTCTGTCTAATTACAGCCCTAGAGATGATCAGAAGACTCAGAGCATCTGTGAATAAGTAACGCCCCAGCTATCTCATCCAAAACATCAGTGGTGCTTTCAGCAGTAAGAGTCCTAGTGAAACTTCTAGAGTTATTACCCAAGGAATCTGACTACTACAATATGCTGCTGAAGAAGTTGGCCCTCTCCTGTCACTTTGCTGTCTGGGAAGCCAGAGGTTTAGTACGTTGCCCTGAGAAACATCAACCTAATTGTCCAGAAAAGGCCTGAAATCTTAAATCAGGAAGTCACAGACTTCTTTGTGAAGAATGATTCCATTTGTGTTAAACTACAGAAGTTGGACATCAGATCCATCTGGCATCCTAAGCCAATATTGCTCAGGTTCTGGCAGAGCTGAAGGAATATGTCACAGAGGTGGATGCTGACTGTTCACAAAGCTTTGTGGGCCATTGGACAGTGTACCATGGGGAAGGACATGTAATAGGAATAGGACCACAGTTGTTTAGTGATTATTCACCTCACTAACTATAGATAAGAAGTTTTCTTATAGACCCTGGGAAACTGGAGGATGTATTGCAAGAAGAAAAACAGGGTTGTAAAAGATATAATGCAACCTTGAAGCCAGATGGGTCCACTACTCAGAAAAGAAATATATTTTAAAAGCAGACCAAAGACAGGAGATGCTTTGACTTGGTTGCTGTGTCTGGACCCTGACCCCATTTGGGAGTTTGCCTCAGGAACACCAACCATTCTCCGGTTCCAGGAACAGGCTAAGCTGTTTTTAACATCATAGATTAGCCACCTTGTTATCAGACTTTGAGTTCCTGGAGGCCAGACTGCAGACGTTACACTCCTCTTCCCTTGTTACACTCCCAGCTGCAGGTAGTTATTTTCCCTCACCCCTATATAGCCAGCCAGCTGGCAGAAGAAAGGGGAGCAGGATTTTTCCAGGGCATGAAGACCACTCCTCACTCCATATTGGCACCAATCCCATACAATAAAAAGCTAATATGCAAATTGTCCCCTCGGGAGTTCAACCACTCGCTATGACATGTGCTGACCACCAGAGGCGGCATGGAACAAAGGTCCTGGTCAGCAGCCAGAAGGCCCCGATCAGCCCTGATTGCCAGCCAGGCCTAGGGACCCTACTCATGCACAAATTTTGTGCACCAGGCCTCTAGTATGAAATAAAGACTCATAAATGATTCAACCTTGTCTCTGGTTTTTGACTCAGTAGTGACAGGCAGCTTTGGACACATTTAGTGTCCAGTTTTACCATCCAGGTAGAGCAATCTACAGAATGTCATATAAGCACACTGCTTGATCTCATCCAGACCGAAGTAAATTATGTGGTCCAAGAGGTGACTGTTGTCATCAGGGACATCTTGCACAAGTACTCCAACAAGTGTTAAAGCATCATGGACACTCTGTATGAGCACTTAGATTCTCTGGATGAGCCAGATGCTCATGTCAGATGATTTGGATTGTGGGAGAATATGCTGAAGGAATCGACAATATTGATAAGTTGCTAGAGAGCTTCCTGGAAGGTGTTCATGATGAGAGTACCCAGGGGCAGCTCACTCTGCTCACTGCCATAGTGAAGCTGTTTCTCAAGAAACCATCAGAAACACAGGAGGTGGTACACCAGGTCTTGAGTTTGGCAACACAGGATTCTAATAATCCTGATCTTCGAAATAGGGGCCATATTTATTGGCAGTTTCTCTCAATGGACCATGTCACAGCCAAAGAAGTAGTCTTGCTTGAGAAGCCACTAATCTCTGAGGAGACAGATCTTACTAGGCTGACTCTGCTGGATGAGCTCATCTGCCGTATTGGTTCTTTGGCCTCTGTGTACCACAAGCCTCCCAATGCTTTTGTGGAAGGAAGTAACGGAATCCATTGCAAACATTTGCCAATACATCATGGGAGCACCAATGCAGGTAATTTTTGTAGGTAGAGCCATACTTCATAGAATGGGAATTATTTGGGAAATTTTACTTCTAAGATAATTTTCAGAAACAGTTCTTTGGGAGTTCAGAACAAATGTTATTGTCCCAATTGTCTTGCTAGATGGTATAGCAAAGAGCTCTGATTGGTGTTGCTACCCCAGACACAAACTTAGTAATTGTGATTCCCACAAGCACAGGACATGGAAACAGAAAGATCAGGTGAGATCTTTTGTTCCAAACTGCTCATTTTCAGATGAAAACCTCAGATGCACAAAGAGAACAGACTGCTCACAAATAAATTAGAGTCAGGATCAATTAAAAAATGGGACTCATGGTCAAATGCCCTTTCAACTTCATCCCACCATTTATTGACTACACAGTGACAAGAGATGACTAAAGATTGTTCTTATAACTGTTTGCTGTCTCTGAGGTTAGTAATAGATTGTCCCATTTGATAAAACATGAAAAAATGAATACTCTCTAGACTGTTCTTGGTATTTGGTATTACTGAATTGATGTTTCAGTTCTGTTATTTTTTATTAGCCCCTCACCCTCATATACTGGTACATACACAGAGAGACAAGAAATCAAATTAAATTTTTCCAATTTATTGTAGAAATACTGGTCATTGATACATCAAGGAGATCACAAGTACACAGATAATAAATGACAATATACTGTATCATGGGGTAAGGTGGTCATGAAGCAAGAAATCAAGGCTGTATGTATAGGTGTGCAGTAGATAATCTTCACAGAGAAGATGACCTTTACATTGAAATATTTAGAAAGATAATTTGGAGGAATGAAAGGGTGGAAGACATGGCAGTTGTATACTCAGTGTGTACTTGAAGTGGGCATGTGATAAAAGACAGTAAGGGACAGGACAACTATCAGAATGGTCTGGAGACAAAAAATATGTTGTGTATATAGAAAATATACAGTCAACAATTTGGTTAAAATATTAATCGAGTGGGAGAAAGAGCATTATAAAATCTTATACAAGTGTTAACGATAGACTGGATCCATTTAAAGAGGTCCTGGTAGACCAGGTTTAGTGTTTGGATATGAATACGTATGCCATGGAAGTGATATGATCAATATCTGTGGAGATACAGCTTAGTAAGCTACACAGTGAAAGGGTATATTTTCATTCTGTTGTGAAATTTTGAGGGGAAAATGGAAATAGAAAACCTGAGGTCCTAAAATTAAATAGTCATACCAAGTCAATCGCTCATTGTGTGGTTATGTGATCACTTTCATAGTCTGGGAAATTCACTTCTAATTGTCCCTTTTTAATTTTGGTATCCTAAACACATAAAATTTAATTAATTATTTTATTAATGAATTGTGAATAATCCCCCCACACTGATTTTTCAGTACCTCGATAGGACATTTCTACTTAGGCTAAAGATTTGAATTTCTTTTTCCTTATCTTAATAATAAAAATATTGCCCTAACCGGTTTGGCTCAGTGAATAGAGCGTCAGCCCTCGGACTCAAGGGTCCCAGGTTCGAGTCCGGTCGAGGGCATGTACCTTGGTTGCGGGCACATCCCCAGTGGGGAGTGTGCAAGAGGCAGCTGACTGATGTTTCTCTCTCATCAATGTTTCTAACTCTCTATCCCTCTCCCTTCCTCTCTGTAAAAAAAAATCAATAAAATATATATTTAAAAAAATAAAAATAAAAAATAATAAAAATATCAATGGCAATATTATTTTGCTAATTTTTCTTCACTACTTTGTATTCACAATCCACTCTATTATTTCTCACACCACATATACCCCAATTCCCTTTAAATGCCTCTGCAAATGTTTTATTCATTTCCTCATCACCATACCCTGTTTTGAATTTCTCTGCACCTTTGCATTTATTCACCACTGGTGTTTTCTCTGCCCCCCTCTCCCTGCCTTACCTGGAGTTGATTTATCTCTGCAGACTTTTCTTTTGCCCAAACTTGCAGATACTATCTCTGATCAGTTACCTTTTTCCTTCTTTGTCTAATCACTTTCCACTTTGGGCTATTCACTATCTACTATTTCACAATGCACTTTTCTGAACAATTCTTATATCTTCCACCCTACATATATTTTTCCTTCCACTTTCCCCCGGTTATAGGCATGTGAAGGTTAACTTGGCTTCGCTTTTATCTCAAAATAATTCTCTTAGAGTGTTAATCTGCTTCACCAAATAATGAGCTCTCATATGACAGAAATCTCCATCAGCATATTTCCTCTTTACCAGCGCTCTGTAGTGGATGCTGTCAGACCCTTTCTAGTTTCATTTCTTTTGGTCTCCTAAAAATGACCATCTAAAATGAAGCTTAATTTAGGCCTAACTGGACTCCTTCCCATTAATGCATATTTCTGACTCCCAGTCATTTCCTTCAACATTCCCAGGTGTTCTCCTTTGATCTTAGAATCAAACACTTAATGCATTACTCCCAATTGCTTGTCTAAATTTATCCTTTTATTCAACTTGTTAAAAAGAAGACTGATTAGTATTTCTCTGCATGTTTTAGATATGATCATTTCTCTCCATGCCCACTTATTTCATTTTAGCTAAGATCTTCATTAATTTACTCATCTTTCATTTTGAATTCTTCCTTAGATATGTCCTATTATCTCATCAGATACTAACTTCATTAAACTCTCCACTGCCCACTCATCAATCGGCAAATATTATTGAGTATTTTGTCCATGAATGCACTGATGATTCAGGCAATATACTGATCTTAGGAAACTTTGAATCTTAAAAAAAATGTATTATGAATATAAAATATTT